>NW_028141163.1:15529529-16129529 GCF_030444845.1 Prenolepis imparis | reverse complement strand
GATTCTGTAATGAATGTACTATTAAAATGTATAATCGATGAATTTTTGGCTCGTCTTAAAATATTAGAAATTTATACATTTATGCCGCTGACCCTATGCGACGCATCCTTAATTTATGTATAGCAAATGAAAAAGTTTGTACGCTGTTGTCTGCTTGGTACCAAAAGATTCTGTAATCAATGTACTATTAAAATATATAATCGATGAATTTTTGGCTCGTCTTAAAATATTAGAAATTAATACTTTTTTGACGCGGACCCTGTGCGACGCATCCTTATTTTATGTTTATCGTATTAAAAAATTTGTACGCTGGTGTCTGCATGGTACGAAAAGATTCTGTAATCAATGTACTATTAAAATGTATAATCGATGAATTTTTGGCTCGTCTTAAAATATTAGAAATTGATACTTTTTTACCGCTGACCCTATGCGACGCATCCTTAATTTATGTATAGCAAATGAAAAAGTTTGTACGCTGTTGTCTGCTTGGTACCAAAAGATTCTGTAATCAATGTACAATTAAAATGTATAATCGATGAATTTTTGGCTCGTCTTAAAATATTACAAATTGATACTTTATTGACGCGGACCCTGTGCGACGCATACTTATTTTATGTTATCGTATTAAAAAATTTGTACGCTCGTGTCTGCATGGTACCAAAAGATTCTGTAATCAATGTACTATTAAAATGTATAATCGATGAATTTTTGGCTCGTCTTAAAATATTGGAAATCGATACTTTTTACCGCTGACCCTATGCGACGCATCCTTAATTTATGTATAGCAAATGAAAAAGTTTGTACGCTGTTGTCTGCTTGGAACCAAAAGATTCTGTAATCAATGTACTATTAAAATGTATAATCGATGAATTTTTGGCTAGTCTTAAAATATTAGAAATTAATACTTTTTTGACGCGGACCATGTGCGACGCATCCTTATTTTATGTTTATCGCATTAAAAAATTTGTACGCTGGTGTCTGCATGGTACGAAAAGATTCTGTAATCAATGTACTATTAAAATGTATAATCGATGAATTTTTGGCTCGTCTTAAAATATTGGAAATCGATACTTTTTACCGCTGACCCTATGCGACGCAACCTTATTTTATGTATATCAAGTTAAAAAATTTGTACGCTGGTGTCTGTTTGGTACGAAAAGATTCTGTAATCAATGTAATATTAAAATGTATAATCGATGAATTTTTGGCTCGTCTTAAAATATTACAAATTGATACTTTTTTGACGCGGACCCTGTGCGACGCATACTTATTTTATGTTATCGTATTAAAAAATTTGTACGCTGTTGTCTGCTTGGTACCAAAAGATTCTGTAATCAATGTACTATTAAAATGTATAATCGATGAATTTTTGGCTCGTCTTAAAATATTAGAAATTAATACTTTTTTGACGCGGACCCTGTGCGACGCATCCTTATTTTATGTTTATCGTATTAAAAAATTTGTACGCTGGTGTCTGCATGGTACCAAAAGATTCTGTAATGAATGTACTATTAAAATGTATAATCGATGAATTTTTGGCTCGTCTTAAAATATTGGAAATCGATACTTTTTACCGCTGACCCTATGCGACGCAACCTTATTTTATGTATATCAAGTTAAAAAATTTGTACGCTGGTGTCTGTTTGGTACGAAAAGATTCTGTAATCAATGTAATATAAAAATGTATAATCGATGAATTTTTGGCTCGTCTTAAAATATTGGAAATCGATACTTTTTACCGCTGACCCTATGCGACGCAACCTTATTTTATGTATATCAAGTTAAAAAATTTGTACGCTGGTGTCTGTTTGGTACGAAAAGATTCTGTAATCAATGTAATATTAAAATGTATAATCGATGAATTTTTGGCTCGTCTTAAAATATTGGAAATCGTTAATTTTTTGACGCGGACCCTGTGCGACGCATCCTTATTTTATGTTTATCATATTAAAAAATTTGTACGCTGGTGTCTGCATGGTACGAAAAGATTCTGTAATCAATGTACTATTAAAATGTATAATCGATGAATTTTTGGCTTGTCTTAAAATATTGGAAATCGATACTTTTTACCGCTGACCCTATGCGACACAACCTTATTTTATGTATATCAAGTTAAAAAATTTGTACGCTGGTGTCTGTTTGGTACGAAAAGATTCTGTAATCAATGTAATATTAAAATGTATAATCGATGAATTTTTGGCTCGTCTTAAAATATTAGAAATCGATACTTTTTTACCGCTGACCCTATGCGACGCATCCTTAATTTATGTATAGCAAATGAAAAAGTTTGTACGCTGTTGTCTGCTTGGTACCAAAAGATTCTGTAATCAATGTACTATTAAAATATATAATCGATGAATTTTTGGCTCGTCTTAAAATATTAGAAATTAATACTTTTTTGACGCGGACCCTGTGCGACGCACGCATCCTTATTTTATGTTTATCGTATTAAAAAATTTGTACGCTGGTGTCTGCATGGTACGAAAAGATTCTGTAATCAATGTACTATTAAAATGTATAATCGATGCATTTTTGGCTCGTCTTAAAATATTAGAAATCGATACTTTTTTACCGCTGACCCTATGCGACGCATCCTTAATTTATGTATAGCAAATGAAAAAGTTTGTACGCTGTTGTCTGCTTGGTACCAAAAGATTCTGTAGTCAATGTACTATTAAAATGTATAATCGATGAATTTTTGTCTCGTCTTATAATATTAGAAATTGATACTTTTTTGACGCGGACCCTGTGCGACGCATCCTTATTTTATGTTTATCGTATTAAAAAATTTGTACGCTGGTGTCTGCATGGTACGAAAAGAATCTGTAATCAATGTACTATTAAAATGTATAATCGATGAATTTTTGGCTCGTCTTAAAATATTAGAAATCGATACTTTTTTACCGCTGACCCTGTGCGACGCATCCTTAATTTATGTATAGCAAATGAAAAAGTTTGTACGCTGTTGTCTGCTTGGTACCAAAAGATTCTGTAATCAATGTACAATTAAAATGTATAATCGATGAATTTTTGGCTCGTCTTAAAATATTACAAATTGATACTTTTTTGACGCGGACCCTGTGCGACGCATACTTATTTTATGTTATCGTATTAAAAAATTTGTACGCTGGTGTCTGCTTGGTACGAAAGATTCTGTAATGAATGTACTATTAAAATGTATAATCGATGAATTTTTGGCTCGTCTTAAAATATTAGAAATTTATACATTTATGCCGCTGATCCTATGCGTCGCATCCTTAATTTATGTATAGCAAATGAAAAAGTTTGTACGCTGTTGTCTGCTTGGTACCAAAAGATTCTGTAATCAATGTACTATTAAAATGTATAATCGATGAATTTTTGGCTCGTCTTAAAATATTAGCAATCGATACTTTTTTACCGCTGACCCTGTGCGACGTATCCTTAATTTACGTATAGCAAATGAAAAAGTTTGTACGCTGTTGTCTGCTTGGTACCAAAAGATTCTGTAGTCAATGTACTATTAAAATGTATAATCGATGAATTTTTGGCTCGTCTTAAAATATTGGAAATCGATACTTTTTACCGCTGACCCTATGCGACGCAACCTTATTTTATGTATATCAAGTTAAAAAATATGTACGCTGGTGTCTGTTTGGTACGAAAAGATTCTGTAATCAATGTAATATTAAAATGTATAATCGATGAATTTTTGGCTTGTCTTAAAATATTAGAAATTAATACTTTTTTGACGCGGACCATGTGCGACGCATCCTTATTTTATGTTTATCGCATTAAAAAATTTGTACGCTGGTGTCTGCATGGTACGAAAAGATTCTGTAATCAATGTACTATTAAAATGTATAATCGATGAATTTTTGGCTCGTCTTAAAATATTGGAAATCGATACTTTTTACCGCTGACCCTATGCGACGCAACCTTATTTTATGTATATCAAGTTAAAAAATTTGTACGCTGGTGTCTGTTTGGTACGAAAAGATTCTGTAATCAATGTAATATTAAAATGTATAATCGATGAATTTTTGGCTCGTCTTAAAATATTGGAAATCGATACTTTTTACCGCTGACCCTATGCGACGCAACCTTATTTTATGTATATCAAATTAAAAAATTTGTACGCTGGTGTCTGTTTGGTACGAAAAGATTCTGTAATCAATGTAATATTAAAATGTATAATCGATGAATTTTTGGCTCGTCTTAAAATATTGGAAATCGTTAATTTTTTGGCGCGGACCCTTTGCGACGCATCCTTATTTTATGTTTATCATATTAAAAAATTTGTACGCTGGTGTCTGCATGGTACGAAAAGATTCTGTAATCAATGTACTATTAAAATGTATAATCGATGAATTTTTGGCTTGTCTTAAAATATTGGAAATCGTTACTTTTTACCGCTGACCCTATGCGACACAATCTTATTTTATGTATATCAAGTTAAAAAATTTGTACGCTGGTGTCTGTTTGGTACGAAAAGATTCTGTAATCAATGTAATATTAAGATGTATAATCGATGAATTTTTGGCTCGTCTTAAAATATTAGAAATCGATACTTTTTTACCGCTGACCCTATGCGACGCATCCTTAATTTATGTATAGCAAATGAAAAAGTTTGTACGCTGTTGTCTGCTTGGTACCAAAAGATTCTGTAATCAATGTACTATTAAAATATATAATCGATGAATTTTTGGCTCGTCTTAAAATATTAGAAATTAATACTTTTTTGACGCGGACCCTGTGCGACGCATCCTTATTTTATGTTTATCGTATTAAAAAATTTGTACGCTGGTGTCTGCATGGTACCAAAAGATTCTGTAATGAATGTACTATTAAAAAGTATAATCGATAAATTTTTGGCTCGTCTTAAAATATTGGAAATCGATACTTTTTACCGCTGACCCTATGCGACGCAACCTTATTTTATGTATATCAAGTTAAAAAATTTGTACGCTGGTGTCTGTTTGGTACGAAAAGATTCTGTAATCAATGTAATATAAAAATGTATAATCGATGAATTTTTGGCTCGTCTTAAAATATTGGAAATCGATACTTTTTACCGCTGACCCTATGCGACGCAACCTTATTTTATGTATATCAAGTTAAAAAATTTGTACGCTGGTGTCTGTTTGGTACGAAAAGATTCTGTAATCAATGTAATATTAAAATGTATAATCGATGAATTTTTGGCTCGTCTTAAAATATTGGAAATCGTTAATTTTTTGACGCGGACCCTGTGCGACGCATCCTTATTTTATGTTTATCATATTAAAAAATTTGTACGCTGGTGTCTGCATGGTACGAAAAGATTCTGTAATCAATGTACTATTAAAATGTATAATCGATGAATTTTTGGCTTGTCTTAAAATATTGGAAATCGATACTTTTTACCGCTGACCCTATGCGACACAACCTTATTTTATGTATATCATGTTAAAAAATTTGTACGCTGGTGTCTGTTTGGTACGAAAAGATTCTGTAATCAATGTAATATTAAAATGTATAATCGATGAATTTTTGGCTCGTCTTAAAATATTAGAAATCGATACTTTTTTACCGCTGACCCTATGCGACGCATCCTTAATTTATGTATAGCAAATGAAAAAGTTTGTACGCTGTTGTCTGCTTGGTACCAAAAGATTCTGTAATCAATGTACTATTAAAATATATAATCGATGAATTTTTGGCTCGTCTTAAAATATTAGAAATTAATACTTTTTTGACGCGGACCCTGTGCGACGCACGCATCCTTATTTTATGTTTATCGTATTAAAAAATTTGTACGCTGGTGTCTGCATGGTACGAAAAGATTCTGTAATCAATGTACTATTAAAATGTATAATCGATGCATTTTTGGCTCGTCTTAAAATATTAGAAATCGATACTTTTTTACCGCTGACCCTATGCGACGCATCCTTAATTTATGTATAGCAAATGAAAAAGTTTGTACGCTGTTGTCTGCTTGGTACCAAAAGATTCTGTAATCAATGTACTATTAAAATATATAATCGATGAATTTTTGGCTCGTCTTAAAATATTAGAAATTAATACTTTTTTGACGCGGACCCTGTGCGACGCACGCATCCTTATTTTATGTTTATCGTATTAAAAAATTTGTACGCTGGTGTCTGCATGGTACGAAAAGATTCTGTAATCAATGTACTATTAAAATGTATAATCGATGCATTTTTGGCTCGTCTTAAAATATTAGAAATCGATACTTTTTTACCGCTGACCCTATGCGACGCATCCTTAATTTATGTATAGCAAATGAAAAAGTTTGTACGCTGTTGTCTGCTTGGTACCAAAAGATTCTGTAGTCAATGTACTATTAAAATGTATAATCGATGAATTTTTGTCTCGTCTTATAATATTAGAAATTGATACTTTTTTGACGCGGACACTGTGCAACGCATCCTTATTTTATGTTTATCGTATTAAAAAATTTGTACGCTGGTGTCTGCATGGTACGAAAAGAATCTGTAATCAATGTACTATTAAAATGTATAATCGATGAATTTTTGGCTCGTCTTAAAATATTAGAAATCGATACTTTTTTACCGCTGACCCTGTGCGACGCATCCTTAATTTATGTATAGCAAATGAAAAAGTTTGTACGCTGTTGTCTGCTTGGTACCAAAAGATTCTGTAATCAATGTACAATTAAAATGTATAATCGATGAATTTTTGGCTCGTCTTAAAATATTACAAATTGATACTTTTTTGACGCGGACCCTGTGCGACGCATACTTATTTTATGTTATCGTATTAAAAAATTTGTACGCTGGTGTCTGCTTGGTACGAAAGATTCTGTAATGAATGTACTATTAAAATGTATAATCGATGAATTTTTGGCTCGTCTTAAAATATTAGAAATTTATACATTTATGCCGCTGACCCTATGCGTCGCATCCTTAATTTATGTATAGCAAATGAAAAAGTTTGTACGCTGTTGTCTGCTTGGTACCAAAAGATTCTCTAATCAATGTACTATTAAAATGTATAATCGATGAATTTTTGGCTCGTCTTAAAATATTGGAAATCGATACTTTTTACCGCTGACCCTATCTGACGCAACCTTATTTTATGTATATCAAGTTAAAAAATTTGTACGCTGGTGTCTGTTTGGTACGAAAAGATTCTGTAATCAATGTAATATTAAAATGTATAATCGATGAATTTTTGGCTCGTCTTAAAATATTGGAAATCGATACTTTTTACCGCTGACCCTTTGCGACGCAACCTTATTTTATGTATATCAAATTAAAAAATTTGTACGCTGGTGTCTGTTTGGTACGAAAAGATTCTGTAATCAATGTACTATTAAAATGTATAATCGATGAATTTTTGGCTCGTCTTAAAATATTGGAAATCGATACATTTTACCGCTGACCCTATGCGACGCAACCTTATTTTATGTATATCAAGTTAAAAAATATGTACGCTGGTGTCTGTTTGGTACGAAAAGATTCTGTAATCAATGTAATATTAAAATGTATAATCGATGAATTTTTGGCTCGTCTTAAAATATTGGAAATCGATACTTTTTACCGCTGACCCTATGCGACGCAACGTTATTTAATGTATATCAAGTTAAAAAATTTGTACGCTGGTGTCTGCATGGTACGAAAAGATTCTGTAATCAATGTAATATTAAGATGTATAATCGATGAATTTTTGGCTCGTCTTAAAATATTAGAAATCGATACTTTTTTACCGCTGACCCTATGCGACGCATCCTTAATTTATGTATAGCAAATGAAAAAGTTTGTACGCTGTTGTCTGCTTGGTACCAAAAGATTCTGTAATCAATGTACTATTAAAATATATAATCGATGAATTTTTGGCTCGTCTTAAAATATTAGAAATCGATACTTTTTTACCGCTGACCCTATGCGACGCATCCTTAATTTATGTATAGCAAATGAAAAAGTTTGTACGCTGTTGTCTGCTTGGTACCAAAAGATTCTGTAATCAATGTACTATTAAAATATATAATCGATGAATTTTTGGCTCGTCTTAAAATATTAGAAATCGATACTTTTTTACCGCTGACCCTGTGCTACTTATCCTTAATTTACGTATAGCAAATGAAAAAGTTTGTACGCTGTTGTCTGCTTGGTACCAAAAGATTCTGTAGTCAATGTACTATTAAAATGTATAATCGATGAATTTTTGGCTCGTCTTATAATATTAGAAATTGATACTTTTTTGACGCGGACCCTGTGCGACGCATCCTTATTTTATGTTTATCGTATTAAAAAATTTGTACGCTGGTGTCTGCATGGTACCAAAAGATTCTGTAATCAATGTACTATTAAAATGTATAATCGATGAATTTTTGGCTCGTCTTAAAATATTAGAAATTGATACTTTTTTACCACTGACCCTATGCGACGCATCCTTAATTTATGTATAGCAAATGAAAAAGTTTGTACGCTGTTGTCTGCTTGGTACCAAAAAATTCTGTAATCAATGTACAATTAAAATGTATAATCGATGAATTTTTGGCTCGTCTTAAAATATTACAAATTGATACTTTTTTGACGCGGACCCTGTGCGACTCATACTTATTTTATGTTATCGTATTAAAAAATTTGTACGCTCGTGTCTGCATGGTACGAAAAGATTCTGTAATCAATGTACTATTAAAATGTATAATCGATGAATTTTTGGCTCGTCTTAAAATATTGGAAATCGATACTTTTTACCGCTGACCCTATGCGACGCAACCTTATTTTATGTATATCAAGTTAAAAAATTTGTACGCTGGTGTCTGTTTGGTACGAAAAGATTCTGTAATCAATGTAATATTAAAATGTATAATCGATGAATTTTTGGCTCGTCTTAAAATATTGGAAATCGTTAATTTTTTGACGCGGACCCTGTGCGACGCATCCTTATTTTATGTTTATCATATTAAAAAATTTGTACGCTGGTGTCTGCATGGTACGAAAAGATTCTGTAATCAATGTACTATTAAAATGTATAATCGATGAATTTTTGGCTTGTCTTAAAATATTGGAAATCGATACTTTTTACCGCTGACCCTATGCGACACAACCTTATTTTATGTATATCAAGTTAAAAAATTTGTACGCTGGTGTCTGTTTGGTACGAAAAGATTCTGTAATCAATGTAATATTAAAATGTATAATCGATGAATTTTTGGCTCGTCTTAAAATATTAGAAATCGATACTTTTTTACCGCTGACCCTATGCGACGCATCCTTAATTTATGTATAGCAAATGAAAAAGTTTGTACGCTGTTGTCTGCTTGGTACCAAAAGATTCTGTAATCAATGTACTATTAAAATATATAATCGATGAATTTTTGGCTCGTCTTAAAATATTAGAAATTAATACTTTTTTGACATGGACCCTGTGCGACGCATCATTATTTTATGTTTATCGTATTAAAAAATTTGTACGCTGGTGTCTGCATGGTACGAAAAGATTCTGTAATCAATGTACTATTAAAATGTATAATCGATGAATTTTTGGCTCGTCTTAAAATATTGGAAATCGATACTTTTTACCGCTGACCCTATGCGACGCAACCTTATTTTATGTATATCAAGTTAAAAAATTTGTACGCTGGTGTCTGTTTGGTACGAAAAGATTCTGTAATCAATGTAATATTAAAATGTATAATCGATGAATTTTTGGCTCGTCTTAAAATATTGGAAATCGATACTTTTTACCGCTGACCCTATGCGACGCAACCTTATTTTATGTATATCAAATTAAAAAATTTGTACGCTGGTGTCTGTTTGGTACGAAAAGATTCTGTAATCAATGTAATATTAAAATGTATAATCGATGAATTTTTGGCTCGTCTTAAAATATTGGAAATCGTTAATTTTTTGGCGCGGACCCTGTGCGACGCATCCTTATTTTATGTTTATCATATTAAAAAATTTGTACGCTGGTGTCTGCATGGTACGAAAAGATTCTGTAATCAATGTACTATTAAAATGTATAATCGATGAATTTTTGGCTTGTCTTAAAATATTGGAAATCGATACTTTTTACCGCTGACCCTATGCGACGCAACCTTATTTTATGTATATCAAGTTAAAAAATTTGTACGCTGGTGTCTGTTTGGTACGAAAAGATTCTGTAATCAATGTAATATTAAAATGTATAATCGATGAATTTTTGGCTCGTCTTAAAATATTAGAAATTGATACTTTTTTACGGCTGACCCTATGCGACGCATCCTTAATTTATGTATAGCAAATGAAAAAGTTTGTACGCTGTTGTCTGCTTGGTACCAAAAGATTCTGTAATCAATGTACAATTAAAATGTATAATCGATGAATTTTTGGCTCGTCTTAAAATATTACAATTTGATACTTTTTTGACGCGGACCCTGTGCGACGCATACTTATTTTATGTTATCGTATTAAAAAATTTGTACGCTGGTGTCTGCTTGGTACGAAAGATTCTGTAATGAATGTACTATTAAAATGTATAATCGATGAATTTTTGGCTCGTCTTAAAATATTAGAAATTTATACATTTATGCCGCTGACCCTATGCGACGCATCCTTAATTTATGTATAGCAAATGAAAAAGTTTGTACGCTGTTGTCTGCTTGGTACCAAAAGATTCTGTAATCAATGTACTATTAAAATATATAATCGATGAATTTTTGGCTCGTCTTAAAATATTAGAAATTAATACTTTTTTGACGCGGACCCTGTGCGACGCATCCTTATTTTATGTTTATCGTATTAAAAAATTTGTACGCTGGTGTCTGCATGGTACGAAAAGATTCTGTAATCAATGTACTATTAAAATGTATAATCGATGAATTTTTGGCTCGTCTTAAAATATTAGAAATTGATACTTTTTTACCGCTGACCCTATGCGACGCATCCTTAATTTATGTATAGCAAATGAAAAAGTTTGTACGCTGTTGTCTGCTTGGTACCAAAAGATTCTGTAATCAATGTACAATTAAAATGTATAATCGATGAATTTTTGGCTCGTCTTAAAATATTACAAATTGATACTTTATTGACGCGGACCCTGTGCGACGCATACTTATTTTATGTTATCGTATTAAAAAATTTGTACGCTCGTGTCTGCATGGTACCAAAAGATTCTGTAATCAATGTACTATTAAAATGTATAATCGATGAATTTTTGGCTCGTCTTAAAATATTGGAAATCGATACTTTTTACCGCTGACCCTATGCGACGCATCCTTAATTTATGTATAGCAAATGAAAAAGTTTGTACGCTGTTGTCTGCTTGGAACCAAAAGATTCTGTAATCAATGTACTATTAAAATGTATAATCGATGAATTTTTGGCTAGTCTTAAAATATTAGAAATTAATACTTTTTTGACGCGGACCATGTGCGACGCATCCTTATTTTATGTTTATCGCATTAAAAAATTTGTACGCTGGTGTCTGCATGGTACGAAAAGATTCTGTAATCAATGTACTATTAAAATGTATAATCGATGAATTTTTGGCTCGTCTTAAAATATTGGAAATCGATACTTTTTACCGCTGACCCTATGCGACGCAACCTTATTTTATGTATATCAAGTTAAAAAATTTGTACGCTGGTGTCTGTTTGGTACGAAAAGATTCTGTAATCAATGTAATATTAAAATGTATAATCGATGAATTTTTGGCTCGTCTTAAAATATTACAAATTGATACTTTTTTGACGCGGACCCTGTGCGACGCATACTTATTTTATGTTATCGTATTAAAAAATTTGTACGCTGTTGTCTGCTTGGTACCAAAAGATTCTGTAATCAATGTACTATTAAAATGTATAATCGATGAATTTTTGGCTCGTCTTAAAATATTAGAAATTAATACTTTTTTGACGCGGACCCTGTGCGACGCATCCTTATTTTATGTTTATCGTATTAAAAAATTTGTACGCTGGTGTCTGCATGGTACCAAAAGATTCTGTAATGAATGTACTATTAAAATGTATAATCGATGAATTTTTGGCTCGTCTTAAAATATTGGAAATCGATACTTTTTACCGCTGACCCTATGCGACGCAACCTTATTTTATGTATATCAAGTTAAAAAATTTGTACGCTGGTGTCTGTTTGGTACGAAAAGATTCTGTAATCAATGTAATATAAAAATGTATAATCGATGAATTTTTGGCTCGTCTTAAAATATTGGAAATCGATACTTTTTACCGCTGACCCTATGCGACGCAACCTTATTTTATGTATATCAAGTTAAAAAATTTGTACGCTGGTGTCTGTTTGGTACGAAAAGATTCTGTAATCAATGTAATATTAAAATGTATAATCGATGAATTTTTGGCTCGTCTTAAAATATTGGAAATCGTTAATTTTTTGACGCGGACCCTGTGCGACGCATCCTTATTTTATGTTTATCATATTAAAAAATTTGTACGCTGGTGTCTGCATGGTACGAAAAGATTCTGTAATCAATGTACTATTAAAATGTATAATCGATGAATTTTTGGCTTGTCTTAAAATATTGGAAATCGATACTTTTTACCGCTGACCCTATGCGACACAACCTTATTTTATGTATATCAAGTTAAAAAATTTGTACGCTGGTGTCTGTTTGGTACGAAAAGATTCTGTAATCAATGTAATATTAAAATGTATAATCGATGAATTTTTGGCTCGTCTTAAAATATTAGAAATCGATACTTTTTTACCGCTGACCCTATGCGACGCATCCTTAATTTATGTATAGCAAATGAAAAAGTTTGTACGCTGTTGTCTGCTTGGTACCAAAAGATTCTGTAATCAATGTACTATTAAAATATATAATCGATGAATTTTTGGCTCGTCTTAAAATATTAGAAATTAATACTTTTTTGACGCGGACCCTGTGCGACGCACGCATCCTTATTTTATGTTTATCGTATTAAAAAATTTGTACGCTGGTGTCTGCATGGTACGAAAAGATTCTGTAATCAATGTACTATTAAAATGTATAATCGATGCATTTTTGGCTCGTCTTAAAATATTAGAAATCGATACTTTTTTACCGCTGACCCTATGCGACGCATCCTTAATTTATGTATAGCAAATGAAAAAGTTTGTACGCTGTTGTCTGCTTGGTACCAAAAGATTCTGTAGTCAATGTACTATTAAAATGTATAATCGATGAATTTTTGTCTCGTCTTATAATATTAGAAATTGATACTTTTTTGACGCGGACCCTGTGCGACGCATCCTTATTTTATGTTTATCGTATTAAAAAATTTGTACGCTGGTGTCTGCATGGTACGAAAAGAATCTGTAATCAATGTACTATTAAAATGTATAATCGATGAATTTTTGGCTCGTCTTAAAATATTAGAAATCGATACTTTTTTACCGCTGACCCTGTGCGACGCATCCTTAATTTATGTATAGCAAATGAAAAAGTTTGTACGCTGTTGTCTGCTTGGTACCAAAAGATTCTGTAATCAATGTACAATTAAAATGTATAATCGATGAATTTTTGGCTCGTCTTAAAATATTACAAATTGATACTTTTTTGACGCGGACCCTGTGCGACGCATACTTATTTTATGTTATCGTATTAAAAAATTTGTACGCTGGTGTCTGCTTGGTACGAAAGATTCTGTAATGAATGTACTATTAAAATGTATAATCGATGAATTTTTGGCTCGTCTTAAAATATTAGAAATTTATACATTTATGCCGCTGATCCTATGCGTCGCATCCTTAATTTATGTATAGCAAATGAAAAAGTTTGTACGCTGTTGTCTGCTTGGTACCAAAAGATTCTGTAATCAATGTACTATTAAAATGTATAATCGATGAATTTTTGGCTCGTCTTAAAATATTAGCAATCGATACTTTTTTACCGCTGACCCTGTGCGACGTATCCTTAATTTACGTATAGCAAATGAAAAAGTTTGTACGCTGTTGTCTGCTTGGTACCAAAAGATTCTGTAGTCAATGTACTATTAAAATGTATAATCGATGAATTTTTGGCTCGTCTTAAAATATTGGAAATCGATACTTTTTACCGCTGACCCTATGCGACGCAACCTTATTTTATGTATATCAAGTTAAAAAATATGTACGCTGGTGTCTGTTTGGTACGAAAAGATTCTGTAATCAATGTAATATTAAAATGTATAATCGATGAATTTTTGGCTTGTCTTAAAATATTAGAAATTAATACTTTTTTGACGCGGACCATGTGCGACGCATCCTTATTTTATGTTTATCGCATTAAAAAATTTGTACGCTGGTGTCTGCATGGTACGAAAAGATTCTGTAATCAATGTACTATTAAAATGTATAATCGATGAATTTTTGGCTCGTCTTAAAATATTGGAAATCGATACTTTTTACCGCTGACCCTATGCGACGCAACCTTATTTTATGTATATCAAGTTAAAAAATTTGTACGCTGGTGTCTGTTTGGTACGAAAAGATTCTGTAATCAATGTAATATTAAAATGTATAATCGATGAATTTTTGGCTCGTCTTAAAATATTGGAAATCGATACTTTTTACCGCTGACCCTATGCGACGCAACCTTATTTTATGTATATCAAATTAAAAAATTTGTACGCTGGTGTCTGTTTGGTACGAAAAGATTCTGTAATCAATGTAATATTAAAATGTATAATCGATGAATTTTTGGCTCGTCTTAAAATATTGGAAATCGTTACTTTTTTGACGCGGACCCTGTGCGACGCATCCTTATTTTATGTTTATCATATTAAGAAATTTGTACGCTGGTGTCTGTTTGGTACGAAAAGATTCTGTAATCAATGTAATATTAAAATGTATAATCGATGAATTTTTGGCTCGTCTTAAAATATTAGAAATCGATACTTTTTTACCGCTGACCCTATGCGACGCATCCTTAATTTATGTATAGCAAATGAAAAAGTTTGTACGCTATTGTCTGCTTGGTACCAAAAGATTCTGTAATCAATGTACTATTAAAATGTATAATCGATGAATTTTTGGCTCGTCTTAAAATATTAGAAATTAATACTTTTTTGACGCGGACCCTGTGCGACGCATCCTTATTTTATGTTTATCGTATTAAAAAATTTGTACGCTGGTGTCTGCATGGTACGAAAAGATTCTGTAATCAATGTACTATTAAAATGTATAATCGATGAATTTTTGGCTCGTCTTAAAATATTAGAAATCGATACTTTTTTACCGCTGACCCTATGCGACGCATCCTTAATTTATGTATAGCAAATGAAAAAGTTTGTACGCTGTTGTCTGCTTGGTACCAAAAGATTCTGCAATCAATGTACTATTAAAATGTATAATCGATGAATTTTTGGCTCGTCTTAAAATATTAGAAATTAATACTTTTATGACGCGGACCCTGTGCGACGCATCCTTATTTTATGTTTATCGTATTAAAAAATTTGTACGCTGGTGTCTGCATGGTACCAAAAGATTCTGTAATCAATGTACTATTAAAATGTATAATCGATGAATTTTTGGCTCGTCTTAAAATATTGGAAATCGACACTTTTTACCGCTGACCCTATGCGACGCAAACTTATTTTATGTATATCAAGTTAAAAAATTTGTACGCTGGTGTCTGTTTGGTACGAAAAGATTCTGTAATCAATGTAATATTAAAATGTATAATCGATGAATTTTTGGCTCGTCTTAAAATATTGGAAATCGATACTTTTTACCGCTGACCCTATGCGACGCAACCTTATTTTATGTATATCAAGTTAAAAAATTTGTACGCTGGTGTCTGTTTGGTACGAAAAGATTCTGTAATCAATGTAATATTAAAATGTATAATCGATGAATTTTTGACTCGTCTTAAAATATTGGAAATCGTTAATTTTTTGACGCGGACCCTGTGCGACGCATCCTTATTTTATGTTTATCATATTAAAAAATTTGTACGCTGGTGTCTGCATGGTACGAAAAGATTCTGTAATCAATGTACTATTAAAATGTATAATCGATGAATTTTTGGCTCGTCTTAAAATATTGGAAATCGATACTTTTTACCGCTGACCCTATGCGACGCAACGTTATTTTATGTATATCAAGTTAAAAAATTTGTACGCTGGTGTCTGCATGGTACGAAAAGATTCTGTAATCAATGTACTATTAAAATGTATAATCGATGAATTTTTGGCTCGTCTTAAAATAATGGAAATCGATACTTATTACCGCTGACCCTATGCGACGCAACCTTATTTTATGTATATCAAGTTAAAAAATTTGTACGCTGGTATCTGCATGGTACCAAAAGATTCTGTAATAAATGTACTATTAAAATGTATAATCGATGAATTTTTGGCTCGTCTTAAAATATTGGAAATCGTTACTTTTTTGACGCGGACCCTGTGCGACGCATCCTTATTTTATGTTTATCATATTAAAAAATTTGTACGCTGGTGTCTGTTTGGTACGAAAAGATTCTGTAATCAATGTAATATTAAAATGTATAATCGATGAATTTTTGGCTCGTCTTAAAATATTAGAAATCGATACTTTTTTACCGCTGACCCTATGCGACGCATCCTTAATTTATGTATAGCAAATGAAAAAGTTTGTACGCTATTGTCTGCTTGGTACCAAAAGATTCTGTAATCAATGTACTATTAAAATGTATAATCGATGAATTTTTGGCTCGTCTTAAAATATTAGAAATTAATACTTTTTTGACGCGGACCCTGTGCGACGCATCCTTATTTTATGTTTATCGTATTAAAAAATTTGTACGCTGGTGTCTGCATGGTACGAAAAGATTCTGTAATCAATGTACTATTAAAATGTATAATCGATGAATTTTTGGCTCGTCTTAAAATATTAGAAATCGATACTTTTTTACCGCTGACCCTATGCGACGCATCCTTAATTTATGTATAGCAAATGAAAAAGTTTGTACGCTGTTGTCTGCTTGGAACCAAAAGATTCTGTAATCAATGTACTATTAAAATGTATAATCGATGAATTTTTGGCTAGTCTTAAAATATTAGAAATTAATACTTTTTTGACGCGGACCATGTGCGACGCATCCTTATTTTATGTTTATCGCATTAAAAAATTTGTACGCTGGTGTCTGCATGGTACGAAAAGATTCTGTAATCAATGTACTATTAAAATGTATAATCGATGAATTTTTGGCTCGTCTTAAAATATTGGAAATCGATACTTTTTACCGCTGACCCTATGCGACGCAACCTTATTTTATGTATATCAAGTTAAAAAATTTGTACGCTGGTGTCTGTTTGGTACGAAAAGATTCTGTAATCAATGTAATATTAAAATGTATAATCGATGAATTTTTGGCTCGTCTTAAAATATTGGAAATCGATACTTTTTACCGCTGACCCTTTGCGACGCAACCTTATTTTATGTATATCAAATTAAAAAATTTGTACGCTGGTGTCTGTTTGGTACGAAAAGATTCTGTAATCAATGTAATATTAAAATGTATAATCGATGAATTTTTGGCTCGTCTTAAAATATTGGAAATCGTTAATTTTTTGGCGCGGACCCTGTGCGACGCATCCTTATTTTATGTTTATCATATTAAAAAATTTGTACGCTGGTGTCTGCATGGTACGAAAAGATTCTGTAATCAATGTACTATTAAAATGTATAATAGATGAATTTTTGGCTCGTCTTAAAATATTGGAAATCGTTACTTTTTACCGCTGACCCTATGCGACACAATCTTATTTTATGTATATCAAGTTAAAAAATTTGTACGCTGGTGTCTGTTTGGTACGAAAAGATTCTGTAATCAATGTAATATTAAAATGTATAATCGATGAATTTTTGGCTCGTCTTAAAATATTAGAAATCGATACTTTTTTACCGCTGACCCTGTGCTACTTATCCTTAATTTACGTATAGCAAATGAAAAAGTTTGTACGCTGTTGTCTGCTTGGTACCAAAAGATTCTGTAGTCAATGTACTATTAAAATGTATAATCGATGAATTTTTGGCTCGTCTTATAATATTAGAAATTGATACTTTTTTGACGCGGACCCTGTGCGACGCATCCTTATTTTATGTTTATCGTATTAAAAAATTTGTACGCTGGTGTCTGCATGGTACCAAAAGATTCTGTAATCAATGTACTATTAAAATGTATAATCGATGAATTTTTGGCTCGTCTTAAAATATTAGAAATCGTTACTTTTTTACCGCTAACCCTATGCGAAGCATCCTTAATTTATGTATAGCAAATGAAAAAGTTTGTACGCTGTTGTCTGCTTGGTACCAAAAGATTCTGTAATCAATGTACTATTAAAATATATAATCGATGAATTTTTGGCTCGTCTTAAAATATTAGAAATCGATACTTTTTTACCGCTGACCCTGTGCTACTTATCCTTAATTTACGTATAGCAAATGAAAAAGTTTGTACGCTGTTGTCTGCTTGGTACCAAAAGATTCTGTAGTCAATGTACTATTAAAATGTATAATCGATGAATTTTTGGCTCGTCTTATAATATTAGAAATTGATACTTTTTTGACGCGGACCCTGTGCGACGCATCCTTATTTTATGTTTATCGTATTAAAAAATTTGTACGCTGGTGTCTGCATGGTACCAAAAGATTCTGTAATCAATGTACTATTAAAATGTATAATCGATGAATTTTTGGCTCGTCTTAAAATATTAGAAATTGATACTTTTTTACCACTGACCCTATGCGACGCATCCTTAATTTATGTATAGCAAATGAAAAAGTTTGTACGCTGTTGTCTGCTTGGTACCAAAAAATTCTGTAATCAATGTACAATTAAAATGTATAATCGATGAATTTTTGGCTCGTCTTAAAATATTACAAATTGATACTTTTTTGACGCGGACCCTGTGCGACTCATACTTATTTTATGTTATCGTATTAAAAAATTTGTACGCTCGTGTCTGCATGGTACGAAAAGATTCTGTAATCAATGTACTATTAAAATGTATAATCGATGAATTTTTGGCTCGTCTTAAAATATTGGAAATCGATACTTTTTACCGCTGACCCTATGCGACGCAACCTTATTTTATGTATATCAAGTTAAAAAATTTGTACGCTGGTGTCTGTTTGGTACGAAAAGATTCTGTAATCAATGTAATATTAAAATGTATAATCGATGAATTTTTGGCTCGTCTTAAAATATTGGAAATCGTTAATTTTTTGACGCGGACCCTGTGCGACGCATCCTTATTTTATGTTTATCATATTAAAAAATTTGTACGCTGGTGTCTGCATGGTACGAAAAGATTCTGTAATCAATGTACTATTAAAATGTATAATCGATGAATTTTTGGCTTGTCTTAAAATATTGGAAATCGATACTTTTTACCGCTGACCCTATGCGACACAACCTTATTTTATGTATATCAAGTTAAAAAATTTGTACGCTGGTGTCTGTTTGGTACGAAAAGATTCTGTAATCAATGTAATATTAAAATGTATAATCGATGAATTTTTGGCTCGTCTTAAAATATTAGAAATCGATACTTTTTTACCGCTGACCCTATGCGACGCATCCTTAATTTATGTATAGCAAATGAAAAAGTTTGTACGCTGTTGTCTGCTTGGTACCAAAAGATTCTGTAATCAATGTACTATTAAAATATATAATCGATGAATTTTTGGCTCGTCTTAAAATATTAGAAATTAATACTTTTTTGACGCGGACCCTGTGCGACGCATCATTATTTTATGTTTATCGTATTAAAAAATTTGTACGCTGGTGTCTGCATGGTACGAAAAGATTCTGTAATCAATGTACTATTAAAATGTATAATCGATGAATTTTTGGCTCGTCTTAAAATATTGGAAATCGATACTTTTTACCGCTGACCCTATGCGACGCAACGTTATTTAATGTATATCAAGTTAAAAAATTTGTACGCTGGTGTCTGCATGGTACGAAAAGATTCTGTAATCAATGTAATATTAAGATGTATAATCGATGAATTTTTGGCTCGTCTTAAAATATTAGAAATCGATACTTTTTTACCGCTGACCCTATGCGACGCATCCTTAATTTATGTATAGCAAATGAAAAAGTTTGTACGCTGTTGTCTGCTTGGTACCAAAAGATTCTGTAATCAATGTACTATTAAAA
This sequence comes from Prenolepis imparis, assembly GCF_030444845.1. Classification (NCBI taxonomy): domain Eukaryota; kingdom Metazoa; phylum Arthropoda; class Insecta; order Hymenoptera; family Formicidae; genus Prenolepis; species Prenolepis imparis. The sequence goes on along the minus strand of NW_028141163.1, from coordinate 16,109,453 downwards.
TATATAATCGATGAATTTTTGGCTCGTCTTAAAATATTAGAAATTAATACTTTTTTGACGCGGACCCTGTGCGACGCATCCTTATTTTATGTTTATCGTATTAAAAAATTTGTACGCTGGTGTCTGCATGGTACGAAAAGATTCTGTAATCAATGTACTATTAAAATGTATAATCGATGAATTTTTGGCTCGTCTTAAAATATTAGAAATCGATACTTTTTTACCGCTGACCCTATGCGACGCATCCTTAATTTATGTATAGCAAATGAAAAAGTTTGTACGCTGTTGTCTGCTTGGTACCAAAAGATTCTGTAATCAATGTACAATTAAAATGTATAATCGATGAATTTTTGGCTCGTCTTAAAATATTACAAATTGATACTTTTTTGACGCGGACCCTGTGCGACGCATACTTATTTTATGTTATCGTATTAAAAAATTTGTACGCTCGTGTCTGCATGGTACCAAAAGATTCTGTAATCAATGTACTATTAAAATGTATAATCGATGAATTTTTGGCTCGTCTTAAAATATTGGAAATCGATACTTTTTACCGCTGACCCTATGCGACGCAACCTTATTTTATGTATATCAAGTTAAAAAATTTGTACGCTGGTGTCTGTTTGGTACGAAAAGATTCTGTAATCAATGTAATATTAAAATGTATAATCGATGAATTTTTGGCTCGTCTTAAAATATTAGAAATTGATACTTTTTTACGGCTGACCCTATGCGACGCATCCTTAATTTATGTATAGCAAATGAAAAAGTTTGTACGCTGTTGTCTGCTTGGTACCAAAAGATTCTGTAATCAATGTACAATTAAAATGTATAATCGATGAATTTTTGGCTCGTCTTAAAATATTACAATTTGATACTTTTTTGACGCGGACCCTGTGCGACGCATACTTATTTTATGTTATCGTATTAAAAAATTTGTACGCTGGTGTCTGCTTGGTACGAAAGATTCTGTAATGAATGTACTATTAAAATGTATAATCGATGAATTTTTGGCTCGTCTTAAAATATTAGAAATTTATACATTTATGCCGCTGACCCTATGCGACGCATCCTTAATTTATGTATAGCAAATGAAAAAGTTTGTACGCTGTTGTCTGCTTGGTACCAAAAGATTCTGTAATCAATGTACTATTAAAATATATAATCGATGAATTTTTGGCTCGTCTTAAAATATTAGAAATTAATACTTTTTTGACGCGGACCCTGTGCGACGCATCCTTATTTTATGTTTATCGTATTAAAAAATTTGTACGCTGGTGTCTGCATGGTACGAAAAGATTCTGTAATCAATGTACTATTAAAATGTATAATCGATGAATTTTTGGCTCGTCTTAAAATATTAGAAATTGATACTTTTTTACCGCTGACCCTATGCGACGCATCCTTAATTTATGTATAGCAAATGAAAAAGTTTGTACGCTGTTGTCTGCTTGGTACCAAAAGATTCTGTAATCAATGTACAATTAAAATGTATAATCGATGAATTTTTGGCTCGTCTTAAAATATTACAAATTGATACTTTATTGACGCGGACCCTGTGCGACGCATACTTATTTTATGTTATCGTATTAAAAAATTTGTACGCTCGTGTCTGCATGGTACCAAAAGATTCTGTAATCAATGTACTATTAAAATGTATAATCGATGAATTTTTGGCTCGTCTTAAAATATTGGAAATCGATACTTTTTACCGCTGACCCTATGCGACGCATCCTTAATTTATGTATAGCAAATGAAAAAGTTTGTACGCTGTTGTCTGCTTGGAACCAAAAGATTCTGTAATCAATGTACTATTAAAATGTATAATCGATGAATTTTTGGCTAGTCTTAAAATATTAGAAATTAATACTTTTTTGACGCGGACCATGTGCGACGCATCCTTATTTTATGTTTATCGCATTAAAAAATTTGTACGCTGGTGTCTGCATGGTACGAAAAGATTCTGTAATCAATGTACTATTAAAATGTATAATCGATGAATTTTTGGCTCGTCTTAAAATATTGGAAATCGATACTTTTTACCGCTGACCCTATGCGACGCAACCTTATTTTATGTATATCAAGTTAAAAAATTTGTACGCTGGTGTCTGTTTGGTACGAAAAGATTCTGTAATCAATGTAATATTAAAATGTATAATCGATGAATTTTTGGCTCGTCTTAAAATATTACAAATTGATACTTTTTTGACGCGGACCCTGTGCGACGCATACTTATTTTATGTTATCGTATTAAAAAATTTGTACGCTGTTGTCTGCTTGGTACCAAAAGATTCTGTAATCAATGTACTATTAAAATGTATAATCGATGAATTTTTGGCTCGTCTTAAAATATTAGAAATTAATACTTTTTTGACGCGGACCCTGTGCGACGCATCCTTATTTTATGTTTATCGTATTAAAAAATTTGTACGCTGGTGTCTGCATGGTACCAAAAGATTCTGTAATGAATGTACTATTAAAATGTATAATCGATGAATTTTTGGCTCGTCTTAAAATATTGGAAATCGATACTTTTTACCGCTGACCCTATGCGACGCAACCTTATTTTATGTATATCAAGTTAAAAAATTTGTACGCTGGTGTCTGTTTGGTACGAAAAGATTCTGTAATCAATGTAATATAAAAATGTATAATCGATGAATTTTTGGCTCGTCTTAAAATATTGGAAATCGATACTTTTTACCGCTGACCCTATGCGACGCAACCTTATTTTATGTATATCAAGTTAAAAAATTTGTACGCTGGTGTCTGTTTGGTACGAAAAGATTCTGTAATCAATGTAATATTAAAATGTATAATCGATGAATTTTTGGCTCGTCTTAAAATATTGGAAATCGTTAATTTTTTGACGCGGACCCTGTGCGACGCATCCTTATTTTATGTTTATCATATTAAAAAATTTGTACGCTGGTGTCTGCATGGTACGAAAAGATTCTGTAATCAATGTACTATTAAAATGTATAATCGATGAATTTTTGGCTTGTCTTAAAATATTGGAAATCGATACTTTTTACCGCTGACCCTATGCGACACAACCTTATTTTATGTATATCAAGTTAAAAAATTTGTACGCTGGTGTCTGTTTGGTACGAAAAGATTCTGTAATCAATGTAATATTAAAATGTATAATCGATGAATTTTTGGCTCGTCTTAAAATATTAGAAATCGATACTTTTTTACCGCTGACCCTATGCGACGCATCCTTAATTTATGTATAGCAAATGAAAAAGTTTGTACGCTGTTGTCTGCTTGGTACCAAAAGATTCTGTAATCAATGTACTATTAAAATATATAATCGATGAATTTTTGGCTCGTCTTAAAATATTAGAAATTAATACTTTTTTGACGCGGACCCTGTGCGACGCACGCATCCTTATTTTATGTTTATCGTATTAAAAAATTTGTACGCTGGTGTCTGCATGGTACGAAAAGATTCTGTAATCAATGTACTATTAAAATGTATAATCGATGCATTTTTGGCTCGTCTTAAAATATTAGAAATCGATACTTTTTTACCGCTGACCCTATGCGACGCATCCTTAATTTATGTATAGCAAATGAAAAAGTTTGTACGCTGTTGTCTGCTTGGTACCAAAAGATTCTGTAGTCAATGTACTATTAAAATGTATAATCGATGAATTTTTGTCTCGTCTTATAATATTAGAAATTGATACTTTTTTGACGCGGACCCTGTGCGACGCATCCTTATTTTATGTTTATCGTATTAAAAAATTTGTACGCTGGTGTCTGCATGGTACGAAAAGAATCTGTAATCAATGTACTATTAAAATGTATAATCGATGAATTTTTGGCTCGTCTTAAAATATTAGAAATCGATACTTTTTTACCGCTGACCCTGTGCGACGCATCCTTAATTTATGTATAGCAAATGAAAAAGTTTGTACGCTGTTGTCTGCTTGGTACCAAAAGATTCTGTAATCAATGTACAATTAAAATGTATAATCGATGAATTTTTGGCTCGTCTTAAAATATTACAAATTGATACTTTTTTGACGCGGACCCTGTGCGACGCATACTTATTTTATGTTATCGTATTAAAAAATTTGTACGCTGGTGTCTGCTTGGTACGAAAGATTCTGTAATGAATGTACTATTAAAATGTATAATCGATGAATTTTTGGCTCGTCTTAAAATATTAGAAATTTATACATTTATGCCGCTGATCCTATGCGTCGCATCCTTAATTTATGTATAGCAAATGAAAAAGTTTGTACGCTGTTGTCTGCTTGGTACCAAAAGATTCTGTAATCAATGTACTATTAAAATGTATAATCGATGAATTTTTGGCTCGTCTTAAAATATTAGCAATCGATACTTTTTTACCGCTGACCCTGTGCGACGTATCCTTAATTTACGTATAGCAAATGAAAAAGTTTGTACGCTGTTGTCTGCTTGGTACCAAAAGATTCTGTAGTCAATGTACTATTAAAATGTATAATCGATGAATTTTTGGCTCGTCTTAAAATATTGGAAATCGATACTTTTTACCGCTGACCCTATGCGACGCAACCTTATTTTATGTATATCAAGTTAAAAAATATGTACGCTGGTGTCTGTTTGGTACGAAAAGATTCTGTAATCAATGTAATATTAAAATGTATAATCGATGAATTTTTGGCTTGTCTTAAAATATTAGAAATTAATACTTTTTTGACGCGGACCATGTGCGACGCATCCTTATTTTATGTTTATCGCATTAAAAAATTTGTACGCTGGTGTCTGCATGGTACGAAAAGATTCTGTAATCAATGTACTATTAAAATGTATAATCGATGAATTTTTGGCTCGTCTTAAAATATTGGAAATCGATACTTTTTACCGCTGACCCTATGCGACGCAACCTTATTTTATGTATATCAAGTTAAAAAATTTGTACGCTGGTGTCTGTTTGGTACGAAAAGATTCTGTAATCAATGTAATATTAAAATGTATAATCGATGAATTTTTGGCTCGTCTTAAAATATTGGAAATCGATACTTTTTACCGCTGACCCTATGCGACGCAACCTTATTTTATGTATATCAAATTAAAAAATTTGTACGCTGGTGTCTGTTTGGTACGAAAAGATTCTGTAATCAATGTAATATTAAAATGTATAATCGATGAATTTTTGGCTCGTCTTAAAATATTGGAAATCGTTAATTTTTTGGCGCGGACCCTTTGCGACGCATCCTTATTTTATGTTTATCATATTAAAAAATTTGTACGCTGGTGTCTGCATGGTACGAAAAGATTCTGTAATCAATGTACTATTAAAATGTATAATCGATGAATTTTTGGCTTGTCTTAAAATATTGGAAATCGTTACTTTTTACCGCTGACCCTATGCGACACAATCTTATTTTATGTATATCAAGTTAAAAAATTTGTACGCTGGTGTCTGTTTGGTACGAAAAGATTCTGTAATCAATGTAATATTAAGATGTATAATCGATGAATTTTTGGCTCGTCTTAAAATATTAGAAATCGATACTTTTTTACCGCTGACCCTATGCGACGCATCCTTAATTTATGTATAGCAAATGAAAAAGTTTGTACGCTGTTGTCTGCTTGGTACCAAAAGATTCTGTAATCAATGTACTATTAAAATATATAATCGATGAATTTTTGGCTCGTCTTAAAATATTAGAAATTAATACTTTTTTGACGCGGACCCTGTGCGACGCATCCTTATTTTATGTTTATCGTATTAAAAAATTTGTACGCTGGTGTCTGCATGGTACCAAAAGATTCTGTAATGAATGTACTATTAAAAAGTATAATCGATAAATTTTTGGCTCGTCTTAAAATATTGGAAATCGATACTTTTTACCGCTGACCCTATGCGACGCAACCTTATTTTATGTATATCAAGTTAAAAAATTTGTACGCTGGTGTCTGTTTGGTACGAAAAGATTCTGTAATCAATGTAATATAAAAATGTATAATCGATGAATTTTTGGCTCGTCTTAAAATATTGGAAATCGATACTTTTTACCGCTGACCCTATGCGACGCAACCTTATTTTATGTATATCAAGTTAAAAAATTTGTACGCTGGTGTCTGTTTGGTACGAAAAGATTCTGTAATCAATGTAATATTAAAATGTATAATCGATGAATTTTTGGCTCGTCTTAAAATATTGGAAATCGTTAATTTTTTGACGCGGACCCTGTGCGACGCATCCTTATTTTATGTTTATCATATTAAAAAATTTGTACGCTGGTGTCTGCATGGTACGAAAAGATTCTGTAATCAATGTACTATTAAAATGTATAATCGATGAATTTTTGGCTTGTCTTAAAATATTGGAAATCGATACTTTTTACCGCTGACCCTATGCGACACAACCTTATTTTATGTATATCATGTTAAAAAATTTGTACGCTGGTGTCTGTTTGGTACGAAAAGATTCTGTAATCAATGTAATATTAAAATGTATAATCGATGAATTTTTGGCTCGTCTTAAAATATTAGAAATCGATACTTTTTTACCGCTGACCCTATGCGACGCATCCTTAATTTATGTATAGCAAATGAAAAAGTTTGTACGCTGTTGTCTGCTTGGTACCAAAAGATTCTGTAATCAATGTACTATTAAAATATATAATCGATGAATTTTTGGCTCGTCTTAAAATATTAGAAATTAATACTTTTTTGACGCGGACCCTGTGCGACGCACGCATCCTTATTTTATGTTTATCGTATTAAAAAATTTGTACGCTGGTGTCTGCATGGTACGAAAAGATTCTGTAATCAATGTACTATTAAAATGTATAATCGATGCATTTTTGGCTCGTCTTAAAATATTAGAAATCGATACTTTTTTACCGCTGACCCTATGCGACGCATCCTTAATTTATGTATAGCAAATGAAAAAGTTTGTACGCTGTTGTCTGCTTGGTACCAAAAGATTCTGTAATCAATGTACTATTAAAATATATAATCGATGAATTTTTGGCTCGTCTTAAAATATTAGAAATTAATACTTTTTTGACGCGGACCCTGTGCGACGCACGCATCCTTATTTTATGTTTATCGTATTAAAAAATTTGTACGCTGGTGTCTGCATGGTACGAAAAGATTCTGTAATCAATGTACTATTAAAATGTATAATCGATGCATTTTTGGCTCGTCTTAAAATATTAGAAATCGATACTTTTTTACCGCTGACCCTATGCGACGCATCCTTAATTTATGTATAGCAAATGAAAAAGTTTGTACGCTGTTGTCTGCTTGGTACCAAAAGATTCTGTAGTCAATGTACTATTAAAATGTATAATCGATGAATTTTTGTCTCGTCTTATAATATTAGAAATTGATACTTTTTTGACGCGGACACTGTGCAACGCATCCTTATTTTATGTTTATCGTATTAAAAAATTTGTACGCTGGTGTCTGCATGGTACGAAAAGAATCTGTAATCAATGTACTATTAAAATGTATAATCGATGAATTTTTGGCTCGTCTTAAAATATTAGAAATCGATACTTTTTTACCGCTGACCCTGTGCGACGCATCCTTAATTTATGTATAGCAAATGAAAAAGTTTGTACGCTGTTGTCTGCTTGGTACCAAAAGATTCTGTAATCAATGTACAATTAAAATGTATAATCGATGAATTTTTGGCTCGTCTTAAAATATTACAAATTGATACTTTTTTGACGCGGACCCTGTGCGACGCATACTTATTTTATGTTATCGTATTAAAAAATTTGTACGCTGGTGTCTGCTTGGTACGAAAGATTCTGTAATGAATGTACTATTAAAATGTATAATCGATGAATTTTTGGCTCGTCTTAAAATATTAGAAATTTATACATTTATGCCGCTGACCCTATGCGTCGCATCCTTAATTTATGTATAGCAAATGAAAAAGTTTGTACGCTGTTGTCTGCTTGGTACCAAAAGATTCTCTAATCAATGTACTATTAAAATGTATAATCGATGAATTTTTGGCTCGTCTTAAAATATTGGAAATCGATACTTTTTACCGCTGACCCTATCTGACGCAACCTTATTTTATGTATATCAAGTTAAAAAATTTGTACGCTGGTGTCTGTTTGGTACGAAAAGATTCTGTAATCAATGTAATATTAAAATGTATAATCGATGAATTTTTGGCTCGTCTTAAAATATTGGAAATCGATACTTTTTACCGCTGACCCTTTGCGACGCAACCTTATTTTATGTATATCAAATTAAAAAATTTGTACGCTGGTGTCTGTTTGGTACGAAAAGATTCTGTAATCAATGTACTATTAAAATGTATAATCGATGAATTTTTGGCTCGTCTTAAAATATTGGAAATCGATACATTTTACCGCTGACCCTATGCGACGCAACCTTATTTTATGTTTATCAAGTTAAAAAATATGTACGCTGGTGTCTGTTTGGTACGAAAAGATTCTGTAATCAATGTAATATTAAAATGTATAATCGATGAATTTTTGGCTCGTCTTAAAATATTGGAAATCGATACTTTTTACCGCTGACCCTATGCGACGCAACGTTATTTAATGTATATCAAGTTAAAAAATTTGTACGCTGGTGTCTGCATGGTACGAAAAGATTCTGTAATCAATGTAATATTAAGATGTATAATCGATGAATTTTTGGCTCGTCTTAAAATATTAGAAATCGATACTTTTTTACCGCTGACCCTATGCGACGCATCCTTAATTTATGTATAGCAAATGAAAAAGTTTGTACGCTGTTGTCTGCTTGGTACCAAAAGATTCTGTAATCAATGTACTATTAAAATATATAATCGATGAATTTTTGGCTCGTCTTAAAATATTAGAAATCGATACTTTTTTACCGCTGACCCTATGCGACGCATCCTTAATTTATGTATAGCAAATGAAAAAGTTTGTACGCTGTTGTCTGCTTGGTACCAAAAGATTCTGTAATCAATGTACTATTAAAATATATAATCGATGAATTTTTGGCTCGTCTTAAAATATTAGAAATCGATACTTTTTTACCGCTGACCCTGTGCTACTTATCCTTAATTTACGTATAGCAAATGAAAAAGTTTGTACGCTGTTGTCTGCTTGGTACCAAAAGATTCTGTAGTCAATGTACTATTAAAATGTATAATCGATGAATTTTTGGCTCGTCTTATAATATTAGAAATTGATACTTTTTTGACGCGGACCCTGTGCGACGCATCCTTATTTTATGTTTATCGTATTAAAAAATTTGTACGCTGGTGTCTGCATGGTACCAAAAGATTCTGTAATCAATGTACTATTAAAATGTATAATCGATGAATTTTTGGCTCGTCTTAAAATATTAGAAATTGATACTTTTTTACCACTGACCCTATGCGACGCATCCTTAATTTATGTATAGCAAATGAAAAAGTTTGTACGCTGTTGTCTGCTTGGTACCAAAAAATTCTGTAATCAATGTACAATTAAAATGTATAATCGATGAATTTTTGGCTCGTCTTAAAATATTACAAATTGATACTTTTTTGACGCGGACCCTGTGCGACTCATACTTATTTTATGTTATCGTATTAAAAAATTTGTACGCTCGTGTCTGCATGGTACGAAAAGATTCTGTAATCAATGTACTATTAAAATGTATAATCGATGAATTTTTGGCTCGTCTTAAAATATTGGAAATCGATACTTTTTACCGCTGACCCTATGCGACGCAACCTTATTTTATGTATATCAAGTTAAAAAATTTGTACGCTGGTGTCTGTTTGGTACGAAAAGATTCTGTAATCAATGTAATATTAAAATGTATAATCGATGAATTTTTGGCTCGTCTTAAAATATTGGAAATCGTTAATTTTTTGACGCGGACCCTGTGCGACGCATCCTTATTTTATGTTTATCATATTAAAAAATTTGTACGCTGGTGTCTGCATGGTACGAAAAGATTCTGTAATCAATGTACTATTAAAATGTATAATCGATGAATTTTTGGCTTGTCTTAAAATATTGGAAATCGATACTTTTTACCGCTGACCCTATGCGACACAACCTTATTTTATGTATATCAAGTTAAAAAATTTGTACGCTGGTGTCTGTTTGGTACGAAAAGATTCTGTAATCAATGTAATATTAAAATGTATAATCGATGAATTTTTGGCTCGTCTTAAAATATTAGAAATCGATACTTTTTTACCGCTGACCCTATGCGACGCATCCTTAATTTATGTATAGCAAATGAAAAAGTTTGTACGCTGTTGTCTGCTTGGTACCAAAAGATTCTGTAATCAATGTACTATTAAAATATATAATCGATGAATTTTTGGCTCGTCTTAAAATATTAGAAATTAATACTTTTTTGACATGGACCCTGTGCGACGCATCATTATTTTATGTTTATCGTATTAAAAAATTTGTACGCTGGTGTCTGCATGGTACGAAAAGATTCTGTAATCAATGTACTATTAAAATGTATAATCGATGAATTTTTGGCTCGTCTTAAAATATTGGAAATCGATACTTTTTACCGCTGACCCTATGCGACGCAACCTTATTTTATGTATATCAAGTTAAAAAATTTGTACGCTGGTGTCTGTTTGGTACGAAAAGATTCTGTAATCAATGTAATATTAAAATGTATAATCGATGAATTTTTGGCTCGTCTTAAAATATTGGAAATCGATACTTTTTACCGCTGACCCTATGCGACGCAACCTTATTTTATGTATATCAAATTAAAAAATTTGTACGCTGGTGTCTGTTTGGTACGAAAAGATTCTGTAATCAATGTAATATTAAAATGTATAATCGATGAATTTTTGGCTCGTCTTAAAATATTGGAAATCGTTAATTTTTTGGCGCGGACCCTGTGCGACGCATCCTTATTTTATGTTTATCATATTAAAAAATTTGTACGCTGGTGTCTGCATGGTACGAAAAGATTCTGTAATCAATGTACTATTAAAATGTATAATCGATGAATTTTTGGCTTGTCTTAAAATATTGGAAATCGTTACTTTTTACCGCTGACCCTATGCGACACAATCTTATTTTATGTATATCAAGTTAAAAAATTTGTACGCTGGTGTCTGTTTGGTACGAAAAGATTCTGTAATCAATGTAATATTAAGATGTATAATCGATGAATTTTTGGCTCGTCTTAAAATATTAGAAATCGATACTTTTTTACCGCTGACCCTATGCGACGCATCCTTAATTTATGTATAGCAAATGAAAAAGTTTGTACGCTGTTGTCTGCTTGGTACCAAAAGATTCTGTAATCAATGTACTATTAAAATATATAATCGATGAATTTTTGGCTCGTCTTAAAATATTAGAAATTAATACTTTTTTGACGCGGACCCTGTGCGACGCATCCTTATTTTATGTTTATCGTATTAAAAAATTTGTACGCTGGTGTCTGCATGGTACGAAAAGATTCTGTAATCAATGTACTATTAAAATGTATAATCGATGAATTTTTGGCTCGTCTTAAAATATTAGAAATCGATACTTTTTTACCGCTGACCCTATGCGACGCATCCTTAATTTATGTATAGCAAATGAAAAAGTTTGTACGCTGTTGTCTGCTTGGTACCAAAAGATTCTGTAATCAATGTACTATTAAAATGTATAATCGATGAATTTTTGGCTCGTCTTAAAATATTACAAATTGATACTTTTTTGACGCGGACCCTGTGCGACGCATACTTATTTTATGTTATCGTATTAAAAAATTTGTACGCTCGTGTCTGCATGGTACCAAAAGATTCTGTAATCAATGTACTATTAAAATGTATAATCGATGAATTTTTGGCTCGTCTTAAAATATTGGAAATCGATACTTTTTACCGCTGACCCTATGCGACGCAACCTTATTTTATGTATATCAAGTTAAAAAATTTGTACGCTGGTGTCTGTTTGGTACGAAAAGATTCTGTAATCAATGTAATATTAAAATGTATAATCGATGAATTTTTGGCTCGTCTTAAAATATTGGAAATCGTAAATTTTTTGACGCGGACCCTGTGCGACGCATCCTTATTTTATGTTTATCCTATTAAAAAATTTGTACGCTGGTGTCTGCATGGTACGAAAAGATTCTGTAATCAATGTACTATTAAAATGTATAATCGATGAATTTTTGGCTTGTCTTAAAATATTGGAAATCGATACTTTTTACCGCTGACCCTATGCGACACAACCTTATTTTATGTAAATCAAGTTAAAAAATTTGTACGCTGGTGTCTGTTTGGTACGAAAATATTCTGTAATCAATGTAATATTAAAATGTATAATCGATGAATTTTTGGCTCGTCTTAAAATATTAGAAATCGATACTTTTTTACCGCTGACCCTATGCGACGCATCCTTAATTTATGTATAGCAAATGAAAAAGTTTGTACGCTGTTGTCTGCCTGGTACCAAAAAATTCTGTAATCAATGTACTATTAAAATATATAATCGATGAATATTTGGCTCGTCTTAAAATATTAGAAATTAATACTTTTTTACCGCTGACCCTATGCGACGCATCCTTAATTTATGTATAGCAAATGAAAAAGTTTGTACGCTGTTGTCTGCTTGGTACCAAAAGATTCTGTAATCAATGTACTATTAAAATGTATAATCGATGAATTTTTGGCTCGTCTTAAAATATTAGAAATTAATACTTTTTTGACGCGGACCCTGTGCGACGCATCCTTATTTTATGTTTATCGTATTAAAAAATTTGTACGCTGGTGTCTGCATGGTACCAAAAGATTCTGTAATGAATGTACTATTAAAATGTATAATCGATGAATTTTTGGCTCGTCTTAAAATATTGGAAATCGATACTTTTTACCGCTGACCCTATGCGACGCAACCTTATTTTATGTATATCAAGTTATAAAATTTGTACGCTGGTGTCTGTTTGGTACGAAAAGATTCTGTAATCAATGTAATATAAAAATGTATAATCGATGAATTTTTGGCTCGTCTTAAAATATTGGAAATCGATACTTTTTACCGCTGACCCTATGCGACGCAACCTTATTTTATGTATATCAAGTTAAAAAATTTGTACGCTGGTGTCTGTTTGGTACGAAAAGATTCTGTAATCAATGTAATATTAAAATGTATAATCGATGAATTTTTGGCTCGTCTTAAAATATTGGAAATCGTTAATTTTTTGACGCGGACCCTGTGCGACGCATCCTTATTTTATGTTTATCATATTAAAAAATTTGTACGCTGGTGTCTGCATGGTACGAAAAGATTCTGTAATCAATGTACTATTAAAATGTATAATCGATGAATTTTTGGCTTGTCTTAAAATATTGGAAATCGATACTTTTTACCGCTGACCCTATGCGACACAACCTTATTTTATGTATATCAAGTTAAAAAATTTGTACGCTGGTGTCTGTTTGGTACGAAAAGATTCTGTAATCAATGTAATATTAAAATGTATAATCGATGAATTTTTGGCTCGTCTTAAAATATTAGAAATCGATACTTTTTTACCGCTGACCCTATGCGACGCATCCTTAATTTATGTATAGCAAATGAAAAAGTTTGTACGCTGTTGTCTGCTTGGTACCAAAAGATTCTGTAATCAATGTACTATTAAAATATATAATCGATGAATTTTTGGCTCGTCTTAAAATATTAGAAATTAATACTTTTTTGACGCGGACCCTGTGCGACGCACGCATCCTTATTTTATGTTTATCGTATTAAAAAATTTGTACGCTGGTGTCTGCATGGTACGAAAAGATTCTGTAATCAATGTACTATTAAAATGTATAATCGATGAATTTTTGGCTCGTCTTAAAATATTGGAAATCGTTAATTTTTTGACGCGGACCCTGTGCGACGCATCCTTATTTTATGTTTATCATATTAAAAAATTTGTACGCTGGTGTCTGCATGGTACGAAAAGATTCTGTAATCAATGTACTATTAAAATGTATAATCGATGAATTTTTGGCTTGTCTTAAAATATTGGAAATCGATACTTTTTACCGCTGACCCTATGCGACACAACCTTATTTTATGTATATCAAGTTAAAAAATTTGTACGCTGGTGTCTGTTTGGTACGAAAAGATTCTGTAATCAATGTAATATTAAAATGTATAATCGATGAATTTTTGGCTCGTCTTAAAATATTAGAAATCGATACTTTTTTACCGCTGACCCTATGCGACGCATCCTTAATTTATGTATAGCAAATGAAAAAGTTTGTACGCTGTTGTCTGCTTGGTACCAAAAGATTCTGTAATCAATGTACTATTAAAATGTATAATCGATGAATTTTTGGCTCGTCTTAAAATATTAGAAATTAATACTTTTTTGACGCGGACCCTGTGCGACGCATCCTTATTTTATGTTTATCGTATTAAAAAATTTGTACGCTGGTGTCTGCATGGTACCAAAAGATTCTGTAATGAATGTACTATTAAAATGTATAATCGATGAATTTTTGGCTCGTCTTAAAATATTGGAAATCGATACTTTTTACCGCTGACCCTATGCGACGCAACCTTATTTTATGTATATCAAGTTAAAAAATTTATACGCTGGTGTCTGTTTGGTACGAAAAGATTCTGTAATCAATGTAATATAAAAATGTATAATCGATGAATTTTTGGCTCGTCTTAAAATATTGGAAATCGATACTTTTTACCGCTGACCCTATGCGACGCAACCTTATTTTATGTATATCAAGTTAAAAAATTTGTACGCTGGTGTCTGTTTGGTACGAAAAGATTCTGTAATCAATGTAATATTAAAATGTATAATCGATGAATTTTTGGCTCGTCTTAAAATATTGGAAATCGTTAATTTTTTGACGCGGACCCTGTGCGACGCATCCTTATTTTATGTTTATCATATTAAAAAATTTGTACGCTGGTGTCTGCATGGTACGAAAAGATTCTGTAATCAATGTACTATTAAAATGTATAATCGATGAATTTTTGGCTTGTCTTAAAATATTGGAAATCGATACTTTTTACCGCTGACCCTATGCGACGCATCCTTAATTTATGTATAGCAAATGAAAAAGTTTGTACGCTGTTGTCTGCTTGGTACCAAAAGATTCTGTAATCAATGTACAATTAAAATGTATAATCGATGAATTTTTGGCTCGTCTTAAAATATTACAAATTGATACTTTTTTGACGCGGACCCTGTGCGACGCATACTTATTTTATGTTATCGTATTAAAAAATTTGTACGCTGGTGTCTGCTTGGTACGAAAGATTCTGTAATGAATGTACTATTAAAATGTATAATCGATGAATTTTTGGCTCGTCTTAAAATATTAGAAATTTATACATTTATGCCGCTGACCCTATGCGACGCATCCTTAATTTATGTATAGCAAATGAAAAAGTTTGTACGCTGTTGTCTGCTTGGTACCAAAAGATTCTGTAGTCAATGTACTATTAAAATGTATAATCGATGAATTTTCGGCTCGTCTTAAAATATTACAAATTGATACTTTTTACCGCTGACCCTATGCGACGCAACCTTATTTTATGTATATCAAGTTAAAAAATATGTACGCTGGTGTCTGTTTGGTACGAAAAGATTCTGTAATCAATGTAATATTAAAATGTATAATCGATTAATTTTTGGCTCGTCTTAAAATATTGGAAATCGATACTTTTTACCGCTGACCCTATGCGACGCAACGTTATTTAATGTATATCAAGTTAAAAAATTTGTACGCTGGTGTCTGCATGGTACGAAAAGATTCTGTAATCAATGTAATATTAAGAAGTATAATCGATGAATTTTTGGCTCGTCTTAAAATATTAGAAATCGATACTTTTTTACCGCTGACCCTATGCGGCGCATCCTTAATTTATGTATAGCAAATGAAAAAGTTTGTACGCTGTTGTCTGCTTGGTACCAAAAGATTCTGTAATCAATGTACAATTAAAATGTATAATCGATGAATTTTTGGCTCGTCTTAAAATATTACAAATTGATACTTTTTTGACGCGGACCCTGTGCGACGCATACTTATTTTATGTTATCGTATTAAAAAATTTGTACGCTGTTGTCTGCTTGGTACCAAAAGATTCTGTAATCAATGTACTATTAAAATGTATAATCGATGAATTTTTGGCTCGTCTTAAAATATTAGAAATTAATACTTTTTTGACGCGGACCCTGTGCGACGCATCCTTATTTTATGTTTATCGTATTAAAAAATTTGTACGCTGGTGTCTGCATGGTACCAAAAGATTCTGTAATGAATGTACTATTAAAATGTATAATCGATGAATTTTTGGCTCGTCTTAAAATATTGGAAATCGATACTTTTTACCGCTGACCCTATGCGACGCAACCTTATTTTATGTATATCAAGTTAAAAAATTTGTACGCTGGTGTCTGTTTGGTACGAAAAGATTCTGTAATCAATGTAATATAAAAATGTATAATCGATGAATTTTTGGCTCGTCTTAAAATATTGGAAATCGATACTTTTTACCGCTGACCCTATGCGACGCAACCTTATTTTATGTATATCAAGTTAAAAAATTTGTACGCTGGTGTCTGTTTGGTACGAAAAGATTCTGTAATCAATGTAATATTAAAATGTATAATGGATGAATTTTTGGCTCGTCTTAAAATATTGGAAATCGTTAATTTTTTGACGCGGACCCTGTGCGACGCATCCTTATTTTATGTTTATCATATTAAAAAATTTGTACGCTGGTGTCTGCATGGTACGAAAAGATTCTGTAATCAATGTACTATTAAAATGTATAATCGATGAATTTTTTGCTTGTCTTAAAATATTGGAAATCGATACTTTTTACCGCTGACCCTATGCGACACAACCTTATTTTATGTATATCAAGTTAAAAAATTTGTACGCTGGTGTCTGTTTGGTACGAAAAGATTCTGTAATCAATGTAATATTAAAATGTATAATCGATGAATTTTTGGCTCGTCTTAAAATATTAGAAATCGATACTTTTTTACCGCTGACCCTATGCGACGCATCCTTAATTTATGTATAGCAAATGAAAAAGTTTGTACGCTGTTGTCTGCTTGGTACCAAAAGATTCTGTAATCAATGTACTATTAAAATATATAATCGATGAATTTTTGGCTCGTCTTAAAATATTAGAAATTAATACTTTTTTGACGCGGACCCTGTGCGACGCACGCATCCTTATTTTATGTTTATCGTATTAAAAAATTTGTACGCTGGTGTCTGCATGGTACGAAAAGATTCTGTAATCAATGTACTATTAAAATGTATAATCGATGCATTTTTGGCTCGTCTTAAAATATTAGAAATCGATACTTTTTTACCGCTGACCCTATGCGACGCATCCTTAATTTATGTATAGCAAATGAAAAAGTTTGTACGCTGTTGTCTGCTTGGTACCAAAAGATTCTGTAGTCAATGTACTATTAAAATGTATAATCGATGAATTTTTGTCTCGTCTTATAATATTAGAAATTGATACTTTTTTGACGCGGACCCTGTGCGACGCATCCTTATTTTATGTTTATCGTATTAAAAAATTTGTACGCTGGTGTCTGCATGGTACGAAAAGAATCTGTAATCAATGTACTATTAAAATGTATAATCGATGAATTTTTGGCTCGTCTTAAAATATTAGAAATCGATACTTTTTTACCGCTGACCCTGTGCGACGCATCCTTAATTTATGTATAGCAAATGAAAAAGTTTGTACGCTGTTGTCTGCTTGGTACCAAAAGATTCTGTAATCAATGTACAATTAAAATGTATAATCGATGAATTTTTGGCTCGTCTTAAAATATTACAAATTGATACTTTTTTGACGCGGACCCTGTGCGACGCATACTTATTTTATGTTATCGTATTAAAAAATTTGTACGCTGGTGTCTGCTTGGTACGAAAGATTCTGTAATGAATGTACTATTAAAATGTATAATCGATGAATTTTTGGCTCGTCTTAAAATATTAGAAATTTATACATTTATGCCGCTGATCCTATGCGTCGCATCCTTAATTTATGTATAGCAAATGAAAAAGTTTGTACGCTGTTGTCTGCTTGGTACCAAAAGATTCTGTAATCAATGTACTATTAAAATGTATAATCGATGAATTTTTGGCTCGTCTTAAAATATTAGCAATCGATACTTTTTTACCGCTGACCCTGTGCGACGTATCCTTAATTTACGTATAGCAAATGAAAAAGTTTGTACGCTGTTGTCTGCTTGGTACCAAAAGATTCTGTAGTCAATGTACTATTAAAATGTATAATCGATGAATTTTTAGCTCGTCTTATAATATTAGAAATTGATACTTTTTTGACGCGGACCCTGTGCGACGCATCCTTATTTTATGTTCATCGTATTAAAAAATGTGTACGCTGGTGTCTGCATGGTACCAAAAGATTCTGTAATCAATGTACTATTAAAATGTATAATCGATGAATTTTTGGCTCGTCTTAAAATATTAGAAATTGATACTTTTTTACCGCTGACCCTATGCGACGCATGCTTAATTTATGTATAGCAAATGAAAAAGTTTGTACGCTGTTGTCTGCTTGGTACCAAAAGATTCTGTAATCAATGTACAATTAAAATGTATAATCGATGAATTTTTGGCTCGTCTTAAAATATTACAAATTGATACTTTTTTGACGCGGACCCTGTGCGACGCATACTTATTTTATGTTATCGTATTAAAAAATTTGTACGCTCGTGTCTGCATGGTACCAAAAGATTCTGTAATCAATGTACTATTAAAATGTATAATCGATGAATTTTTGGCTCGTCTTAAAATATTGGAAATCGATACTTTTTACCGCTGACCCTATGCGACGCAACCTTATTTTATGTATATCAAGTTAAAAAATATGTACGCTGGTGTCTGTTTGGTACGAAAAGATTCTGTAATCAATGTAATATTAAAATGTATAATCGATGAATTTTTGGCTCGTCTTAAAATATTGGAAATCGATACTTTTTACCGCTGACCCTATGCGACGCAACCTTATTTTATGTATATCAAGTTAAAAAATATGTACGCTGGTGTCTGTTTGGTACGAAAAGATTCTGTAATCAATGTAATATTAAAATGTATAATCGATGAATTTTTGGCTTGTCTTAAAATATTAGAAATTAATACTTTTTTGACGCGGACCATGTGCGACGCATCCTTATTTTATGTTTATCGCATTAAAAAATTTGTACGCTGGTGTCTGCATGGTACGAAAAGATTCTGTAATCAATGTACTATTAAAATGTATAATCGATGAATTTTTGGCTCGTCTTAAAATATTGGAAATCGATACTTTTTACCGCTGACCCTATGCGACGCAACCTTATTTTATGTATATCAAGTTAAAAAATTTGTACGCTGGTGTCTGTTTGGTACGAAAAGATTCTGTAATCAATGTAATATTAAAATGTATAATCGATGAATTTTTGGCTCGTCTTAAAATATTGGAAATCGATACTTTTTACCGCTGACCCTATGCGACGCAACCTTATTTTATGTATATCAAATTAAAAAATTTGTACGCTGGTGTCTGTTTGGTACGAAAAGATTCTGTAATCAATGTAATATTAAAATGTATAATCGATGAATTTTTGGCTCGTCTTAAAATATTGGAAATCGTTAATTTTTTGGCGCGGACCCTGTGCGACGCATCCTTATTTTATGTTTATCATATTAAAAAATTTGTACGCTGGTGTCTGCATGGTACGAAAAGATTCTGTAATCAATGTACTATTAA
The DNA here is from genome assembly GCF_030444845.1 of Prenolepis imparis. Lineage (NCBI taxonomy): Eukaryota > Metazoa > Arthropoda > Insecta > Hymenoptera > Formicidae > Prenolepis > Prenolepis imparis. The sequence continues at coordinate 16,089,738 of NW_028141163.1, read as the reverse complement.
AATGTATAATCGATGAATTTTTGGCTTGTCTTAAAATATTGGAAATCGTTACTTTTTACCGCTGACCCTATGCGACACAATCTTATTTTATGTATATCAAGTTAAAAAATTTGTACGCTGGTGTCTGTTTGGTACGAAAAGATTCTGTAATCAATGTAATATTAAGATGTATAATCGATGAATTTTTGGCTCGTCTTAAAATATTAGAAATCGATACTTTTTTACCGCTGACCCTATGCGACGCATCCTTAATTTATGTATAGCAAATGAAAAAGTTTGTACGCTGTTGTCTGCTTGGTACCAAAAGATTCTGTAATCAATGTACTATTAAAATATATAATCGATGAATTTTTGGCTCGTCTTAAAGTATTAGAAATTAATACTTTTTTGACGCGGACCCTGTGCGACGCATCCTTATTTTATGTTTATCGTATTAAAAAATTTGTACGCTGGTGTCTGCATGGTACGAAAAGATTCTGTAATCAATGTACTATTAAAATGTATAATCGATGAATTTTTGGCTCGTCTTAAAATATTAGAAATCGATACTTTTTTACCGCTGACCCTATGCGACGCATCCTTAATTTATGTATAGCAAATGAAAAAGTTTGTACGCTGTTGTCTGCTTGGTACCAAAAGATTCTGTAATCAATGTACTATTAAAATGTATAATCGATGAATTTTTGGCTCGTCTTAAAATATTACAAATTGATACTTTTTTGACGCGGACCCTGTGCGACGCATACTTATTTTATGTTATCGTATTAAAAAATTTGTACGCTCGTGTCTGCATGGTACCAAAAGATTCTGTAATCAATGTACTATTAAAATGTATAATCGATGAATTTTTGGCTCGTCTTAAAATATTGGAAATCGATACTTTTTACCGCTGACCCTATGCGACGCAACCTTATTTTATGTATATCAAGTTAAAAAATTTGTACGCTGGTGTCTGTTTGGTACGAAAAGATTCTGTAATCAATGTAATATTAAAATGTATAATCGATGAATTTTTGGCTCGTCTTAAAATATTGGAAATCGTAAATTTTTTGACGCGGACCCTGTGCGACGCATCCTTATTTTATGTTTATCATATTAAAAAATTTGTACGCTGGTGTCTGCATGGTACGAAAAGATTCTGTAATCAATGTACTATTAAAATGTATAATCGATGAATTTTTGGCTTGTCTTAAAATATTGGAAATCGATACTTTTTACCGCTGACCCTATGCGACACAACCTTATTTTATGTAAATCAAGTTAAAAAATTTGTACGCTGGTGTCTGTTTGGTACGAAAATATTCTGTAATCAATGTAATATTAAGATGTATAATCGATGAATTTTTGGCTCGTCTTAAAATATTAGAAATCGATACTTTTTTACCGCTGACCCTATGCGACGCATCCTTAATTTATGTATAGCAAATGAAAAAGTTTGTACGCTGTTGTCTGCCTGGTACCAAAAAATTCTGTAATCAATGTACTATTAAAATATATAATCGATGAATTTTTGGCTCGTCTTAAAATATTAGAAATTAATACTTTTTTACCGCTGACCCTATGCGACGCATCCTTAATTTATGTATAGCAAATGAAAAAGTTTGTACGCTGTTGTCTGCTTGGTACCAAAAGATTCTGTAATCAATGTACTATTAAAATGTATAATCGATGAATTTTTGGCTCGTCTTAAAATATTAGAAATTAATACTTTTTTGACGCGGACCCTGTGCGACGCATCCTTATTTTATGTTTATCGTATTAAAAAATTTGTACGCTGGTGTCTGCATGGTACCAAAAGATTCTGTAATCAATGTACTATTAAAATGTATAATCGATGAATTTTTGGCTCGTCTTAAAATATTGGAAATCGATACTTTTTACCGCTGACCCTATGCGACGCAACCTTATTTTATGTATATCAAGTTATAAAATTTGTACGCTGGTGTCTGTTTGGTACGAAAAGATTCTGTAATCAATGTAATATAAAAATGTATAATCGATGAATTTTTGGCTCGTCTTAAAATATTGGAAATCGATACTTTTTACCGCTGACCCTATGCGACGCAACCTTATTTTATGTATATCAAGTTAAAAAATTTGTACGCTGGTGTCTGTTTGGTACGAAAAGATTCTGTAATCAATGTAATATTAAAATGTATAATCGATGAATTTTTGGCTCGTCTTAAAATATTGGAAATCGTTAATTTTTTGACGCGGACCCTGTGCGACGCATCCTTATTTTATGTTTATCATATTAAAAAATTTGTACGCTGGTGTCTGCATGGTACGAAAAGATTCTGTAATCAATGTACTATTAAAATGTATAATCGATGAATTTTTGGCTTGTCTTAAAATATTGGAAATCGATACTTTTTACCGCTGACCCTATGCGACACAACCTTATTTTATGTATATCAAGTTAAAAAATTTGTACGCTGGTGTCTGTTTGGTACGAAAAGATTCTGTAATCAATGTAATATTAAAATGTATAATCGATGAATTTTTGGCTCGTCTTAAAATATTAGAAATCGATACTTTTTTACCGCTGACCCTATGCGACGCATCCTTAATTTATGTATAGCAAATGAAAAAGTTTGTACGCTGTTGTCTGCTTGGTACCAAAAGATTCTGTAATCAATGTACTATTAAAATATATAATCGATGAATTTTTGGCTCGTCTTAAAATATTAGAAATTAATACTTTTTTGACGCGGACCCTGTGCGACGCACGCATCCTTATTTTATGTTTATCGTATTAAAAAATTTGTACGCTGGTGTCTGCATGGTACGAAAAGATTCTGTAATCAATGTACTATTAAAATGTATAATCGATGAATTTTTGGCTCGTCTTAAAATATTAGAAATCGATACTTTTTTACCGCTGACCCTATGCGACGCATCCTTAATTTATGTATAGCAAATGAAAAAGTTTGTACGCTTTTGTCTGCTTGGTACCAAAAGATTCTGTAGTCAATGTACTATTAAAATGTATAATCGATGAATTTTTGTCTCGTCTTATAATATTAGAAATTGATACTTTTTTGACGCGGACCCTGTGCGACGCATCCTTATTTTATGTTTATCGTATTAAAAAATTTGTACGCTGGTGTCTGCATGGTCCCAAAAGATTCTGTAATCAATGTACTATTAAAATGTATAATCGATGAATTTTTGGCTCGTCTTAAAATATTAGAAATTGATACTTTTTTACCGCTGACCCTATGCGACGCATCCTTAATTTATGTATAGCAAATGAAAAAGTTTGTACGCTGTTGTCTGCTTGGTACCAAAAGATTCTGTAATCAATGTACAATTAAAATGTATAATCGATGAATTTTTGGCTCGTCTTAAAATATTACAAATTGATACTTTTTTGACGCGGACCCTGTGCGACGCATACTTATTTTATGTTATCGTATTAAAAAATTTGTACGCTGGTGTCTGCTTGGTACGAAAGATTCTGTAATGAATGTACTATTAAAATGTATAATCGATGAATTTTTGGCTCGTCTTAAAATATTAGAAATTTATACATTTATGCCGCTGACCCTATGCGACGCATCCTTAATTTATGTATAGCAAATGAAAAAGTTTGTACGCTGTTGTCTGCTTGGTACCAAAAGATTCTGTAATCAATGTACTATTAAAATGTATAATCGATGAATTTTTGGCTCGTCTTAAAATATTAGCAATCGATACTTTTTTACCGCTGACCCTGTGCGATGTATCCTTAATTTACGTATAGCAAATGAAAAAGTTTGTACGCTGTTGTCTGCTTGGTACCAAAAGATTCTGTAGTCAATGTACTATTAAAATGTATAATCGATGAATTTTTGGCTCGTCTTATAATATTAGAAATTGATACTTTTTTGACGCGGACCCTGTGCGACGCATCCTTATTTTATGTTCATCGTATTAAAAAATGTGTACGCTGGTGTCTGCATGGTACCAAAAGATTCTGTAATCAATGTACTATTAAAATGTATAATCGATGAATTTTTGGCTCGTCTTAAAATATTAGAAATTGATACTTTTTTACCGCTGACCCTATGCGACGCATCCTTAATTTATGTATAGCAAATGAAAAAGTTTGTACGCTGTTGTCTGCTTGGTACCAAAAGATTGTGTAATCAATGTACTATTAAAATGTATAATCGATGAATTTTTGGCTCGTCTTATAATATTAGAAATTGATACTTTTTTGACGCGGACCCTGCGACGCATCCTTATTTTATGTTTATCGTATTAAAAAATTTGTACGCTGGTGTCTGCATGGTACCAAAAGATTCTGTAATCAATGTACTATTAAAATGTATAATCTATGAATTTTTGGCTCGTCTTAAAATATTAGAAATGGATACTTTTTTGCCGCTGACCCTATGCGACGCATCCTTATTTTATGTATATCATATTAAAAAATTTGTACGCTGGTGTCTGCTTGATACCAAATAATTCTGTAATCAATGTAGTATTAAAATGTATAATCGATGAATTTTTGAGGTGCAGGCAATGTACTGTTGAAATATATGAAAGATTAATTTTTGGCTCGCTTTAAAATATTGAAAATTTAAATTTTTTACCCGCGAACCCCATACGGCGCGGATTCATTTTACGTATATTAGACCAAAAAGGTAGTACGCTGGTATGCTGATAGTACCAAAATAATCTGCAAACAATACACTATTGAAACTTATATACGATTAATTTTTGGCTCGTTTTAAAATATAGAAAACTAAAATTTTTAAGCCGCGGATCCCATACGGCGCACAATTATATTACGTATATTAAATCAAAAAGTTTGTAGGCTAGTATGTTAATGGTATCAACATAATGTGCAGACAATGTACAGTTAAAATTTATGAAAAATTAATTTTTGGTGTGTTTAAAAATATTGAAAATTTAAATTTTTTTACTGCGGACCCCATACGACGCGGATTCATTTTACGTTTATTAGACCAAAAAAGTAGTACGCTGATATGCTTATGGTACCAAAATAATCTCCATACAATACACTATTGAAACTTATATATGATTAATTTTTGGCTCGTTTTAAAATATAGAAAATTAATATTTTTAAGCCGCGGATCCCATACAGCGCACAATTATATTACGTATATTACACCAAAAAGTTTGTAGGCTGCTATGGTGATGGTACCATCATAATGTGCAGGCAACGTACTGTTGAAATATGTAAACGAATAATTTTTGGCGCGTTTTAAAATACTGAAAATTAAAATTTTTAAGCCGCGGATCCCATACGGCGCGGATTCATTTTAAGTTTATTAGACCAAAAAGGTAGTACGCTGGTATGGTGATGGTACCATCATAATGTGCAGGCAATGTACTGTTAAAATATATAAAAAATTAATTTTTGGCTCGCTTTAAAATATTGAAAATTAAAATTTTTTACCCATGAACCCCATGCGGCGCGGATTCATTTTAAGTTTATTAGACCAATAAGGTAGTACGCTGGTTTGGTGATGGTACCATCATAATGTGCAGGCAATGTACTGTTAAGATATATAAAAAATTAATTTTTGGCTCGCTTTAAAATATTGAAAATTAAAATTTTTTACCCGCGAACCCCATACGGCGCGGATTCATTTTACGTATATTAGACCAAAAAGGTAGTACGCTGGTATGCTTATGGTACCAAAATAATCTGCAAACAATACACTATTGAAACTTATATACGATTAATTTTTGGCTCGTTTTAAAATATAGATGACTTCGATACATTCGAGAATCGACTTAACATGCCTTTTTTAGATAGGGAAAGTTATATTTTTTAATAAAGACGAACAGGCTAATTAAGAGTCGGACGCGGTAAATATAGTGCGCTAATTATTTTTTATATATGTTTTTATATATTTTTTATATATTACTTATTTATTTCGAACATTTCAGTTTCGGACCATCTTCAGCAAATATTAATCGGTTTAATCGTGCATCTATTAAACTGATTAATATTTCCTGAAGACGATCGTTTCGTTGAAAATAAATAACACGTATAAAAAGTAATTAGCGCACTTTATTGCGGCTGGCTCTAAATTAGCTCGTTTCTTTACTAAGATATTTATATCGGAGCCTCTCACTTCTAATTAAAATAAGTTTTTCATGAATGACATTGATGTGCATTTTAAAGTTTTATAAAAAAAATTTTTTAAATATATCGATAAATATATTTGTATGTGAAGTATTTTTCGTTCCAAATAAAAAAAATATACCTGGCAGCGACAAATTGTGATGACCGACGAGTATCTCTCTTCACGAAACAAGGCTGCACATTCGCAAATATCGAGAAATTTATATTTGCTGCGATGATACTTCACGCCCGAGAGATATCAGATGTCGCACGACAGTTGCGAATTACTTTGGCGAATGCTTAGTTAGCTGCTGGTGCACAGCATAGTAGATGCATGTTGTGCAACCCGATGTTTGAAATGTACCGCGGTCGGCCAATCGCTGTATGCTTGAATGTGCGCCACGAGGCAATATATTACGCGCATTCACTGCGCGGAGTCTGTGCAAATGCATGACGGCAACGAGTGATAAAGCTGCGACTGCGCATTATCGGAAAACACAGCTCTCTAGCTCATTTTCGCTTCGTGAAAATCCATCGTGAGGTCGGCAGTCATAGTGACATGGTCCAGTAGGGACAATACGAGCGAGATTTTGCTCTTCTTTTCTCAGATAAAAATGATTGCAACGATAGGAGCGAAAGATCATCTTTGATTTTTGTTCGAAATAAATAAACAAAATATATAAGCAAATGCAAAAATTCACAAATTTTTGACACAGTAACTTTTAATTCACATCTGTTCCATTGACAGCAATTTTGAATCAAATGTCTGACCATATGTTATCCTTCATCACTGCAAGATTCAAAAAATTCAACCTTCAACATTCTAGAACTGATTTATTTTATTCTTCTGAAAAATAAATTTCTATCAAAGACAAGTACATTTTCATCTAGGTCGGTTCTGTAAAAATAAATCTGATACTCCATTTAGCGAAATTAAAATATTAAAGTCAGCGAGTTCGGCTCATATATATCAGTAATAATGCATACAAACTGCAGCTGAGACCTCATCACAGTACAACTGTATTTCTCTGAGCGAAGGGGACTTTTACCAGAAGGCGGTTGGCAATTCTGGCTCGTCTGTTTCTACTTGGCCTAATACTCTCCGTATTCTGTACGGGTTTTCGCAATCACCGGATCGCGCGTGAAAACTCGCGTTCGCGATCGATGAGGCTCGGCAACGCGGCTAATGAACCTGGATGCAAGGCGCTACAGTTGGCAGCAGTCCATGACGGCATCTCGCAATCGTGATCGCGTGGTTGACTTCGAGGCGTCATAGAAAATTGGAGTAATTGTCATCGGAGCGGATGGATCGTGTCGAGTGTCAGCTACCTGAAAAATGTCACGGTGCAATCGACGAGAACGTCACCGCGTGCGATTGAATGCGATATTGTTGTGGAACGATCGACGAAAGACACAGGAAATCCAACGTACTCCTTCGACTTGAGAACTCGTGTGCGAAAAAATCGGTGCACAACGAGCGCGAATGTTCGCGCGAGCATTCCTTCTGTCAATCGAAGTGAGTGAGACACCTGAACTTTTGCCCATGCGGATATTTGCAAGTAAATGTGGTTTCTCCTCTCGCGGTTGATGCAACCAAGTTTTTATTTCGTGGTCTGTCGATCATTCTGAACAATCCGGACTGGATTTCAGTATGCATGATCCAAGAACTTCAGTCATAGAATTTAACGTTGTTTCTTTTGTGGATTTTTCGTTATAAGCTGGATTAATCGATCCTGACAATCTCTTGATCAAAATATTAAATATGTGTGTTGAAAAATTTTATTAAATATTTTTCGCACGAAAAAATTGTGGTGATCATGTGACTGTTGCAATTATCTATCATAGCGTACATAGCGTATTGTGAACCGGTTAAAAGTTGTTCTGTAAAAAGGTCTATTTATTTAAATACGCGAAAGGATTTAAGAATCATTAACCTCGGGAACATCTGCACGTCGCAAAACAGGTATTGCATTAATTAACATAATAAATACATGATAAAAATATATACACTTTCAAATCTGCATTTATGATATCGCGGATAATAAAACTTTATGTAGCACGAATATTTTATACAATTGCTATATAAAATAATTTTTTATTTAAGCGAAATTCATTAGCTTAATTAATCCCATTATTGCTCAGTTATTAAATTTCTCTCAATTGTCAAAGAAAGAATTATTGTATTTATGAAATGTTCGTTTAAATTATGTTCAATTATACATAATACAATTTGAATCTATAACACGTGTCAAAATGCATATCCACAAATATGATAGATATATCGACAGTTAATTGGCTTCGTCTGATCACGTTCGTAGCACGCGGCTGTTTCCATTTCACTTTATTATGCTGAGGTCGAAGATTGCACTGATTTATTCGGTTAATGCTTCTACTATTAAAGTAAACTGTTATTTCAATATCAACATACATATTACATTAATGCAAATTTCTATTAATAAGTTGTACCATAATTTAAATTTAATCGCCTTTTTTGTGTTAAATCAAATAGTTACTTTTAATCCAATGTCGAGACAGATGTTGCATATTTTATTATCCAATTTTTAAGTGATTTCCAACTTTATTTTATCGAATTCTTAACGTTATAATTTATTCGAAAACAATGTTTATTATATCGGAAGATAATTAGAATTTATGCGAAAATGAAAAGATATATTATTTTATAATAATAATTAGTGTCCAAAATTATTTCTCGCTCGCAAAAATTTCATAAAACTCTACTGTTTAAATCGACATGTAATTTTGAGTTTTTAATTTTAATTTTTCCCGTATCGTATGCAAGTCGCATTTTTTAATAAAAAGTAATAAAAATTTATTTACGTATGTTTTAATTTTAAAACCATAATTCTTTTACTTCTATATCATAAAGTAATTTGGATAAACATTTAACAATGTTATACAAAATAGTTATTCATAAGTAGATTATAGACGTTTCAAAAGCGGAATAAGTAATTATGATTTTGATAAAATCAACATTCAATATCGTTTATAGAATTACCATTTAATATTTTCGACTATTAAATATCAAAGATTACTGTAATTTTTGAATATATCTCTCGCTCTTTATAATTATACATACTACTTTAAATATCACAGAAATTAAATTCGAATACATCGCACGACATGTAAAATTAACATAAACATATCTCAATATGAATGTAATCTTCTTTCTGCAGAAACAATAATAATATCAACTCAAGAGAAGCATACATTATATACATTCCACCAAGAAGTTTTACCAATTTTAGTACCAATTAAAATACACATTTTGTCTTCATCATGGACGATGATATGGATGATAAAGACGACACGAAGCGGTAAAAGCACATAAAAAATTCTTATACAATCATCTGTTAATGCTTATTCCGATAAATAAATGTTTGCTTTTCAGAAAATCACGTAATCTCAGCGAAAAGAAACGCAGAGATCAATTTAACATGCTCGTTAACGAGCTCGGCAGCATGATTAGTGCCAATACACGTAAAATGGACAAATCTACAGTCCTAAAATCGACAATTCTATTTCTAAAGAATCACAATGGTAGGCATAAGATCTTTACAAGATTCCATTTTATTTCCTTCAATGTTTTTTTAATTGAAACTATTTGGAGTTTTATATTAATATTCAGTGTGTTTTAATAAATGCAGCACTTATCATTTGGGGGGGATACACTTTTAAATGCGTGTTTTAATTGATAGTAAATTATATATGTAACTGACTATTTCTCTCTTAGAAATAGCAGTTAAATCGAGAGTCCATGAGATCCAAGAAGATTGGAAACCATCTTTTCTCTCTAACGAGGAATTCAGTCACCTTATATTGGAGGTAAAACTGTCTATAATAAATCATAAGTCTATAAGTAAATCTTATAGTGTGTATAGATACATTTGCATATAAACTTTTATACGAATGTAGGCATTGGACGGATTTATAATTGTCTTTTCCTCGAATGGACGTATTTATTATGTCTCCGAAAGTGTTACATCTCTGCTTGGCTATCTTCCGAATGACTTAGAAAACATGACTATTTATAATATAACATATCAAGAAGACCAGCCACACTTGTATAATGTCTTATTAAATCCTGGGAGCACGCGAGATAGACGTACTGTGAAAAAAGGTACTGTTCACGATTAATGAAGAGCTAAAAGATTTATGCAATTTTCATTACACACAATATTTTATATTGTGACAGAGGACCAAATATCTTTTACGTGTCACATTAAAAGAGGCGGACTCAATTTTCAAGAAGATTCTGTCTACGAACTTGTACAATTTATCGGATATTTCCGTGAGTAAAAAATCTCAAAAATTTTTAATCTAATGCAGCATATATTTTGTAAATTATATGTTCTACATTTTTAAAGTCAAAGTTTTTTTTATGAGATAATTTTATATTTAAAGTCAAGTAATTTCATATTATATTATGTAGGTTCTCCTATGGATAACGATGTCGATAATCTACTGCCGAATCAAAAATTTAGTAACACCAACGCATCAGACAACAAGTATTGTTCTTGTACAAAATATATATAAAAATAAAATCGCATTGTGAAGCGTAAACTCATGTTTAATTTTGTAGATTAGTATTCGTGGGTACAGGACGTCTTCAAACTCCTCAGCTTATCCGGGAATTATCTGTGACGGACAACACGAAGTCAGAATTCACATCTCGCCATAGTCTAGAATGGAAATTTCTCTTTTTAGATCACAGAGCGCCGCCCATTATCGGATATTTGCCTTTTGAAGTATTAGGCACTTCCGGTTACGATTATTATCACGTGGACGATTTAGACAATGTCGTTATATGCCATGAATCACGTTAGTATATAGATGAAAAAAAAGGGAAAGCGCACCTGCAACGCAGATTGTTAATTGCTTTATTAATTTTTAGTGATGCAGAAAGGCGAGGGAACGTCTTGCTACTATAGATTCCTCACGAAGGGTCAGCAATGGATTTGGCTGCAGACCAGATTTTACATCACGTACAATCAGTGGAACTCGAAACCTGAATTTATCGTGTGCACGCATTACGTGGTCAGCTATGTCGACGTAATGAAGGAATTGCGCGAGGAATCGGGGGATTACGATAAAACGGAAAATCAGGATGTTTTAATGCCTGTAAAACAAGTACGATTATAGACGCAATATAATACGCACGATTGTAGAATTTCATAATTATTGCAATATTAATTGTATGATACAAGACAAATACGTATAAAAATTGCAAGAACCTGGAACATTTACAGAATTTCCGTCAGCTATCCAAATAATAATTTTTATATTATATAAATATTATACAAAATTTACGCGGAATAGATATTTAGTAGACATATTATTGCTGAATAATTTTTTATACATTTATACATTGTTTTATACATTTATACATTGGTTTTTCTGACTCTATTGTGATTATAATTATTCTTATTGCATATTTTACTAGAGGAATATCGCGAACAAAATATTTTCTGTATAAAAAGTAAAAAGATGGATGAAATTAAACAATAGAGACATGGAAATAATAGTTAAGACTTATTTAAGAAATATATGAAAGTGAAAAACAGAACACAGACATTATTACGTGCATAGCTTTTTTCTCGTACAAAACCTTAAACAAACAGAGTCAAATATAATAAAAACACCATTTAATTTGAAATAATAACAGTAACAAGAGAATAATAAAATATTTAAAAAAGACATTTTTTATAGAAAGAAGAAAAACTTTCTTTTTACATGTGTGCATGCAATATTTATAATAATATTATAATGTAATTTTGTTATATTTTATATTCATGTTTAACACGTGATTCACACATGTGCATAGGTCATAGCATCTTGTCAAACACCGTTGACGCAATGGTCAAACAAATCATCGAAAACATTAAAGTCGAGGTCAATCGCTTCCAATCTCCAACATTGCGGTGATTCTAATACATCTTCGATATCCGTCTCGTTACGAAGTTCCCCACATTCACAAATAACCCATGGATCACACTCGAACGCGGCTTCTGCAAGCAGTTCCATAGTGTCAAAGCCGATTACGTCGATGGACAGCAGGCAACAGCAACAACAACAAACGCAACAGCAGCAGCTAGATGTCAATCAATCATGCACCAATTTTATGGATCCGCAATATGCAACTGTTAATCTGCAGTCAGTCGTCACAGCGGGATTTGCAACGCCTGCTGCTCCTATTCTTTCAACGGTGCCTACTCACGAGGTAAACAATTAAATAGCTAATTAATAGCTTATTAATACGTATCACCTGTCATGTGCATAAAGTCATACATAAGTTTTCAACAATACATTACAATCGCATTACATTTAAAATGCAATTTTCATGCGCATGTTACTATTACATTTTAATTATACTATAGTATTTTAATTAATTTTTTATAAACGAGAAGACTTTTTCTATACATGCACAGCCTTTTAATTTTAATGTAATAGAATTTCATGAATAAATCTAATCGATTACATGCGATTTGTACTGACAATATTTTACGTACTTATATGTGCGAATAGTTTATTAAAATAGCAGAATTTTTATTAGTTATCCAAATTTTTATCTGGTTCTGTAATCTCTCTATCCTCAATATTTCAGATGTTACATCAGCAGGGTATAGTGATGACTCCTGCGCAGAATCAAATACAAGACGAATTACAGAGGAAGCACGAAGAGCTACAACAGCTAATTGTTCACCAGCAGGAGGAACTAAGAAGAGTTTCAGAACAATTGTTTATAGCTCGATACGGGATTCTTACGCCATTATTAAATGTTCGTATGTCTTTTGAATCAAAAACATCTTTTTTACATATTACTTTTCAAATGTATCTAATTTACAAATATTAAAATATTGTCACATTTAAATAGTATCTTATATAGTTAAAGATACTCTCTCAGATTTTGTCTGTTTATAGAAAAGCATTAAAAATCAACGCTCGATATTTGTGTTTCAGGCAAGTATATCATACAATCCGTCGAATCCGTGTCAAACGAATCGATGCAACACCAACAATACTAACGTACAATTGCCTACATCCAGTAGCGTAGGCGTTAATGTACTTCCCATACCTATCACCGTGCCTATAGTGCCTACGGAATTGTTTTCGCATTCCTTACAAGTGAGTCCATCGTCGAATTCGACGCATGGCAATGTAGGTGCTATAATTCAAACTCAACAGCAGCAACAGCACTCGCAGTTGCAACACCAACAGCAGCAGCAGCCGCAACAGGGGCCACCACAACAGGAAGATAATCCCGATCTCGTGTCTTTCCAAATTTGCCCGCAAGCCGAAATGATCTACGGTAATATAGATGCATCCTCGAATCAGCAGTAGAGTCATCGGAAAATTTTGTGACACTCTATCGTAATAGACAAGAAACGTCTTCGAACTGATAGTTATCTTCTATTGAAATGTTTCTAACTCTGCTGCATTTATCTAGTGAAGGAATTATCAGATAATATCTATTGTTTACAATTGCAATTGTTCTTTTATTTACAGAAAAAATGCATTTTCAAAAAACGTGTGTGTGTGTGTGTGTGTCACGAATGTAAAATTATTATAAAAAATTATTGCAGTAACTGTATTTGTGATATATCGCATGCACAGATATTGCACATAAGCTGTAATATAATATATTGTAATATAACTTTGACGTTTTAGCGCAATAATGTGCAATTTTTAATATATCGATGTATTTATGTCCGACATATAAAACACTGCATCAAGTGTGGATTAATGGAGCACGAGATCTAATCGGCATCTTTCAAATTATAAAACTACAATACAATATAAATAAACACTGTATGTGCCAAACTTATGAGAATTTAAACATTGTAAAATGATTTACGAACGAGATAAAAAAATTATAATTTTTACTAATTGTATTTTTACCTATTTATAATTCTGATATTTTTTCAAGACTATAATCGTATCAATCTTCCTCGTATAATTGACGATTCTTGAATTTCATTATCTGCCATAAAGAAAGTACAATTTATATCTACGTAATGTGAAGAAGAATATTTTAGAAACAGAAAAGATATATACTGTACCTATGAGAGAAAATGTGATGACAAAACATTTAAATTTAAAAGTTATTGTGCTATTGCATGTGTATATTGTATAAAAATTGATTAATTTAGGTAATTTTCTCGAGAATTGTTCGATTATTTCGGTAGAATGTAAAAAGTTTATCATGATAGGTCAAAGAGCTCTGATAAAAAATGGGCACATCGCTTAAGTGCGTATTTATTAAATTTATTTGTTCGACAAATGACGATAAACATGACATTTGGAAAAAAGGGACCAAACTCCACATTTTTTTGGAACAGGGTATATTTACAGATTTTGTATATGTATATATGATGGTAAAAAAAGTAATATATAAAAAGTAATATATATTTTGTTGTATGTATTATATGTATAATATTATCACTTTCATACATATCTAATATATTGTAAACAAATATATGTTAGATTGTTATAACATTTCATAATTGTTGCTCGATGAAAAAATATGTGATTCAAATAAAGCAGAAAACATTCCGACGAGAAATTCGCAAAAAACCGCGATCTCGTCAAATGTGTTCAAAATTGATGTGATAATGTTCTTCAGATAATTGTATTATATAGTATATGTAATACAACATTGTGTGTGATATAGATTGGCGTAAGTGATTATTAGCAAACTGGAAAAAATAATTGATAATTTTATGTTATATGTGAGATCATGAATTTTGAGAAGTGTATATGTATAAAGATATACATATATATATATATATATATATATATATATATATATATATATAATGTACATCAAATAAGTATTTTCCATAAAAATCTGAAATATGTTTATAAATTTTATGTATCCTAATGTCTAATAATCTCTTTTTCTGTTTTTCTGTCAATAATTGTATAAATTTGCTACTTTTAATAAAAAATAAGAAAGACAAACTAATACATATATTTATATAATGTTTATTTAATACATTAAAATTTAAAAAAACAGCAATAAAGTTCTTTGATTATTTCCTTTACAAAAATTATTTTGAGAAAATTAATCATTAATTATGCCAGAATGACGATCTTTTCCTGAAAATCATCAATTCAATAGTATCATAACAATAAAAATCTCCGAGAAGGTAATATAAATAAAATTTTAATGTAAAAGTAACAGTTTTTATTTAAAAATATTAATTAAACATATAACCATAATTTCTTCGCAACATCTCTTTACATACGATAATATTTCAATGATGCAATTATAATTAAATTATAATATTACATAGAATGCATTAACAGAGCAACAAATATCGAATGAAAGCTAATGTTGTAATTTTTTCAAAGCATCCATCAAAATTTGTACTTCTTGATTCACGTTATCTATAAGAGCTTCCACTTGTTGTTTACTGTCAAGAATGCTGATACTTTGCGTATAAGCATCGTATCTGACCCCGAATTTTCTCGGTATAGTTTGAGCAAATTTTCTAAAATAAAACAAATTAAACGTAAAGCTTTCCTCTTTAGCTAACTAACGAATGGAAATTCGTGTTTATTTCACATTATCGTGCAACGTGAATTATTACGCTTTCGGGTTGCGACAGATACATTGCATAGAGTGCGCACAATATAAAGAAAACATATGCTGTCTCATAGCGAGTGATAAGACAATTCGCTTGACGTATATATGTACTCGTATTTATCATTCCCGTACTTACATCATCTTTTCTTTTGCGTCCTCGAAATCTTCGGTAACATAGTATATGGGTTGATATTCCGTTATCGGATACTTTTGCAATGCAGTCTTCGGCGGGTCAAAAGGTCGAAGATCTGGTTTGTCGCTCAAACAATATTCCAATTCTCCAAAAGATGAGAGCAAACCGGCGCCGTATGCTTTTAATTCACCATTTTGCCGGCACAATCCGTATTCGACCGTAAACCAGAAACACTACAAGAACAAGTTATGAACATTATTTATAAAAATAAAATTCGATATATTATTTACCACTTTCTTTCTTAATTTTTTATAAATAATTATTTTTCTATCGATAAGTATTGACGCAATTAAAATACTGGGTTAATGCTAGAAATTAATTTTCTCACTTTTATATTCCAATCTCATCAAGCTTGTATAATAATATAGTTAATCAAATTCATACTTTTGCGACTTTGATTTTACATCTCTTTATGAACTAAATTTGATAAGAGCAGCTCTATATATAATAGATGTTTGTTGTGTTATATTATATATTATATTATATATTATATATTATATATTATACGCACAAAATTATAATAGAAAATTAATAAATAAATATGATAAATGCTGCTTTGAAATAGTACTATCTAAGAAATAAAATATAATAAGTCAGAATTGTTCACAATTTTATATGATATTTTAATATAAATAAGGATATCATGATCTGCTACCGTCGCAAGTTTCTCTATGTAATCATCTGGAGCACCAAGCGAGGCCAGACCAATAACTTGAGAAAACTGTGCAAACGATGGATCGGCAAGAAGTGACACGTGACCTAAAATCTCGTGGCATATATCCGGTTCCGGCGTGTACAGTGGTTTACTACTGTGCCGTATATATTGCGTACTATGAAACACCCTGAAAGCCAATCCAGCGAGAAAATCGCGTGAAGACAATAATCCTGCCACTGGACGAAGTGTGAAGCCGGTAGAATCTAAAATATCGATGAAAAGATTGAAGAAAAATTTTAATCGCTAAAATAAAATTGTGCGTTAATAGGACTGATTAATTAGCAACTCGTTTTTCTTATGATACGAGTAAAGAGAAAAAAAATGATTATTCAGAACTAATCTTTTCTCGATGTATTCTGTATATAAAAAAATATAGAATAAAAAAAAACCTTTCAAGAAGTTAGATATATCTTCGAGTTGGGGTATATTGTCTTCCCGGTAGCCGCAATTCTCGATAAGCAGTGGGAAAACATGATTGTGCTCTCTACAAGCATATTTTGGATATAGTTTAGTCAAGTTTTTGAAGACTACGCCCCACGTAGCTATTTCTTCGGGTGTATAGTCCACTTTTGGAATCGGTTGTCCGCTAAAATATTGCATAATATATTTTTAATTTTTAATTGATAAGATATATATATATTTTTTTAAAGTATTCTTGACTAATAATATATAAATATTTTTATAAGAATGTCTGCGTACTTTCTTTTTTGTTCTATTTTGATATCGTGGCTACATACTTACTGTTTGTAATTATAAGCAATATCAGCGAAATAATTTCTTCTTTTTCTATATACGGGATCTGTGAAACCAGGATGATCACTATCGAGCTCAGCACCATACGACAAAATCTGATTAGCGAATTTGTCGAGATCGCGTATTCTCCTCGGAAACCACGGTACTGTATTCATATTGTCTTTGTGGTTTCTGAGAATGCATTAAAAATTTGTTTGATTTTATTATCGAAAACAACGATGCAAATATTGAATTAAATATGCATAATACGAATGATGTAAATCTGATTTAATAAATTAGATAATTATAAAATAAATTAATTAATAAAAAAATGACTGTGCATATTTGGTACATTGTAGTAATAAGAACATAATTTACATTTCAAGGAAGCAAATAGCGAATAATATATGCGTGTAGAATATAGAATAAACAAATACGATATTTTTCTGTCACATCAGTGAATTCGATACTTATTAACGTCACATTATATATAACTCATTTTACAAAAATAAGATAAAACAAATTGAAGCCATACATGATTAATACGAGAGTATCGAATAATCATATAATTACTACTCAACAAAATAAAAAAATTAATAGTTGTTATAGAATTCAAAAAAACAAATACATATGTTACTGTTTATAAGATTACACTTTTTGAAAAATATTATAATAATTAAAATATTTAAATAAATCTCCTATCTAAAAATGAAGAACTCCTACCTAGAAATGATTGAAAAGTAACCGCACTGATCTCGCAAAGATTCAATTGCGGAGGCTATATTACCGCCCGGTGCACATTCAACCATAAATTCATAACTGTTTGGTTGCCGAAGGGAACTTCTAGATTCGATGTGCAAGAGATTCACTTTGTGTTTCTGAAATGATGTCCTGAATACTTGCATTTTTCTTCTAATATTTAACGATTTAATTAATATGACATTTCATCTCTTACGGCAAACAGTTGGAGATATCTTCCCAATGATCCAACTTCATCTTCTTCTGTAGGGGAAAAAATTAAGCAGGTGCTTTTAGCCGAATCTCTGCCTTCTTTGATATAATTTCCGCCATGGATAAGCTTTGGCTAACAAGATTTAATCAAAAATAATTATGATGCGTTAAACAAAATAATAATTCCTTAAAAAATTTCTCCTCTTTGCAGAAATATTCTAAGATCTCAATAGATCAATATTTACATAAATATCTTAAAATTTTTAAATATTTTAGTAAATATAAAAATATAAATTAAAAATAAATGTAACGCAGAAAGAAAAATAGTTTTTCTTTATTAACAATGTCATATTGTTAACATATTAGTTAATAAATATTTTCATGGAAATATGAATAAACATGAATAAATAATTTTACACTCCGTGCACTAATAAAACATTTATTTAAATTTAAAAATTAATAATTTATTTCTTTTATTAATGTCACACAAACATACCGATAATTCTGTGTAATTTATCATTGTACGATTAAATGTTTCCACGTTTTTATGGTTCAAATACTTTCGCGTATCACCAAAAGTAAAACTGTAAGGTAAACTGACACGTTAAAACTATTCGATCAAGAAGTATTTCATATCCATATATATGTATGATTGCAAGAACTCCCCTCTTACTCGAGATGTGACCGGCTTAAAAAATCCCGATATGTTGTAAATTGTTTCCGCGTACGCACAATTTTTTCATTTGCTTTATGCATGAGCAGAGATATGATTATATACATATGCGCAGCGAATAAAATTGTTCGGAACAGACGATTAAACGTTTTTGTGTAAAAAAAAACATAAATCTTTAAATGCTGCAATCCGTGAATGATTTTGCATCATTTTAATGGCGAAGATCAATTTAAAAGTTAAAGTTGATTTCTCTCTGTAATTTGTTGACATTAAAGAAATGTATTTTTTTCACTCATTAGTCACACATTTATGTATTGTAAGCGTCATCCCTCATGGTGCATAAAGGAAATCCAAGGAAAAAATCATAAAATGTAAGATAAATTTTTTGTTTGATTAAATTGTTGTTTACAAACACATCTATGCAAGAAACGCCTTTCTTTCATCATGTCTGTTATCTATACAAACATCGATAAATACATATATGCTGTGAGTTAAACTTAAATTGCTGTTATACGTTATATTATTTTTCTTATATACGCATTATGCGTATTATTTTATTGCATACATATACGTGTATGCCTTAGAGAAAGGGTGATAACTATTGCGTATGTAATGTTTGATATTCGATATGATGTATTATGATTAGAACATAATGATGCAATTATGGCGCAAAACACGATCAGCCAATCTATGATAAAACTATAATATGTATATAAGTTGTAAATATTATCATGTATATAAAAGAAAATGCGTTTATTATAAAAATTGTATAATCTATATCAATTCATATTTAAGTAATATGATCTGAGAAATAATAGATATCATATCGTATATTCATCAAGAAAAATATGCTATAACTTAAATTGAATTTAAAATTATAAACTATATATCTCAGAATATTTCAGCCTGCTTGTAAATACAAATAAAATAAAAATAGGTCCGTCAAATTAGAAATAGAAAAGTAAAAAAAGGCATAATAGGACCAGCGCAGTAAGCAGGGCGCATTAATTATTAACAATGTATCATGTAATAATGTATAATGTACTTTAATGATCAAACACAATGTATGTTTCGGCTCTTCTTTTAGCCATCCTCAGTGCAAAAACAATAAATAATAAAGATTAAATTACAAAAATAAAGCCAAGATTAATATATAAAAAAATTAAAATAAAAGACTTAATGTTAAGAAACTATGAGCCTCCTACATTTTTAATAGTCCCAGTTGATAATAGGCTAGGATGGTAATTATGTTAAATCTCGTCCAGAGATGGACATACAAAAACGTAGAAGACTCATGATTTGAACACATACATTTTACGCTGGACAGTTTAAGACGAGATTAATATTAAAATATCAGAGTTCGACGACGGATACTTTCTTAACATTCTTTTATTTTTCTATATACTGATCTTGGTTTTATTTATGTAATTTATATTTATATTTTTTTTGTATCTTTATTTTATATTTATTTATTTTTTTAATCTTTACTATTTATTGTTTTTCTTTTTTTTTTTTGCGCTGAGGATGGCTAAAACCCAGTAAGAAATGGTGATCGAATCGACGTCGATTTGGTCGAATCGATGCCGAATTGATGTCAATTCGACCAATCATTTCTCGCTGGGAAGAAGAGCCGAAATGTACGCGTTGATATTTAAATTTTATCCTTCTCATCTTGTATTTGATCATTAAAATACATTAATAATTTATGCGCCCTGCTTATCGCGCTGGTCCTATTATTACTTTTCTATTCTTAGAATATTATTATAACAACAACTAATTATGATTTGAGCCATGATTGCAACAAATGATATATGTCCTAATCATAATACATTATATCAAACACTATACATACGCAATATTTATCACTCTCTCTTTGTAAATGTAAGTGACATACACATATGTGTGCATGTGTGCGTGTAAGTATTCTTATAATATCTTCTATTCACAATCTTATTTTATGTGTATATCTTACTTTTTCTGTCCCCATAAAATTTTCATTTATGAAAGCGAAAAAATTAATCATCTCTAATAAGATAGTAAAAATTGCTTAGTAAAAATTGCAGATAGCGGTAATACGTCGTGTCATTTCGCTAATAATAATGATTTTATTGCCCTACCGTGTCCGGAGGTGAGCTGCTAAGAAGGGAGTCATTTTCTCCCTTCTCGACGTCCAATAATTGGTCAAGTTGTTGGCTTGTTTGCGCATACATTGTCGTGTGCGAAAATACGAAAGCTCGCGCAATCGATTGACTTCTGTTTGAAATAACTTAATTAATCTCTACCCGTCCAACGACGCGGAAGAACTGCTGCTAGCTGTTGTCAAGCTATCAGTTTTAACAGGTTACTTGAGAAAAGAACACTCTTGTGTATTGCGACAGAATAAAGAACTGCTACACGCAGGGAGAGCTATTTAAGCAACAAAAGGTCGAAAGTTATCGAAAACTTAACACAAGATAATGTAATCTTTTATGAAGTTTATAAAGTCATATATATCATTAATGCACATAAGAGTAAATGTGACTACGTCTTGCTACAACGCGACAATTTATTTTTATATCATCATTAATCGAATCACATATGATATGATTAATCAGAGTATTAATAATACATTAATAAACTTTATAAATAGAATATAATATTTTATATACATATAAGATAACAATACATATTCGATATGTAAATACAAAAAACCATTTCCTTTAAATCATAAAAAATAGAAACAAGCATGTGTTTCAAATTTATAAATCATTTCAACATACATGAAACATTACTCTAACTCTAACATATTCTTTATTTATGTACCAATATAAACTTTTTTATCAATAAGATAAAAAGAAAGAAAGAAAAAGTTAGGTGTATATTTCTTTCTTAGTATACGGTTAGATGAAATAGAATGGTATTGGATAGGCGGATCTCTGTAAAAAAATACATAGTAAACCTGCTATACAAGATGTATAGATATAAGACATAAAAAATTATATAATTTCAAAAAAAAATTAGCCGAAGTTTTTTCACAATTAAATTATTTATCACAGATAATATTATGTTAGCTCTCTTTTTTTAAGGCACTTCTCTGAATGTCATTTTGTGCTTGTATTATATATTTATATATTTCTATTTCTTGTGTCCTCTCTCATGCACTGAAAGAAACTTAAGTTACATATTATAGATCGGAGATGTAAATCGAAGTTTTTAGGTTTTGAAGCCTGAAAATGTTAAAAAGTTTTTTCAAGCATTCTTGCTTGTTCTTATTAGTTAAAAATGTCATGTATAAAGCGTATGGCAGAAGACAATTTAACAAAATAATTATTATGTTCTTCTAGAAAGGATATTTTGAATATAAAATATTACAATTAATAACTTACAATTTCTTGAATTAATGCATAATTTAAAATATGTTCTAAAAAAGGAAAAAAATTAGAACATAGAAGTTTTATGCAATTAATATCATACGATCCGCAGTTAAGTAAATGTGAAGCTGTAAATGTCTAGCAACTACTATCTTAAATCATGTGCTGCATGAACTATATCGCTGTTGCGTGTTTCGTTTTTTTATAGTAGTCCAAATAATTTACGTACTATTATCTGACCATTGATGATCTAGACATAAATATCTACAGCATATAAATTACCAATGTAGAGTAAAATATGTATTGAGACTTGATCACCTAATCTTATCATCCAATGTTTGTGACCCCGTATGCTACGTTCGATCACGACGGCAGGTCGTGTGATAATGTATAAACGTATAAATGCGTATAAATGTATAAACGTTATTAACATTATCCAATATAATATATAGCACACTGTTACAACAGCGCTTTTGTGTATGTGTGCGCGTATGTGTGATTTGATAATGTAAATGATAATGTAACGATCTTTGTACCAAGAGTAAATTGGAAGAAACGCCGATCTCTTCTCCCTCAGTAAGAAAGAAGATTCAATGAAGGAAGCACGCCGAATAGTTTTTTTGTCCGAATATATATGTTATATATGTAATTTCTTAAAAAAAAACAAACAAACAATAAAGTGAAATTGCGACGAAATTTATTTAAGAATGTCGTGATACTGTCTGACGAGTGAAGTTTTCGATATTACATTATCGTCCTGATAAAGACCAATTGCATCTTTAGTGAAGTGGTGTTACATATATTTAGAACAATCAATTATTGGGTAAAATGACGTGGCTAGATTGCCTTTAATATTTTTTATAATTGCATTATTTTATTTAAATTATTTCACTATTTTGAGTGTATTTTCTACATGATTATACTATTTCACTATTACATTCTCCTAGGCTTTCAATTTCTATCAACAATTTTTATTCACGATACGATAAACACTTTAAATATATTATGAAAAAAATTGTTTTTTGTTTATAAAAAGTTTTAATTAATATGAAATATTAATTTGTTGTTGAAAAGAATATAAGAGCAACAAATTTTTAAAAAAACTTTATCAAATAATTATAATTGCAATAATCTAAAACTTGGTGAGTGAAATTGTTCCTATTTCAATTAATATTGTATTAATATACATTATGTTATATCAAGTAAAATATTAAAAATAATGTGTGTAAAATTGATAAAATATCTTCATAATATTATGTGTTTCAATCGCAAGAAAAGTATAAAAAAATATTATTAAATAATTGTAAAATATTTATATTATAAAATAATCGTTTTTTTTAGAAATAGCCGAATGTTGTTCTGTCGTCTACATACTTGAAGGTCAATTTAAAAGGATCAGTTATATATCTTTCATGGATTCGCATTTATTGCTCGGTGTTGTTAATCGATTCGCGACCTGTACATCTTTCAATGCATACTTAAGAGGAACGAGATTTGAGGACGATCCTCATAAAAACAGACGTTATTGCAAGTGGAAAGATCGCAGATAATACAGAATAAAGATGTCTTGGTCGCTCGATTTCTTCGCTGGTTGCTTGGGTGGTAAAGTGTATTTTATACAAATTGAATTATTACAAATTACATTGCATAATTTGTCTAAAATTCTGATTATGCCATGTTTACATAATTATCTTGACATATTTTTTTTTATCAACTGCAAAGTTAATTATACTTTCCAAAATTTCAAAATGCATGCGCAATTGAATTTATGAAAGTCAATCTATGAAAGTCAATTTATGAAAGTCATTTTATCTCGATTATCGTTTGCCATTTAGAATATTCTAGATTCAATGACATAGTATTAAATGACAATGATAAAGAAAAGTTATTTTATCTCATGCCTTGGTTTATCGCGCAAGTTGAAAACAACATATTTCAAAATAACAATTTCTCGTTTTATCAAAGATTAAATAAAAAATTTAGCTAATACTCATATCAATCTCTTTTTATTTTATATATTGTTTTATGGATAAAATTATATTCCTTTTCTAAAAAAGATATGTAAAGTCGATATACTCGCATATATCGAAGTTTATTGTTGTCGCTTTACTTTTTCGCGCTGCTCATTGACTGTCAAGATTCACGATTCACGTTGTGCGTTATATTCGTAGCATCGAGAGGCTATCATCGTGAGGGTGAGCAGTTTGACAATTTGTTCAAAATAAAATAAAATAAAATAAAATAATATAATATTAGTTTTAAATAATATGTTAATATTTTAAACTCGATTAATATTTTTGACAGTTATCAGCTGATTTCTGTCAAAAAATATTAGTTACAGATAAAGTATTGTAACATATTATTTACAACATATTACTATTTTAATATTTTTAACATATTATTATTTTAAAATTTAATTAGCAAATTAACGCTTTATATTTTTTTATAGAAATCAGCTGATTAAAGCGTTAATTTGCTAATTAAATTTTAAAATAATAATATGTTAAAAATATTAAAATAGTAATATGTTGTAAATAATATGTTATAATATGTCTTATCCGCGATTAATATTTTTTGACAGAAATCAGCTGATAACTATCAAAAATATTAATCGAGTTTAAAATATTATAACATATTATTTAAAACGTATTATTTTATTTTGAATAAACTGTTAAACTACTAACCCTCGCGATGACAGCCTCTCGATGCTATATAACGCACAATACGAATCGAAATAGTTTATCAGCATCGCGGAAAAAATGCAACAATACTTGCGAGAATCGATTTACAATTAATATGTCTTTCATAGAAAGAGATGTTATAATATTTTTAATTCAATTAATATTTTTGACAATTATCAGCCGATTTTTGTCAAAAAATATTAATCGCGGATAAGATATTATAACATATTATTTAAATCATATTATTAATTTAATATTTTCAACATATTACATACACTCCCATTACCGCTATAAAAAAATGTTATAAAATAAACAATTTCTGACTCACCGATACGTACAATAGCGGAGTTGTACTCAGCACACATTGATCTGAAAACAAAATATTCAAATTATATATATACATATTATATATATTATATATATTATATATATTATATATATTATACATATTATATATATTATATATATACATATGTCGAATATCTCATAAACAATGTAGTTTAGAAAAAATGTTTTTATATTGCATACCTCACAGTTGCTCCGCTATCGCCCGATGCCTCCCCGAGCCTCCTCCTCCTCTCTTGGTCGATCATAGCACTCATGACATTCGCGAAAACATTAATAATTACGATTGTCCGACACTTTACACGGCACTCCCGACACGCGAAACTTTACACGACACTCCCGACACGACGCGTGAATCACACTGTGTATCGCAATGCTACCTGTAACAAATAAAATACATACATATATTAGAATAATCTTATTATTTCGCATTATAACATACACAATATAAATATAAATATGTAAGCTAGAATATTTAATTAGCAAATTTTCGCTTTATTAATATTTTTTGACAGAAATCAGCTGATTAAAAGCGTTAATTTCCTAATTAATTTTTAAAATAATAATATGTTATAATACTTTAAACTTGAATAATATTTTTGACAGTTATCAGCTGATTTCTGTCAAACAATATTAATCGAGAATAAGATATTATAACATATTATTTACAACATATTACTATTTTAATTTTTTAACATATTATTTTAAAATTTAATTAGCAAATTAACGCTTTAATCAACTAATTTCTGTGAAAAAATATTAATCGAGTTTAAATAAACTTTGTATTATTTTTTAAGATATTTTTTTAACATAAAATCAAAGAATAGCACGCTCGTAGCGCGCGCTTGTGTTGTTCTAGTTGTTACTAAATTATAATTTAATTTCTTAAATAATGCCTTGTGCAGATTTTACATATGTAATATATGGAAAAGATGATACGCCATAGACGTATATAAAAGCATTTACACAAGAAGGATTTCCGTCTTACAATTAATATAATAAAAACTATTTTATAAATTTTAGGATGTGCCGGTATTATAGTGGGATATCCTTTAGACACGGTCAAAGTTCATATGCAGACGCAGGACTGTCGCAATCCGAAATATCGGGGCACTTGGGATTGTCTACGCACCATATTCGCAAAAGAATCGGTATTTAAGAAGAAAAATTGATTATAGAGCCGAGTTAAAGAAATGAGAGAATTTCAAATTTTAATCCCCGTGTCTCTTATTCACAGACAAAATATATTAATATCGCCATTCACGTATATATCTTTATACAGATAAGCGGCCTTTACAGAGGCATGTCCTCGCCGATCGCAGGGGTGGCTGTGGTGAACGCCATCGTCTTCGGCGTTTATGGACATACTCAGAGGCATTTGTCCGAACCTGATCGATTGTCAGCGCATTTCTTGGCCGGTGCGTCCGCCGGACTTGCACAAACTCCCGTCTCGAGTCCAATAGAGTTGGCGAAAACGCGTCTGCAATTGCAATCCTCGTCTCAAGGTGATTCCCGCGGACCGATGCAGTGCCTGAGGAACATCTACAAGCGGGAGGGTTATCGCGGCGTCTTCAAGGGTCTGAGTATTACGTTCCTCAGGGAAGGGCCAAGTTACGGCGTGTACTTTGTGACCTACGAGATGCTGACCAAGACATCCTCGAAACAGCCGATCTCGACGCCTCACATGTTGCTAGCCGGAGGACTCGCTGGCACCGCTTCCTGGGTGATCTCTTATCCAGTTGATGTCATCAAGTCGCGCATACAAGCGGAAAGTAGCGATCGTTATTCGGGGGCTTTGGATTGTTTCAAGAAATCCGTACGCGCCGAAGGCTACAGCTGCTTATATCGGGGCTTAAATTCCACGATTCTTCGAGCATTCCCGACCAACGCAGCGACTTTTGCCGTGGTCACGTGGACATTCAGATTATTCGGCGAGCAATCGAATAAGGTACCGCAGACAGAGGAGATCGTGTCGAAGGCGTCGACGCAGACGAAAAACCGTACGACGAAAGGATACGAATCCTTTGTCAGCAAGTGGAACGTATTTTTCGATGGCATTTCGAGGAACAACAACTTCGTCACATCGTATTCAATTGGATCCATCTTGCCAATTAGCGGTCTAATGCCGGATAGCAACGCCTGTTTGATTCACAACTGCAGACAATCAGATTGCAAACATGACGCATTGAAGCACAGGCACATATTCGAGGAGAGAAAAAGAAAATCGCGAAATGACGAAGGAGTCGAGGAGGATGAATACGTCGACGAGAAGAGAGCGGAATGTGACAATGTCAAGACAATCACGTGTACCTGTAA
The DNA here is from genome assembly GCF_030444845.1 of Prenolepis imparis. Lineage (NCBI taxonomy): Eukaryota > Metazoa > Arthropoda > Insecta > Hymenoptera > Formicidae > Prenolepis > Prenolepis imparis. The sequence goes on along the minus strand of NW_028141163.1, from coordinate 16,062,090 downwards.
TTTGCGACGACCAAGTGACTTCAATAATATGTTGATGCAACGAAATGACTCGTGTAAAAAAGAAATTTGTGTACGTAATTTCTTCTTTGACAATTAATTTAATTAATGACGAATGTGTATGTATACCTATAAGAGAAATTTCATAATTCACACAATTTACGAGAATTTGTGAAATAAATTAATAACTTGATTAATAACAAAAAACTTGTATCAAGCTCACTATGAAGCAGGGACAGAAGGATCTCTTTTGTCGAGCAACAGTCTCTGATTGAACGGCGGACATGTAAGACCACATGTCACAGCCAGACGCGACATTTATTCGCTTTTAAAATCACACAAAATAATTCGTATCTCCTTCTTACAATCCCCTCACCGCGCTTTCATTTTCCCTTCACGGCCTTCTGCATTTCTCCAGTTCGCGAATCGGTCTTCACTCCTTCCGTTTCACGTGTCAAAATTTTGACACATTCTAAATTCCGGCACATATGAACTCGACACACGGCAACACATTCCAGCCATTGTTAATCACTCTTCAGCGACTGATCGGGAGCGGAACTTTATCGCAATCACGACCTCATCTTAGATCGAAAAATTATCAAGTCGCAAATTGTAAAAGTCAATCTATACCAAAATCGATACGAACTGCTAACCTCCCGCGCAATCACTAAATTCTCAGGAAATAATTATTCTTAATGAGTAAGTGTGTAACATAAATTATTAAATATAAGTTATATATAATTTTAAAAATCTAACAACTTAATATAGACAAATAGCGAAACAGTTTAATCGTATGTATAATGATAATAGTCTATTAGTATATACTTAACCAATACACTTCAAAAGTGCTTTATTAGCAACTTATTAATTATATTTTAGTACATTATTTTATTTGTATTAAGAAATTTTTAATCCATATTATATCTCTTTAGCCTTTAATCTAGATTATTAATAATAAAGTAATTTAATGTTATAAATTTTAATGTTATAATTATAAAATTTCTTTATAATTTATATTATATACATTATATATATATATATATATATATATATATATATATATATATATTGCAATATCGTAGCCCATTACTTTGCTTAGAATTAACACTCACTATTTATTTTCTTTTTCGTAGATCTATTGAAGAAAAACTGTTTAATTTGATAAAAATATTTTAATCCATGTTGTAATCCATCCTGTTGATATTCGCGGGACTATCAAACGTCTCAATTATTCTGATTTTGATATGGATGTAGAACCAAGTACGAGCAACAGAAAAGATGAAAAATGTAATGCAAATAATCAACGTTTGATAGCCGAAAGTGGCGGCCGTTGCATGAGTACGCAAGCGATGCAGTCGCTCTATGATTTTCGACAAAATAATTTGCTTTGCGATGCAGTATTGAGATTAGAGGACGGTGGTGTTTTCCCGATTCATCGAGCTATACTTTCAGCATGCAGTACTTATTTCAGGTTTAATTTTACCCGACATATTCTCTTCGGTTTTCACATTATGTATTTATGTACATATGTACATATATATGTATAGTAATAATTTTAAAAAGAAGTAATTTTGCTTGTGTGTACGCAAATATATTAATTTTATTCTTTTTATTCCTTTTATTCTTTTTATTCTTTTTTTATTCTTTTTATTCTTTTTATTCTTTTTATTAAATATATTAATTTTATTCTTATTAATTTTAATTAATTTTAATTTATTAATTTTATTCTTTTATATGAAACTTTTATATAAACTTTTATATGAAATATAAATTTATTACTATATGCAAAATTAAAACGAATCTCCCTTATAATAATAGTCCATAGAATTTAATTCTATCATCTTATTTTTTTATCTTAAATTTTATTATAAATTTCCATCAAATTTATTATAATAATTATTATCTCATTAAAATAATATATATTATTATGTTAGCTAAAATAAAAGTATCGGATTAATATTTATAATTCTTATTGCCTAATTAATTTTACAGGACATTATTCACAACTACATTGCATTCTCGTGAAAAAACCGATGTCCTTCTACCAGGTGTGGCAAGCCCGATGATGAATCTCTTGCTGGAATATGCCTATTTACGATCTATTGATGTGAATCGTGAAAATGTATGCGAATTGTTGACCACAGCGGATTACTTAAGCATTCTGGGTGTACTCGATCTATGCTGTGACTATCTAAGGGATAATTTGGCGCCGGAAAATTGCATCGGAGTGATGAGATTCGCTCGTCAGCATTTTTGTAAAAAGTTGGAAAGTGATGCTTATCGTTTTATTGTAGGACACTTTGTCGAGGTGCGATCAGCATAATAATTTACTTATATGTATATTTTATTCTCTCCAATTTCATTCTTTTCGATATACATCAGGTATCTCAGAGAAGCGAAGAAATTTTACATTTACCTATCGAGGAATTGAGGCCGTTAGTCGGCGCCGATGAACTAAACGTGAAAAGCGAGCAGACAGTTTGGGAGCTGATATTAAGATGGATACATCACGATGTAGAGTCTAGAAAAGATTACATAGTGGATCTAATGAAGAATATTAGACTCGGTCTCTTAGATACGCAATTTTTTCTGGAGAATGTCAAGGATCATCCTTACGTCGTGGGCAATGATGCATGTAGACCCATCATTATCGAAACTCTGAAGTTTCTGTACGATTTGGAGATGATCACCCAGAAAGACGGAGAAGTGCCGACACCGGAAATCGCGCGACCTAGAGTTCCACATGAGATTTTATTCGCCATAGGTGGATGGAGCGGCGGTTCGCCGACAAATTATATCGAGACTTATGATACGAGAGCAGACAGATGGATTCCGGTAGTATCAATGACATTTTAATGTACCTACAATTTCTTTAACGCGAAAAATTAGCGCCTTGTTATGCAAAGTAGACTGTAAAAATCGAGAAAATGCAAAGTGAACATTATTATACAAATTATTTTTTTTTTTTTTTGTATTAATTCATTTGTTCTATACATGAAAAATTAGGCGAAATAGCACTTATAATTTTCTCTAAGCCACGCTTCACACAAATTGAAATAAACATCATTTTAAAAAGAATTTTAGCAATTATTTATGTGCGATCTCGAGTTTTCCAGATCGAGGAAACAGATCCAACCAGTCCACGAGCTTATCATGGACTCGGGGTGATTGGATTCAATATTTATGTTATCGGAGGATTCGATGGAGTCGATTATTTCAACAGTTGTCGTTGCTTCAACGCGGTGACCAAGGTGTGGCGAGAGGTTGCTCCCATGAACGCTAGAAGGTCGAATATATTTCAGAGGGGCTAGTCACTAGTCGTGCGAAAGATTTAGATGACATTAATCTTATTGTCCACGTCCACTTATTTGCAATAAAGATAATTAAGAAATGAATAGAGAGTACTATATTTATATATACACTCTGTAAATCATGTTTAAATGCACATTTTCTAATTAACCGTAAAAATTAGCTGTACTATATAATAACACTGATGTTAAATGTAGAAAAATATAAAAAATATGTGTATGTATGTATAAATATTGTATAAATATAAACCTAAGTTCAGTGACTAGCTCCTCTAATATCGCTAGCAACGAAAGCTCGCATCAGGATCCCTCCATTTGTCGCAGATGTTACGTTAGCGTGGCAGTTTTGAACGATCTGATCTACGCGATGGGAGGATACGATGGATATCATCGGCAAAAAACGGCGGAGCGTTATGACTACAAGACAAATCAATGGTCCCTCATTGCACCTATGAACGTACAGAGATCTGATGCCAGCGCAACTACTTTGAACGGTACCTATTTGATCCCCTTAGCACATTAATACATTTATTTTATTCTAAAGATATTATCTAAAGATATTGGCTGCAGCATAATCTATTAAAAATGCAGGTATACTTGAAATAGATAAGCATTTTGTAAAATAATTTTGTAATGTGACATATAATGTAATGTAGTGCGATAAAGTAATTGAATTATGCATTAAGAAGAAAAATATGTATTATACAAGAAAGCTATTTAATGAAAAAAAAGAATGTATTATGTAAATCTCTGTTAATCCTATTTTTTAATGTAACATTATTGTATAACTTTTTGCATGCTTTACAGACAAGATATATATTACGGGTGGTTTCGATGGGCACGACTGTCTGAATACAGCCGAGGTATATGATCCAAACACCAACCAGTGGACAATGATAATTGCAATGAGGTCACGCAGGAGCGGCGTGTCGTGCATATCTTATCACGGCTATGTTTATGTTATCGGTATGAAGACATATACTTATTATGTGAGAAATTCTGTTTCAGCACAAAACCATATGCCTAAGTATTTAAGTATACAAGAAAGAACTCAATTTCAAACTATTTCATGCTTACAGCTGCTTTAATATACCTTGCATATATTTAGTTGAATTCTATCAATCACGCACAAATATCAGAATTTAATCACTATTAAATTTTTAAAAAATTTGTTTCTCTCGTTTCTTTTTATTTTATTGCAAGATTACGTAAATGTTGCAAACAAATTAATAATCTCTACTTGTAAAGGAGGCTTTAATGGAATATCGAGAATGTGCAGCGGAGAAAAATATAAGCCTTCTACGAACACGTGGAGCCATATTCCGGACATGTATAATCCACGTAGTAACTTCGCCATTGAAGTCATTGACGATATGATTTTTGCAATCGGTGGATTTAATGGTGTCACTACGACGTATCAAGTGGAATGTTACGATGAGAAAACGAACGAATGGTAATTAGTTTTTCGTTAATGTAGAATTAATTTTTCGTCAATCTATTTTACTCTCTATAAGAAAGCAATACTATATAAAGACAATATAAACATCTGATAGAAATAGTTGCGAATTTAACTAACATGATAAATGTTTGTTTAGAAACCTTTCGAAACAATTTTCTAGCTATCTCTCTTATATAATTCAAAATATTAAAAATTTATGAGATTCTTTAACATGTACACGCAAATTTACAAAGAAAAGAGGCATCTAGTAATATCTGACTTCCTTCAGTTGCTTTTTTGTGTAAAAATTATAATATGCATTTTTACAATTGTACGCGAATGCAGGTACGAGGCAACGGACATGAATATATGCAGATCGGCATTATCGGCTTGCGTAATTATGGGTCTTCCAAATGTATACGATTATATACACAAGCACCGAGAGCGACTGATGGAGGAGAAGCGCCAAAAGCTACTGGCTCACGAAATACGCCGGAGTCAACATCAACAACAGCAGGAGCAGGATCAAATGAGACAAACTTTGCAGATTAATCAAGCCATACCAACGCCACCACCTCTACCACGAGCAAGCGAAAATGATAATAATAATCGCTGGCGTTAAAGCCAATAATTATTATCATTTAAATTGGAGAAGCAACATCTGTCTCATTTAATTCATCCGCAATGCAAATTTCGGATTATCGCCAGTCGCGCAACACAAAATGATGTATCAGAAAGATAAATTAGAGAATCAATATCATCTGATCAATATAAATTGATCGAATTCATCAATGATAATAGCACAGAGACAGCTGTTTATATATATTTGTCAATTATATTATTCTTGTCTACTTCGTGAAAAGAATATTTTCAGACTACCATTTACTCATTTTTATTAAGTTAAATCTTTTTTGATACTGCAGATATTTTCTATTGAATCTTTTTGCGATACAATTTTATACATGCTATATAATCATCTTGAATAACTGAAACAGTTTAGAGGACAAACAGAAGACAACATTTTTATCGCAAATATTAACAATATTCCATTGTTACACATAAAAGATATATTGAAATGAAAGATTGAGATAAAACAGCTGCAACGTATATATCGAAAAGACCGAAAACATTGAAAGAAAGTAAAAAATACAGATACATAGAGAAATATAGCAATATAATCTCGTGAGATATGAAATAATTCTGTGATAGGAAACATGACAAAAATCGCCCATCCATAAAGCACTCGCGAATTTTTTAAGTCCGATAGTTCATGTACCAGCAATACTCTTTTTACGTGTGTAACAAAAAATAAAATTGCAGTAACTCGCGTACAAAATTGTTCTTCATTTATAATACTTATAATCTATTACATAAGTCTATTACACAACTTATGTGATTGTTTTATAAATTTAAATATCATGGATAGATTAATCCATAAGAGACGTACAAAAATGTTCTTATTCCACAAAATTATGTATGTAGGTGCTTACTATTTATATACATATGTTTTTCCTTTATTACTTATATCACTTAACGCTATACAAAAGAATGTTATAATTATATAATAAAATTAAAAAAAATTATACTTTGAAATATCAAACAATGCGAATAATATTCAATTAATCTTTTAGATATGTGGATATATTTAAATAATAATTTCCAGTGTTAAATATATAAATAAAAACAATTTTTTACTATAAAAATTCACATATTAAATTAAAAATTAAAATTAAAAAATAATAGTACGTAAATTAAATGTTACACAATTTAATTAAATTGTTAGAATATATATAATAAAAAATTTTATATATTAAAACTTCTTTTAAAGTTAATGATTTCTTAAATCTGACTTAAAATATTAGATGCTATATATTTTTGTCATAAAAATGTCAACTTTATATATTTTTCAAAACTAGAACAACACTATACATGCGCACTATTATTTAATTTTATATTTAAAAAAATGATATTTAAAAAAAATAATATAAAGTTTGTTTGAATTCAATTAATATTTTTTGACAGAAATCATAATGTGTAGACAATGTACTGTTAAAATATATGAAAGAATAATTTTTGGCGCGTCTTAAAATATTGAAAATTAAAACTTTTAAGTCGCGAATCTCATACGGCGCACAATTATATTACGTATATTCTATCAAAAAGTTTGTAGGCTGGTATTCTGATGGTACCATCATAATGTGTAGACAATGCACTGTTAAAATATATGAAAGAATAATTTTTGGCGCGTCTTAAAATATTGAAAAAAAAAACTTTTAACCCGCGAATCTCATACGGCGCACAATTATATTACGTATATTGTATCAAAAAGTTTGTAGGCTGGTATGCTGATGGTACCATCATAATGTGTAGACAATGTACTGTTAAAATATATGAAAGAATAATTTTTGGCGCGTCTTAAAATATTGAAAAAAAAAACTTTTAACCCGCGAATCTCATACGGCGCACAATTATATTACGTATATTGTATCAAAAAGTTTGTAGGCTGGTATTCTGATGGTACCATCATAATGTGTAGACAATGTACTGTTAAAATATATGAAAGAATAATTTTTGGCGCGTCTTAAAATATTGAAAATTAAAACTTTAAGCCGCGAATTTCATACGGCGCACAATTATATTACGTATATTGTATCAAAAAGTTTGTAGGTTGTAATTCTGATGGTACCATCATAATGTGTAGACAATGTACTGTTAAAATATATGAAAGAATAATTTTTGGCGCGTCTTAAAATATTGAAAATCAAAACTTTTAAGCCGCGAATCTCATACGGCGCACAATTATATTACGTATATTGTATCAAAAAGTTTGTAGGCTGGTATGCTGATGATACCATCATAATGTGTAGACAATGAACTGTTAAAATATATCAAAGTATAATTTTTGGCGCGTTTTAAACTATTCAAAATTAAAATTTTTAAGACGCGAACCCCATACGGCGCACAGTTATATTATGTATATTATATCAAAAAGTTTGTACGCTGGTATGCTGATGGTACCATCAAAATCTGCGCACAATGTACTGTTGAAATATATAAACGAATAATTTTTGGCTCGATTTAAAATATTAAAAATCGAAATTTTATCGCCGCGAATCCCATACGACGCAGATTAATATTACGTATATTAAATCAAAAAGTTTGTATGCTCGTTTGCTTTTGGTACCATAATAATCTGCGCACAATGTACTGTTGAAATATATAAACGAATAATTTTTGGCGCGTTTTAAACTATTCAAAATTAAAATTTTTAAACCGCGGATTCCATACGGCGCACAATTATTTTACGTATATTATATCAAAAAGTTTGTAGGCTGTTATGCTGATTGTACCATCATAATGAACAGACAATCCACTGTTAAAAAATATGAAAGATTAATTTATAACGCGTTTTAAAATAATAAAAATTAAAATTTTTATACCACGGACCCAATACGGCGCGGATTCATTTTTCGTATATTAGATCAAAAAGTTTGTACGCTGGTATGCTTATGGTACCAAAATAATCTGCAAACAATACAATATTGAAATATATATACAATTAATTTTTGGCTCGTTTTTAAATTTTGAAAATTAAAATTTTTAAGCCGCGAATCGTATACGACGCACAATTATTTTACGTATATTAGATCAAAACATTTGTACGCTGTTATGCTGATTGTACCATCATAATGGGCAGACAATGTACTTTTCAAATATATATGCGATTAAATTTTGGCTCGTTTTAAAATATTGAAAATTAAAATTTTTGAACCACGGATTCCATACGGCGCAAATTCATTTTACGTATATTAGATTAAAAAGTTTGTAGGCTGGTATGCTGATGGTACCATCATAATGTGCAGACAATGCACTGTTAAAAAATATGATAGATTAATTTTTGGCGCGTTTTGAAATATTGAAAATTAAAATTTTTAAGCCGCGGGTCCCATACGGCGCGGATTCATTTTACGTATATTTGCTCAAAAATTTGTACGCTGGTATGCTTATGGTATCAAAATAATCTGCAAACAATATACTGTTGAGATATATAAAAGATTAATTTTTGGCTTTGTTTAAAATATTTAAAATCGATACTTTATAGCCGCAAACCCATTAAAACTCAGATTCATATTATGTGTATTACATGAAAAAATTTGTAGGCTCGAATCTATTTGGTACAGTAATAATCTGCGTATAATGTACTATTAAAAATACAATCAATTAATTTTTGGCTCTTCTTAAAATATTAAAAATCGATACTTTATTAACGCGAACCCTATATAACGAAAAATTATACTATGCGTGTATTAAACGAAAAAATTTGTATGCTCGAATCTGTTTGGTATAATAAAAATCTGCATAAAATGTATTATTAAAAAAACATTCGATTAATTTTTGGTTTTTTTTAGAATATTCAAAATCGATACTTTATACCGCGGACCCTATACGGCGCAAACTAATATATTCTAATATTATAAAAATATTAATTATTGTCACTAATGATTTAAACTCTTTAAAAAATGAGTTAACGTGTTTAAAAATATAGAGGGAAAATGTTGATAAAATATTTTTCCGTTCGAGAATAAAAAATATTTAAAAAATACGTGACTTAACGTATCGACACTCCACCCTAAAATTATGAAGAAATTAGTTATCGCCGCTAGTGCTTTAAACTTTTTAAATTATGAAAAAAATGAAGCTAACATGGTACAAACTGTCATTATCATAACCGCGATCTCGATACATATCGATTCTAAACGCACACTTCTCGCGTCTACATGACTTTTTTCATAAGGATTGAATAATCAAATTCAATATTTGCTTTTACTTCAGCAGTTGAATAAATATTAAATATTTGTTGAATCATATGTTGTGTATTATAATTTGTAATTCACACGACAATGTAAATCGTCAAATAAAAGATATGAATTAAACTTATTATGTCAGGAATTGCAAATATAATTGTGCTATCTGTGGTATGGAGCCGATGTATCTCAAAAAGGTTGGTGTCTTTTGAGACGACCTGTAGGCAAGGAAAATCGGAGTAACATAGGAGGGAAAGTGACAGTAAATTCTTCCATTCACCAACACGCCATCTGAAAGAGATGACACGTTTCAAGTCGGTTCGATTCAGTCTTGCGCGTGACCCTGAAGACGCGTATTCATAATGCTCTCGAAAGAGTAACTCGTGCTCCGAAAAATACAAATTATGAGTCATGAAAAATACGCGGCGCATTGAAAACGATGACGCATACTCATTAATATGACTTGCACGCTGTGTTTTAAATGGAAGATTACACGCAAAGGGAATATTGTTAGTGACCTTTATCGAGCCGGTTCTCTCGTTTTTGAGTTGGCCAACGTGTATATCGTAAAACGTGTGTATTTGTAAGTGGGGACGTGTACACGCTAAGAGTGATCGTGCGTGTGAGGAATCTCTCCGGCCGAACAGTGCTCCGAAACGCGCCTCTCGACATCACGATGGTGAGCTGAGGTGACACACGGGCAATGGCAAAAATCGCGAGAGGATCCGACTCGGTACCCATGGTTTTCGTGTGCGAGCATTGCACCAACCAGACATTCAAGCAAATTCAAGACTTCGTTAGGTGGGTCCATCTGTCTAACGTCTGTCAGTCACGACGCTCCGTTTTGTTGAAAAGACGATATATTTCATGATTTCTTTTTATAATCCATCGACAATTTAAAGTCACGCTTCAAAATTATACAGGCTTGTATTTTCGATGTAATAAATGTCTGATTATACTCTAGAAAACGGATACTCGTGAATTATTTTAATAGTACTTGAAAAAAAAATGTGTCTACTATCTTAATTATAATTAATAGTATATATGACGATACACTATTTTGCAACTCTTGTTCTAGGCACCTGAGAGATCAACATTGTTCCAGAGAAGGTGGATCCTTTGTATGTCTCTATGGCTACAATGAGGTGTGCACTAGTCTTCCTGTGGAAGGTGTCTCTGATAAGGATTATATAGCACACGCCACTAAACACGCAGTTATGCAACAGCAACGAAAAAGCAACGGCCAGTTATCCGAAATCGGATCATCATGGACTGTCTATTCGGCTGCGCAAAATCTACCTGCTGTCCTAAACGATCCGTTCAAAGGGAAGCAGAGTAATTTTTTAACTCGTACCTGGGGAGATGGATTTGTGGAGAAAGTGGACATTCCAAAGAGTCCTTACCTTCCTGAGATCACAATGCAACATTTCGAGACATATTTAAAAAAGATTGCAAGGGTAACCAATACTTACATTAAAAATAAAATTTCTTTATTAAATATTATGTTTGATATTTCCAATATGTTTTTATTCTGTGTGCGAAACAATGAAAAATCCATATTTTATATTTTATATTCTTTCAGAGATATCGAAAACATTCGCGTATGAATTCGAGCGCAAATAGGCCGGCTACTCCGAATGAATTACTCCAAAATTTTCCGAACCTTAGGAAGAAATCATTGGGTAAGAATCTTTAATATTTAATATATTGTACATAGAAGATGAACTCAAGAAAAATATTAGTAACAGGAATACATTTTGAAATAAATATAAGAATAAACCTCTACATATCTTTTTTGCAAAAAATTAGTAAAATCAAAATCTTATTTCTCACGCAGTGCGTTTATCTTTTTTAGAATAAATATTTCAATCATCAAATAATATTCTATTTTTATTAAAAAGAGTGTTATGTCTTTCTGTTAAAAATTAAAATCTGTTTAAACTTAATTTTTAAAAAAATCAGTTTTCTTATGCAATTATACAAATATAATTCGTCAAAATCTTTTAAGCTTTAATATTAAATTAAATTTTGTTTTGTATCTCACATGATTTATATAATGATCAAACTTATATCGATTATATAGATTTTTCTCTATTATTTTACTAAATATAGAATAAATATGATATAGTATGATAATAAAATATATATTATAAATACAGTATAATATATTTTTTAAGATTAAAAGAATTACGATATATTTTTCTTTTACTTCAGATCGGCTGCAATTTGATTTAGCTAGTATTCCAAAGATCTTTTTAGTACCGAATTTAGATCTTTCACAAAGAGACAATTTTGACGCTGTGTTTCCGTTTGCAAAAGACGGTCTTTTAACCGAGGAATACAATATTGTTTTGCATGTGAAGCAAATGCAAGAAAAGGTATGGTTATATGAACGAAAGAAGATCATACTTTGCTACTAACATTACATTCGATTTAAATATTTTGTCAGATTATAAAACAAATAATTATTTTATAAAAACATATATGCACGAAAATTAATTTCCAAGGTTTCAATAATTCGCCAATTTGAATTTTATAAAATATTCTGTACAGCTTAGTCACTATCTAGACATTGTGGAAGTCCGAATAGCGGAGCAAGTCGCGTCAAAATCTCAAGCCTTTTTCCATGCAATGACATCTCATGACGCGCTTATGGAACAACTCACTCAAACTATTACGGTTCTAAAAGCCCTCAGGAAAAATATTCATCAAGTCGATAAGCATCTAGTCAACAATTCTCTAGAAATTTTAAGGTGAATATATAAATCATTTATTTCGAAGAAATAAGAGTATTATTTTAAAGAAATATCAAAAACAAGAGTATATATATATTTTAAAGAAATATCAAAAATTAAATAAAACGAAATATAAAATGGCATACGTATTTATTTTATATATTGTTGCATCCACGCTAAATTGAGAATGCATTTCTCAACTTATTTACATTTCTTATTATTCGACTATATTGTTAAGAGTTTATAATTAAGTTTTTATTTTAGATAAGTTTTTTATTAATCTGCAAATCAAATAATCATTCACAGGCGTAACAGTTTAACTTGTTCGGGATATTTGGTGCGGATGCAGCAATAATATATTTAATTCATTGTATCAATAATGTAAAAATTTTGCACAATATTTGTTTTTTTTTATTTAGCCTAGAACGTGCTAGGTCTAACAGATTATTAGTACAAGAGAAATTGAAACTTATGGCAACCGTGCATCAAAGCCAACCCATGATACAATTACTGTTATCTACCCCAGATTACGTTGCGGCATTAGACCTTATTTCCACGACGCAAGAAATTCTCTTGCAGGAATTGAACGGAATACATAGCTTTAGGTAAATATCCAGAAACTCCGAAGAGATTATTTTTTTAATTACTTATATTAGTTATCTGTGTGTAATCTTCCTTAAGAAATAATTCTTGAAGGAATTATCAAAACGTTACATACGTGGTATATTTATTTTATTTAGACATTTAAGTTCTCAATTAACTGAAATGGAGAAACTCGTGGACAAGATGCTGTCGACTGAGTTTCAAAGGTACGCGACAGCTGACCTCAATAGACCATTGGGTGGCGAGAATACCGTCCTAGACAGTGTAAGTACTTGCACAACTTTTTGCATCGCATTCTATCCCTAGTTCGTAGCAAACAAACCTTCATACATCTCTTCCCAGTGAGATCATTTGTACGTCCTCAACGAACAGGATAAACTGGTTTCCATCATTTCTGGTCTACTACGTCAAAAACATTTTCAATTTGTGGATACGTACAAAGAGGAAGCTGTGACCACTGTAAGAGCCTTAACGAAGCAACGGGTGATAGAAGCTCTGGCAGCGAGCGACTGTTGTAGCGATCAGCAAGCGGCAGCTCTCGAAGTCGGGGGTCTCTCTTTGACGGAAAGATTAACTTTGCTCCACAGTACTATACGATCTTTCACATTACTTCTATTACGAGTTAAGGTATATACGATCTGGAAAGACTCATATACTTCACCTTTATGATTTTTAAATTAATTTCAAAATCATGAGATTTTTTATTTTACTTACTTATGCAGTAGAATATTTAATTTTGAAAGTTAAATAATTATCAAGTTGAAGAGCTAATATATTATATACTAGCTCTTTAATAATTAAATTATTAAATTATTAATAATTTAATTATTTAATTTTAATAATTAAATATTCTTATTAGGCAGTTCATGATGTCATGAGAGACACAGCGGACTTGTCAGCTGGATATTTATGCGATGGCTCATTTGACGAATCAATACCTGATCGATTACTGACTCAAGAAGAGCATACGCGAGTAATTAACAAGCTTACTGACATGATTACCTCTGTATGTGATTATTGCCACGAGCGAATGGGCAATCTACTTTCGGCGGGGACAAACGAGAAGGATAAACTTCACAACGACAAGATTATTGCTGACATCTCGCAGAATAAATTAGAGGAAAATAAAGAATGTCAAACGTGGAACGATAAGAGCTCTTGGTTGAGCGAAAAAGCAACGACCGCTCAGGTTTGTCAGTTGGCTAATATGGTCGAAGAATTTACACACACTTGCGAGGATCTTTGCGGCAAACAGTGTACTGCGTTACGATCGGCATTTAAGGTAATTACATCATTTACGTGTTATATATATATTATTTGTACAAAATTGATTTTTAACTCAGGTAAATTAATTATTATTTTTCGTCAACACATGATCTGTGGTCTCTTTTTACAGGCACAAGCGAGTAAATTTGTACAACGCTTTCATAATGAACGCAAAACTAAATTAACACTGCTATTGGAATCGGAAAGGTGGAAACAAGCTGACGTACCATTAGAATTTCAATCGCTAGTGACATATGTATACGAGAACAAATGCTTCCCGCTTAAAATATTTACGCACGAAGATAGCACGAGAAATGAGAGTGTAGAAAATTTTATCATGGTCGGTGATGAGAAATTCGCGGTTGTTGGTACTGCTCTGATGCTTATACAGATGATACACGAGTATTGCAGGTAAAGACAGTGTCTGTTCATAAATTTTGCATAATATAACATACGATCTTTTCTTAGGACCGGTAGTGAATTGGTCGCGTTATCTGGAACAATAGGAAGACAACTAGCCGAATTATTAAGACATTATAATTCTCGATGTTGTCAACTAGTTCTGGGTGCGGGCGCAATGCAAGTCGCAGGCTTAAAAACCATCACAAGTACGATACTCGTATTAGCGGCGCGAAGTCTCAAGCTTATATTGTGGTTTATGCCCTTTGTCAAGACACATTTCCAAGGTAAATGTCCATGTCATAATATAAAGTATCAAATATGCTTATATTAAATCAAAAGTAGCATCAAATAGATATGCGAATATCTATTCTCAATACATATTTTAATACACAGTACTCACAGAACAAAATCCTAGTCGAGGATTCATTGGCACATCCGGTATAAGTGGAGGGGTGGCTTTATTAGATAGCGTTGAAAGGGACATCCGCGCGCATGTACGTGAAATTGAAGGAAAAATTCTCACTATCGTAGACAATTTGCTGGGCGGACAAATATCCAAATGGACAGCAAAACCTCCGGTGCCATCCAAATCTTTCAAAAATATTTCTAGGTAAATTTCACAATAAAATATATATATTCAATATTATGTGATTTTTAATATATCCTTCTTTTAAAAAATATATATTTCTTTTACACAGTTATCTAATGAAGCTTCACGAAGCCGTCTCTGGAATTTTGCCTATTGTCGAAGTACAATCTCTTTACCGCACGGTAAATTCGTCATTCAAAGAGAAACTTAGGGAGCAACTGGTTAAAATGAATATAGTGAATAATGGTGGGCCGCAGCATGGCGTGGTCACGTCGGAACTCACATTTTATCTCGAAGCTTTGAGAAAATTACAAGTTCTACCGAGCGAAGAGTTAAACGACGATTGGATGAGTGACATATGGACTAGATAACATGCAGAGCGCGTGATATACTGCATTATAGAAGCAATGAAATATTACAGAAAAAGGTGACTAATCTCTGTGACACACGTTCGTCTTCCTTGTATCACTCTCGTTATATATGAAATATGAAACATATGATATCAACGTTCACCGATTGCCCGATAGATTTTATAAAAGAAATATTACTTGCATTGGATTTATGATTCATAACACCATGAGAACTTTAAATAATTAATACTAAATATTACGATACGTATGTGCTGACAAATCGCGATACAGTTTCATTAGTTTGATATAAGGAGAACAACACAATGTTTCTATATATATAGAACATTTAATATTAAAAAGGTGAATTTTTCACACAAATGATAATCATAACTTATTTCCTATTAACCCTGACAATATTATTTCTTTTTTTCATTAACAACTTACATTACAAACACTCATCGTTTTCATATTTAAAATTATAATTTTGTGATTACATTGGATATATAATGGTATCACTTTTCTCTTAAATATTTTTACCGACCATAGTGTTCAAGAAATTGCTATAAAAAAAAAATATATATATATATATACATATATATGTATATAAATATATATAAATATATACATATACTATCGTAGATATATATTCATAAAAATTTTATTTTCTAAAACAAATATATACGTGGTTGTAGACGAGAAGATTGCAAAGAGGAACAGTATTTTCTTTATTGCAAAATTTATTTTCTTGCAATTTAAAATTATCCATTACAGGTATTACGATGTTGTAATAAAATCAAGTATAGTAACTTGTAAATTTTATGTACGATATATTAAATTTAGTATTATATATTTATTATGCGCACAGCTCTTATATTTTCAAAAATTAGATGTTTTTGAAAAGATATTCCTTCATAACAAGAGTTTCAACAATAATTAGATTGAACCGAATTGTATAGCATACAATGTATATAGAAATAAAATTTAAAATAAAAAACATTATTTAAATTAAAATTTAAAAAATTAAAAACAAAATAAACACGACTGATTTAATTGTTAATGTATATTTATTATTAAATCGACCGTGCATTAATTACAACACGCTGTGAAAATAAAATTAAGGATGTATGGTGCACGCCTAAAAAAGATTATAAAAAAGATGCGTGCTCTTTTAAGTTCTTCAAAAAAACGCTTATATTTACTTTACGATAATATTCTTTATAATTTGTAATATCACGACTCTTACATAACGAATAATTCATTACAATACTTATATATGAAAGACGATGAGTTTGTAAGTATAAACAAATTTCGTCTTAAAAAACATACTTTTGCATATATATATTGATTTAAAAAATATTGAATCTTATTGCGTCTTGATATTGTAATGTGCATTCCATTCCTGACTTTATCTAGTCTGAAAATTGTACATAATGTACGTAAAGAAGGTACATTTAAAAGTAATCGATTTAATTTATAAACAGATTTATAAATTTAGAGGACTATGCGTTATGATCCAGCAGAGATGAATATTGTAAAACTCTAAAAATCTTTATGGAAGAATCGAAATTAAATGAAAGTAGTCAGAGTTGATTATCATAAAAGATATTTCCTCATAGATATTTCTTTACCAAGACTGATGACCTCGTATTAGATCATTACGCATACGAATAAAGCGTTACGTAGAAAAGCGATTAAATGTAAATTATTATACCTTGTACTCTCTTGCATAATGTATTATAAAGATCAACACATAAAGGATTAATGGCACTGCAGTTGAAAGATAGAATAATATAATACATTATTTATTTAAATGTAAATGAAACCTAATGCCTAATGTACTAAACTCTGTAAATCAAGACTGGACATTAAGAAATGCCGAATAATATTATAAATTAATTATTAATAAATAATAAAATGATAAATATATAAATTAATTATTTATCATTTTAAAACAGCTACATCGAAGACTGTGCTCTATTGCACATTATATATACATTGTATACCGATCATTTTCCTCTGCAATATAATATAAATACAAATTTACATCATGCAAGATACAAATGGTATGAATAATCGCTCATCTGTCTCTATAGTAACAAAAAGTAAAACATAACCTGAAAGAACAGACTTGTGCGAATACATTTATAGTATTATTCTTCATTGTTTTAAAAACAATGTCTACAGAAAATCGGTGACTAATTTATTCTATATATATTTAACTCGTTAGCTCTTTGTATATATAAAAGAAACATGTATTATTATATATATATATAATATACTATTAAATTAAATAATTATATTAAACTATTAATGTGTGCCGAAAGTATCTTTATAAAAATTTAAAGTTTTTTATCATTTAGATTTAGCGTATGAGTAATTTTGCAATAATTTACAAATATATGTGATTTAAAAAGGAAATCCATACATAAACCTTTAGTAAAGATATATAAAATAATTTACGATACTTCTACCTATTATCTACTAGTTATCATATATTATTTACTTGTACCTGTCTACTTGTTATCATATATTTTTGGCATAGCAGAATTATTTACAATAAAGTTGACTTTATAGTGAAGAATCTATGCGGGAAACCGCATTTCGACTCGCTATAGAAGAAGAAAACAGACGCAAGACTGATCCAAATGAAACTCACGAACGATCCATTATTGTCCTTGGCAGCAAGGGAATTGTAAGTGATAAAATTAGGGGAATGCATACTGCATTATGTTGCGACGTACTTTGCATTTTCAGTTACATTTCTAGGGTAAAACAACAATGGTATATCGATTTCTGGAAAAAGACGAAAGGCCAAAACCAACTATAGCAATGGATTATTCGTTTGGTCGCAAAACTGTGAAAAGTTTAGTAAGTAATGCTACATGGCAATAAAACATTTATTTTTCTGTAAAAATATATTTGTAAACAATATGTTCCGTTCTTCTTGTGTATCTTGAAAAATTATAAATATATATGTATATTTTTTCCCTCTATTTTTCTTTCTCTCTTCTCTGATTATAAACTTTATAAAATAAATTTATTTACATAACAATTATTTAGCCACTATTGTAATATATTTCTAATTAAAATATAAAAATAATATTTATCTATTAATTTCATTAAAACTCTTGTTAATCCATTATTGAAGTATTAAATGTATAAATAGTATAGCACTGTGTGTATGTATGCGCGTGTATGCAGGTGAAAAATATAGTGCACGTGTGGGAAGTGGGTCACTTGGCTTCTTCTTTGGTATCCGTCGCAATGACCGGATCTACATTAACTCATTCCCCTCATCATACTGTGTTATTGATGATGCTGGATTTATCGCGACCAGAGGAATTATGGATTTCTTTGGAGGAAACCCTTTCTACACTACGAAACGGTTTAAAAATGAGTTATGATTCCGATACAATTCAAAAATTACGGGAAAAAAGAATCGCAGATAGAAAAAAAGAGTTGGAACGCGGAGTTGATTCATTCCCGATGCAGATGTGTATTTTAGGTGGACGATATGATGAATTCAAGGTATTTTATACTATATAATATATATATGTTTTATTTTAGTTCTAGATTCAATATCTGTTCTAGTTTTAGATTTCTATTCTAAAAATCGCAAATTTTTTTATCAGAGATGATAGACAAAATTGAGAAATGCTACTAATTTCCAAGATTGCTACATCACAATTGCTATACAATTTAATAATATTTATGTGTTTTGATTAATTACAAGAGAGTTCACATATATAAATTATGAAAACTAATTTTTCATTAAATTCTAAATTCCTTCGATAAAATTAACGTACATCTCATATAGAATATTTTTGATATTTAAACGTTTCAAAATATCTGGATTTTATTCTGTGTTGATCATCGCAATAGGAATTCGACTCGGATAAGAAAGAATTTATTGGCAAGATACTGAGAGCGATAGCTCATCATCTGGGTGCAAGTCTTTATTATTATTCGTCTAAAGATAAATATCTCGTACGACGACTCAAAGATCTATTATCTCACTACGGATTCGGTTCTTCACCTATGTAAGTCTTTGATATTTATAAATGATATGCTTTCTGTAGCAAATTTTAATGTTTATTGTTCGTTTAAATTTATCTATGTGTAAATCTCAAAACATTAACAACATATCGAATAAATCGCAAGGGAGGAAAAGTGCACAGATTACGAAAAGCCATTAATGATGCCGGCGGGCGCGGATTCTTTCGGACGAATCGATTTGCAGTTCCCTCAAACGAGACCATCGGCAATTTTAGACACTATCAAACAGATCTACATATCCCGCATACCGCAAGTATCACGGAACGACGAAAGTACTTTGGAGGATCCTAGCAATGACCCTAATTTTAACGAGCCCATTATCGATAGACTACGAATGCAGCGAGAAGAAGTATATATCTTATCAATCATGTTTGTTCAATAATTAGATTAATATATTAGCTTATTTAAGAGAAGTAATTAAAAGATTAGCATTAATTTTAAGCATTATATGCGTAAACTAAATAAATATTTTTCTCTCAGGAGATCAGTGTACAATTGAGTGACATGATGGAAGGTCGTATGCCAAAAATTCCCGTGCCAGATCCAATTTAAAGGCTACACCTATTTTCGTTATTTACTCTCTGCGTTATTTAAAGCGATAAGCGGAAGCGGCTGAGATAATTTAAATATATCTGTCCAGTGTAATATATAATATATACAAAATTAATAAAAAAATGAAAAAAAAGAAATTGTTTTACACACAATTATGTATGTTATATAACAAGACGTTTTTTTCGAAAACAATGATACAAGTTTTAATTAATTTATTGTTGTAAATTCTTTGCGAGAGAAAAGAAACTTTTAAATAAAAATGTCTAGCAAGCTTAAAATCTGTATCTACGGCAACTTTATAAACATTTTCTCTTCTAATCCTTTCTCTATCTCTCTTTCTCTCTCTCTGTTGCACTAAAACTGCATCATTTTCTCGTACAATCAAAACGTAAAGATAAAAAAATCAAATAACCGTGGCTAAATTTACTTCTCGAGAGTAGAATAAATTGATAAGAGAAGATTTGTAACATCTTTCCTTAAAAAGAGATATAATTTGTATAATTTCTAATTGCTTTCTCTCTTTCTTTCTCTTTTTTATAATATATATTAGTATAATTTTTACTTATATTTATGATAGAAAAGATAAGATGGTAACATTTAATTACTAATTATTTGGTAATATTCTATATTTTAAGAGAAAACTGTTTAAAAGAAGTTTCTATAAGCATGAAAAAAATAGAATCATTTCTTTAAATGTTGAATTGTATAAAACTTTTATTGTCGACTAAATATAATTATAATTTCTTTCACATCTTTACTTTCATTTCTTTTTCTTTTTTTCATGCTAAAAGTGTAGCAAAGAAATTGAGAAAATGGATTCTTGACATTTAAACTTTATATTCCTCGAAGGGGAATTTGTCTATATAAAAATTAACATCTTTGCAAGCTGAAATCAATTATATTTATATTTCAGTCCCGTTTTTCTAAAAATATTTTTAAATATCTCTCCCCTCTCTCTCTCTCTCTCTAAAATTCTAACAAAACTAATCAATCTCAATTTTTTTACATCGTTCTGATGAGATAATTAACACTTTACAACTTAGGGTATGTCAGAAACCGGCTCCGCTCCTGTTTCGCTCGCGTTCTCCCTTTCCTTATAGCGCCCTCAAAACCCCGTGTCTCTCTCTTTCATGCTCAAGAGGGGATGAAATTCGCCCCCGCACCGACGTGACGTTCATCGTTGATAAGAGACGGCGCGTTCGCGTGCACCCATTGTGAATGGAAGCGCATGCGTATCCCGCTTCGGTCGCTCCCGATACGCGCAGAGTCCGTAAGCGTTTACGAAAACGGGGCTTCGCCGACTCGGGGGGGGTCGCCGTAAAGAGCTCTCTCTCGTTCCTCGTCGCCGTTTCTTCAGTGAAAATGCCGCCGCGATAGAGAGCCGCGCGCGTGCCGTGTGCTCTCCTCGGGCTCTCGTCGCGCCTTCCTCCCCGTGATACGAGAGAGATTTCACGAAAGATCTTATAGATTAGAAGAAATTCGTACTTCGCGAGATAAACTCTGTCCCGCTCAATTCGCTCACGATACGAGAGATCCTCGTCTCTTTCTTCGACACCGTCTATCTCGGCTCCATTTCCTTCTTCCTCGCTTTCTCGTTATCCACTTCCCGTTTCTCTTCTTTCGCCCTTGTCATTCTCTATTCTGTTCTCCCTCCGTCAGACCGCCCTTTCCCTTTCTCACGCACGCGGTTTAATCGAGTGTGTGACCGGATCGCTTTTCGCGCCCGCGGATTTTAGACGCCGCTTCCGGAGAACGGCGCTGTCAGACGCACAGGTGTACGCAGGTGAGTTGCGAGATAAGTAGCAATTCCGACAGATACAGAGAGAGAGAAAGTGGGAGAGGTAGAGAGGAAGAGAGAGACGACAGAGCAATTATTTGCGATGGCACCGAAGGCTCGAGAAGGCACCAGATAGAAAGCAGTCACGGCGAACCTCGGCAATTTCGCAAAAATCGGAGCAAAATGTGATGCTGTGAGTCGTGGCTAACGCACGCGCGTGCGCCCGCGTGTTTTACGTCGCGCGACCCATTTACCTGCGACGTTCATCATCATCATCGTCGGGGTTGCATCCTGGCCTCCCCGCAACGCGCTACCCTCCTCGCCGTTATCGATTCCGGTATAAACGCGCCCTCCGTCGACAGGTATCTAACTTCCTGTCTCGTTTCTCGCGTGTATCTTGCGTGTATCGAGCCAATATGATCGATGACATCTACGCGCGCGTGCACGTGAGATTTACTTATATACGCCCTGGTCACGCACGAGAGATTGGTTCTCACCGAGATTATCCGAAGGTCCCAAAGTTGTAGGACCTTCACGTCCCTCGAACATACCGGCATCTTTTCTTTTCCTCCTTTGACCGAAATTCGTCAATGGACAAGTTTTTATCTTGGTTTTTTTATGGCATAAGTTTCTTAAAAAATTTAAAACAATAATTTTTTTATTGTAAAACACTGTCAAAAAAATGACAATGTGATTTTCTCTGTTACTCGTTGCGGCAAGATGATTCAAATGATTTTCATAAGATCAAACTTTCATAAGACTTCAATTTTTGCAAATTTTATATCACATTTATTCAGCTCAATTCTCTCATTTATAGTCTGTTCATTTTTTCTGATAATAATTTTTATTTCGAAACACTGATAAAAAATGATAATGTGATTTTCTCTGTTATTCGTTGCGGCAAGATGATTCAAATGATTTTCATAAGATCAAACTTTCATAAGACTTCAATTTTTGCAAATTTTATATCACATTTATTCAGCTCAATTCTCTCATTTATAGTCTGTTCATTTTTTTTTGATAATAATTTTTATTTCGAAACACTGATAAAAAATGATAATGTGATTTTCTCGGTTATTCGTTACGGCAAGATGATTCAAATGATTTTCATAAGATCAAACTTTCATAAGACTTCCGTTTTTGCAAATTTTATATCACATTTATTCAGCTCAATTCTTTCATATATAGTCTGTTCATTTTTTCTGATAATAATTTTTGTTTCGAAACACACTGTCAAAAAAATGACAATGTGATTTTCTCTGTCATTCGTTGCTACAAGATGATCAAAATGACTTTCATAAGATCAAACTTTCATAAGTCAGTTTTCGCAATTTTATATCACATTTATATTCAGCTCAATTCTCTCATTTATACCCTGTTTATTTTTTTAAATTTAATGAATTTATAATACTTATTTGTGTTCTTCTTTATTATAATATGTATAAGATATATACATACACATATCTTATACATATTATGATAGAGGGAAACATTATAGAATAAGCGTTTATAAATTAAGAAAAAATGAACAGAGTATAAATCTGAGAGAATTAAGCTGAATAAATGTGATATATCATTTGTGAAATCTGAAGTCTTATGAAAGTTTAATTTTATAAAAGTCATTTTTTGATCATCTTGCAGCAACGAATGACACAGAGAAAATATCACGTTGTCATTTTTTAGACAGTGTGTCAAAATAAAAATTATTGTCCTGAGAAATTTATGCCACAATAAAAACTATAATAAATACATCTTTAATATCTAGAAATATATAAATAAATCTGTTATATGTATATATCATAGACCTCTTGCAAATTAAATTTTTTAATAAAAAGCCTAAAGTCTTCTTATATAATGCCGGCTTGCAAAAAGTTTCAGCACTTTATATTATAAAAAAAAAATCAAACTTTTTATAAAAAGAACTGAGTTTACACGAAAACACTGCAACATATATATATATGCAGTGTTTATATCCTCCTACTTTTAAATCGAATGTATGTCGCATTAAACTTAAATTTTAATTACGATTATTGATTGTATCGCTCGATTGAGCTCCGGGAACATGTAAAAGAAACTTTTTATAAACTCGATGATTGTCAACCTCCTCTTTGATTTTTTATAAGAACAAAAAGTTTATCACATTTATAATATGTTTATGTGACAAGTTTAATAATTGAACCATGCAAGAAACTACTTTTGCGGTGTTTGTCTGATGATGCAATACTCTTCGTATTCTCTAATTCGTTGGTTTTTTTTTTTGCAAACTTTTATTTATTTAATTATAGAACCACGCAAAAAATTCTCTTCTCTTTTGCGTCTATTTCTCGCAATTGTAGATAGTCCCACTCGTTGCGGTAATTATCATTTCCGGTAACAAGCCGGTTTCGTGACTGTGCATTATGTACGGTACAAAAATGTAACTGTTTCTTGACCGTATGTGGATGCTTATGTACAAACGTGCCGAGATCACGCAGAATGAAATATCGCATGCCTGTTCTCGCTATGGATTTCGGATGCGAGGCAAGTGTAATTTTTTATGATCACATAATCTGTGCGCTTCTATTTTACGATATGCTTATGATATGCGTACAATACATTAAACATCTTTATTAAGAATTTCGAACACACCTCGACCGATTTATACAACTGTTCGAAATTCGAAGCGTTTCCTAAAAAGGCATACAAGTCATTGCAGTTGTAAATGAGGGACTTGAAAATGACGATTCATATAAGAATTGCACTTAATGCACGAGACGGTCTAAAATTAAATCGCGTATTGATTTATTAATTTTACACTAGGAAATGTGTACTGTGATAAGAATCATTGCACCGGATCAATAACCTGATTTAATTAATTTTAGAATGGTGTTTTTTTCTCTACTTCTTTCATTATTATAGAAATTATATTTCTATAAAAGAAAAAATCAAATTTATTAAAATTAACATTATAAATAATTTTTGATTTATTCAATTAAATAATTAATAGTAATTCAATATTTGACTAGGAAGATGGATACGCGTTCATTTTTAATATAATTTAATTTACTTTTTATATTCATTATGTGTCCCATCTCGCTTTACCTACATTAATAGACGATTTTGGCGATCAAATTATGGATATTTCAATTTCAAAAAAAGTATTTTCTTTTTAAATCAGATATTTAATTGTGCAATTATTTAAAATACTTTATCATAAATTAAATATATTTAGTTTAAATTAAAACCGTTTCAAAATATAACACAAATTATATTGGGAGAGACGAAACTTAAGAATATGTCTAAAAAGATTTATGTGATTATTAATCACTAGATAACTATTAGGATAACTTTAATTTAAAATCAATTATCTATATTAATATATTCTCCATTGTGCAATCAATATGACAAAATATACACTAAAAAAAAATTGTTAACTTAACTAAACCGTTCAACTAAATAATATTTTGTTAACTGAACATATAAAAATATTTAAATTAAATATAATATATTAAATCTAACAAAACGTGTATTTGACTTAAATACTAATATATGTTTAATTAACAAAATGATAATTTAGTTGAACGGTTTAGTCAAGTTAACAATTTTTTTTCAGTGTATGTATAATTTTATACAGCTTTTAGAGACTGAGGTCATGCTTAATACCGCACTCTCTGCATAGTATACATTTAACCTTCTCGACTCGATCCCGGTGAAACGAGATTCACGAATTGTCGAGTGGAATAATGATCTTATCGTTCGTGTAAAACACAGTTCTCAATAGACACGATTTTGAACACGTCCTTGTACGTTTTTCGCTTGTTACCAGGCTCTGTGGAAAGATAAAGATTTTAAATCGATGCAGTCTTAAGGCGATGCAATTCTCTTCAACAGATATCTCTTCGCAATCTTTTCTTTCTTTTTAATTTTCTTTCTTATATTTAAATATTAGGTTTTTACTCAGAGCGAAACTTCGATCCTGACGACCTTGATCTCGAATGACTCGCCGCGTGTCGCCCGGTATATATGCTTTTAATTCCCATCTGTAAGCCGTGTCCTGACGTCAGCTTTTTTAAATCTCTGCTTCTCTTCAATCGGAATATTTTAAAGCGGGATCTTACTTTCACATTTGCACCTCTATCCGAGAGATTACAATTTACACATATAAATAATACTATCATTTTTTAAATATTAAATGTGCGGATATATTTATTTATTACGATTTTATTTATTATTGAATTAATTAAAACCATGTCTTGCTATGTATTTTATCTTGATTATCTCTTTCGCAGATCATGTAAATTCCAAAATTATCATCTCCAAATCAAGGTCCGACCAATGGAAATGAATTTCTCGCTCCTCATCGACGCCGTATCCTTGTCCTTCTTTCGTGGGCAATGAAAGACCCTGCGGTCGGCGAATTTGATTTCACGATGAGGATTATTTCGCCATGACGTCACGTTGTCAGCATATATATCGTCGCGGCGGCGAGAATCGTTTCGGCTCTCTTGTAGGCTATCGATCGCAGGTAGAATTGCGCGCCGGTGCGACGATGAGCATGCGACCATGCTTGTGTGAGCACGACGAAGTCAACAAACGCACGAGATTGCATATAGAAAGCATAGGGGGAAACGTGTGGATACGTACCTGGCGGGACCAGGCCACCAGGTCGCACGTCAATGCGGTATTTTCCTGGACACCGGCTCTTGAAAAGTACTTTGGTATTATCGCTATTAACCTTTTCCATATATAATGAATAACATAGCGCGACTTTAACGTGGAAATACATATATTTCTGTCTGACCAAGAGTTGTTTGCGAAAGGCGAAGAGAAATGTTTTTTTATTGCATTATTATTTTGCGTGCAGGACGATTAATATTTAAAAAATAAAGAAAACAATTTTTATCTAGTATCTGTATGTGTGTGTGAAAATATAATTTGAATCTTATGATCATAAAATTGCATACTAAAAATTTATACAAACGTTGTTAATTTTATTTTTGAGTGAATTTTAAATTTCTTTTTCTCCATTTTTTTTCTTTAAACGTTTGATTTGAATGGCTATTAAAAAATTCTCTTTTTATCTCAGAAATATATGCAGTAACAAATTGAAAACATGTTATGAAAAATTTCGATGATTAAATAGAATAATAGATATTTCACCGAGCGATTTAGGACAACTTGAAGATTAATGATGACTTTTTCTGATGTTATTTCCGTATGACATATAGCATATAGATAATAGCACTATGTAGAGCACCAGTAGCATTGATTTCGCGATTACATGCTATTCTTGCACCTTCCACTTTTCTAGGGCAACTGCATCGGCGATAATTATGCATATTCTTATGCAATTTTAAATTATAAATCCCATTTTTAATCGATGTGAAACGTTTAACAAAAAAAAAATGAAGATATTTCTTAATAGATTTAAGTTTAACGTTTTGTATATAATTCAAAAAGACTTATTTCAAACAATGTTATATACGTTCAGTCAGTTTTATCTGTAAAGAACAGATAAGTGTCATTAAAAATTAAAAAAAAACATATATCTAGATATAGCTTAGGTTTCTTGATTACCTTACTTGACATGATAGGATTTATTGTTATAATGAGATCTACACTTATTATCTAGACTTACTGCAACACTTTCGTTTGCTTTAATGCGTCTGTTACGTGCTTCTACCGGGAAATGATATATTTGCATGCACCACAAAAATAGAGAGTTTGCACGCCTTCGTCTAAGGTGCAGTTTCGTCGTATCATTAAGCAAGATGTCCTCCCACGCGTTAAGAAAAGGTGCGTACATTAATTCTCGAGTGGCCAGGTGAGGGAAAGGAACTGGTGGCAACGTTACGAAAGGTTCTTCGAACCTCACCGAAGATGGTAGCAAGGAAGGGCGTTATCTGCCGCCGCGTTTGCAAGTTAACAGACGTATTATTCGCGACGTTGCTCTTCGCTCAAGGTTGACGTTTTATCGTATTAATACACGCGTTTCTTCTGATTAAACTCTTCGAAGTTCTTTTCAGTGGCAAATGATTGTGCTATCTCATAGCGTAGATAATAATTCGATAATAAAAAAAATGTCAACAAAGCATTATTTCGAAATATATTGTGGTATTGATCACATAGTGCGCTCGTTATACATATAGTGTCAAAATAGTTTTAATTTAAAGAGAAAGAGTTTTCATAAATTATTCATTCATAGGTTTATTTACGTGATAATTATTTTTTTCTTTTAGAACCCCAGGAGAATTGCAAGTGAGAGAAGATTTGGTTATTTTAATATTCAAACACGCGAGTTCATCGTTATGTGCTTTTTTGTATCAAAAAAGTATCGAATATTTTATGGAATATTGCGATTTATACAAGCTCCCAAAACAAAGCCCTAGTTTTTTCTATATCGATTATCGCAACGCGCGCTTCTGCATACGAATTAACAGCGTCACCGTTTCTCAATGCAGTTAAAGGCACGTTCCGGCACGTGGCGACCAGCACAATTATGTTCTATAACGAAGCAAACGTTCGTTACCCCACGAACAATTGGTTCGTTGTCCTAGGCGAGAAGAGCGTGAAGCGAGCCCTTGAAGGGCTCGGCCCTCTTTCAAAGAAACGGAGCTGTGAATTCACAAGATTAAACTGCAGGATTAAGTCGCCAAAGCTGTTAATCATATTTGTTTTAAACAACATATCCAGATTAGAACCGCCCTTTCTATCATTTTCTACCTGTTCTGTACAGACTCTATATTTCCTTTACATTTGTATAGTTTTGGATTCTATGAACCCCAAAAATGCAAATGTCAAAAAATTACTAAAAGTGTATTTTATTTCTTATATATAATTGTTAAACTCTGCACGATTCACTTGCGATTCTTTTATAAACACCGTATCAATATAGAATTGGAAGATTAATTTTTATATAATTTAATAAGCATGGAGTAAAATAAAAAAATTTTAATTTTGTCTATTTTAAACGCGTTGTTTAGGATAATCAAAATTGTCTATAAAATAATTTTTATATGGAATTATTTTGGATAAAGTTATTTTAACCGAAGCTTATAATATATTTTTATGTCTGCCTTTTATGTTTGTGTTCACCAATTATTTTACATTATCGGTCTGACACTCAATACACGTGACTTTTGTCGGCGAGCTAAACCACGGACAGACACAGAATAGAAGTGTCTCGACAGAATGAAAGGAAATTTTTAAATGAAACAGAGCATGATAGCAAGTGATGCTTGGCGTCACTTTGCGCTGTTCCGTATAAAATCGCTATATGCTTGGCTGGAGCCCTTCCTTCTAGCATCTCAAATATTTAATCTCGGGCACTCCCTTTTGCCGGTAATTTAAGTCTAAATATTGTCGGTGGACGATCGAAGATGCTTTGTATTTGTAATTATAAATGCGAGCTTTGGCTTAAATTTGGCATATTTTGGCAACTACATGGAAAAAAAATTAGCTATCATAGCTAAATTTTCACTGTCTCTATATTGCAACCTGAAATTTAGTTATCATGCCTAAATTTTAACTGTAGTAACTAATATTTTTTAGCTATAGTTTAATAGAGAATTATATAGCTAAAAAATATTAGCTATCATAGTTAAAATTTAGGCCTGATAACTAAATTTCATGTGTAATATAGGGACAACTAAAATTTAGCTATGATAGCTAATTTTTTCTTTCCGTGTACCATCAGTATTGTGCTCTATACAATTATGTGCTCTGTACATGTTAATGGTCGATATTTTTTTAATCAGTCACAACAGTTGAATAAATAACGACAATCGTCGCAAGGCTAAGAAGTGTAATTTGTAATCGATCGTTAAACTCCCAACGATTGTCGAAAAGCTTAAATATTTCTTTAAATAAAATGACTTGTCTACAAAATATTTTTGTATATATTTGTAGTATACTTAGAAAAAATATCTGTGTGCTTGTTACGTAATTATAAAATTGATTTCTTTAACGTGGAACATCTTATCGTTTATATCTTATTTATTTATTTCGTTATCGGTTCGTTATCTTAGGGTAATATCACATTTTGCGTCGCTCTTAGACACTGTTTTTAAAAGATGTATTAAGATCTTGACGATATATATCATTTTCAGAGAGAAAGCTGAGAAAATATTTAGTTGCCGCTTCAACTATATCAATTTAATTTATGAGAAGATTGGTATCAGTTATACAATCTTAACAAAGAGGAAGAGAGATTATAAAGAGAGAAAGAGAGAAAGCATTTTATGTAATATAATTATTTTAAACATTTTTTTCTATAATCGATCCACGATCGATTTTCAAAGAATTTTGCAAATATATAATAAACTCTTCCCAGAAGCACAAGTAGATCTGTATTTGAATTAGCTAAATTAAATACAATAAATATTCTCTGAACTTTCCTTTCGCTCCGAATTTTTATTGTTGATAATTGTTTCAACATTTCGTTTGTTTGACGAGAAAATGCACGATCAGTAGTTAGTTTTAGCTGAGTTAACAAATTTTCCGCGCCGGTCACATTTAAAGTCGGTTATTTATGTGACACTGATATATGATAAATAGAAAGAATGGAATGCAATAATACTCTTTGCACCGATTTCCTCTCTTCGAAACGGTGCATCAACAACGATAGGTATGTAACACTCGGTTGTGCGATAATTTCAGAGCGATGTTGACCGCGATGCAACACGATGCGGTATGTATCTCCGTTTACACGTGACATTTATTTACGCCATCGTACTTCCTATATACATATATTATACCATGTCAAAAGATACCGGTATCCGGTAGCGCGTTAAATTGCAGGTGGCACAATCGGTAGTATCGGCGTTTCAATGCATCGATTCTCGAAACTCGTTAACTCTTTCCGCAATATATGAAACATTATAAATGATATAAAATTAAATCAAATTTTTTAGACAGACTTAACGAAACTGTAATAGTTTTGCCAGAAAGTGTTTCCCGATTACTTCTCTAACTAACTCTGCAAATAGTTGAACGATTGTTCGACATATGGCATTGTGGTGCACGGTTAGTGTGAGAACGTCGTGTGCTTTCGACGTAAAACTCTACATGTCGGACGCGCATTGCGCGTCATGATCAACAATGCTTGTCGCGAATTTTGACCGGCTTCGTTATCGTTTTCACGGGGGGTAAAAGTATACGGTACACCCTTTGTCATCCGAGTTTTGCGAAAAATAACTCGGGTTTCTCTACCAATACCAACTCTATACGACGTTCGTTCACGTGTTTATGTAACGAATAAGACTGTTCTCACATTGCCTGATCGTAAGAGCGTGACGGTAACCGAGCTCTACGAGTATGGGTAACCGTAATGTCTGCCCCTTTCCCTTTCCTGAATAATCACAAATATTTCAACAATAATAAATCAATGTCCTATATATAAACTAATACAGGGACAAATTTTTAACATTTTTATTCTAATTGCAAATGCTTTCTTTCGAAACTATGCGAAACTATGCGCGGAATGCTTGATAATGAGAAGATGTAGACATTTTCTCGTATCTCAACATATCAGATTCTCTAATGTTGACACGATTTAATACTATGCATTCTGCGAATCGAAATCGAGTCGTTTGAGTTTCACTATACTCGGTAACAAGAAGATATATTTTGCAATATAAATTGTATAATTAAAAAATAACGTTCTTGACGTGATATATTGATCCTAAACACAATGAGTTATGAAAAAAAATTAAATAAAAATGAAAATGAAATGATAAGAACACGGAGAGAGAAAAAGCGAGATCAGAAAAAATGTATTTCAAAAATTACTAATATTGAACTCACATATACATTTATAAAATAATTCATAATTATTAAATTTTGAAAAAATATACTCACAAAATATGAAAAACTATGAATATGTATACTAAAATTCAAACTGGAAAATTCTTTTGCAAATGAAGCGAATATAAAGGACATCAATACGCGCATTTAAAATAGGACAGAATATTATTTTATATATATATCGCTCTAATCACATACACACACACACACACACACAACACAAACAGACTCTAAAATGGAAACGCGAATTGAGCTTTTCACATTAATCCGCAATATCGATCTGATAATATGATGAAGTGAGATTTAGTGCCATAGATTTATACACAGAAACGCGTGTATACATACACATTGCAATTCATAACTCAGAATGTCTGCGAATTCGTGGCACACATCAGAGAATAAAATCACTGCGAGAAAGAAGATAATTAAATAAATAATTTCAGTCAAATTCGCGATAAGGTATTCCATATTTTTTTAAATTCTTGCACTTTCTCCTAGAAACATGTGCCTAAATATATTAATTGATACAATAAACTTGAATATCATTAAGAATTCTTCTTATTCTATACATCTGTATTTGTACCTATTCTCTATATTCTATATATCAGAAAGTACTGTTTATTGAAATAATTTAAAAAGAAATATGAGAGAAGTAGAGATGTATAAATGTAAATATATATACATTTTTTTATATATAATATATTTTGTATCTTGTGTGAATTTTTTTTTATTTCGCATTTGTTCCCTCTAAAATCTAAAATATAGATAACATTTTATAAATAGCGTAAACGTGTTCCGTGAAGCACTGACCTTGTTGACTTTCGGTCCGTTATTACGCAAATGCACTGCTGTTGCTGTTACACAGTAAAGATGTTCGCCGCGAGGCAAAACTGAATATAATGGAGACACCTCGCCACCTTCGACTCGAATATCTAAGCAGATCCATTATAACGTATCTCAAGGTCATGTTCGTGCACGAAATCGCGTTATCCAACGGATTATATTTATGTTTCGTACTTTCGCGTTGAGTGCACGCGAACCGAGGATTATCGCGAAGTTTCCTCTCGTTTCCCTTTTCGCAAAATAATCGCGCGATCGATTGATGAATAATCTTTGAATTTCGCATTAGATGACCCCATTTTCGTGCGTTTTTGAAATCGACGTTTGTGTTTATAATATCAATCAAAAAGATAATGCGATCCTCTCTACATATCGTTATCAATACAAATATATACTTATTGCTTCTTCTCATTATTAAATATATTGATTTAGATTAAGATATAAAAAAAATGTTTAACTTTTTTTATTATTATAATACAATATATTTTTTAAATTATTTAAATATAAGTATATATTTTTTAATATTATTCATATTATTTAAATATAAATATATATATTTTTAATCTCAATGCGAAAAATATAGTTTACTTTTACTATAATAAGGAAATAGCATTGTATTGGAAACGATACATTTTCAAAAAGTACTTTCTTTTTTTTTTTAATTTTTTTCTTGCCATTTTTCGACAAACTTTTCTTTACACAAAGGTCGAGAAAATCCAATTCAGACTCTCAAGCGAAATTGCGATGGTTGAAACAACAAATGAGACTTCTGCCATCGCGACATCGAATGGAAACTGAAGAAGCTTTCTCGAGAGAACTCGATCCTATTGTCTTGGTCTATATCGGAGAATCATCTTTAAGCATTTATATGATATATTGATTGTGTATTGGTAAAGCTTCACAATTGAACTTACTTTTGTTAGGTCCACATTTTCAAAATATGAAAAAATTATTAAAGTTCTAGATGCTTTGTGTGTGTGTGTACATGCACATAGAAATATTGAATTTATCTTTAATAAATAAAAGTATTATAATAATACGCCGTAAGTAATAGCAATTGATGTTACTTTGTGATTGAATTATTATACACAAAACTCTGTAAAAATGATGAATCATAAATAATAATCTCTATATGCATTTCACTAACGATGGCTAATTTAAAGACTCCGCTTTTCTGTTACAATAAGAATAAATTTATATACAAGACACGGTGCAAAGAAAAGCAGGCCCTCACTCTTCATGTCGTACTTAAGATAGAACGCAAATAAACTCTATCGTTGATATAAAAAGAATGGTATAGCACATCAAATAAATTCTATTTTTGTTTTCTCCTCGCTGCGTCACAGCAGTCAACTTTACTTATTTATCTAGTTATTTATTTATTCGAGTCAATCATATAGAACCAGTGCCGAAATAATCTGAGATTCGCAAGTGCTCAATATTTCATAGAGATTTCGTTCGTATTTGTTAAATTGTATAACGTGAACTTTGAGAGTAAATCGTTTATCATCCGCATTATAAAAATCGTGTGAAAATAAATTAAAAAATAGGGCAGGAAAATTATTTCTTTCGAAGAACTTGCAAAGAGAAATGCTGTAACATTTTATGTCATTGCAAACGTAAGTTTGTTCATGAAGATTATAAAGATTGAAGAATTCTTTAGATATAATGTTGTCGCATAAATATTGAGTGCATATAAATTAAACAATATATAGATAAAATTATCTTGTCTTTAGCGATATTCTTAAATAATTTTGAAAAACTATTCTTATTTAATTTGTAAAGAATTGTCGTGAAAGAGAAGAGAAGAGAAAGCAAATTTTAATTAACGAAATTAATTATACTCTCTTTTTATAATATATTTATATTAGAAATTAAATTTTTTATAATATCTATCTCATAATATCTATCATAATATACATCTTTGATGTATAATAAAGGAGAATATTAGTTGCGATAAATATGAATTAGAACATATTTTTATCTTTCTTAAGTTTAATAAAATAGATGTTAGCTTTTTTCGATATAACGACTTTAATACATACAGTTTCAATATTATCATTAATTATACATGTAGAAATTAACAGCCTTTTCATATGAAACACCCTATATAGCTGAATCGTTGCTATGCAGCTCCTTTTGTTTATTCCAACGCGATAATAATGTATCGCTTCGCGGCCGCTAGAGGACGTCGAGCATTAAAACTCATTTCCGTATGTAAAAAACGACCACGAGGTCAATTAAAACCGAATCCCGAGGGCATTTCTCTATAACTTACTTGGCGCGGAGGATACCGTGATCATGAAGGCGGTTCCTCCTGGGTGAGGCCTTGCCATTGCACTCCGGTGAGGCTGACCCTTGCGAATACTCCTAACGTGGGTATGTCGAGCGCACAATTTTTGGTAGTCGGGATCTGCGTACGCGCTGTCCCGGATACGCGAAATCAAAAAATAAAAGTAACTCTCTTTATTTAATTTTTTTTAATCTACAATTTTTATAATTTTATGTTACTCTCGATATAGTATTTATTTGAGAAAAATATTATTAAACTCGCTTTTCAAAATATGAGAGAGAAAGAGAGATTGTGTACGATGAAATAAAAAGCTTATCATATTATTTTTTTCGTATTTGTATAAAAGTACGATCGATTATTTCAATATTAATTCAATATATAGAATTATATTGTAATCAGACAATTACTTACTTTTAAAAAATGAAAAAAGAAATAAAGATTTTCGATGCAGTATTATCGCGTTGGAATAAATATAAAGAGTGCACTTGTGATTTGAGAGCTAGTTTGTGGTTTCATATACATAAATATATTTTTAGAGAATCAAGATGTTTGAAACCGAAAAAAATCTAAAGTTGACACACATATATATTATATATATATATATATACATGTTGTGTTAATATTACTTGTTAAAAAATCATCATAGATAATATAATTATAGTTGTGTAATAAACCATAATTTATAAAATGTTCAATTTATCCAATTTATTTAATTTAATTCATTGTTGCTCAATGAAAATTTTATCAAAAGATTAATCAGAGAGAGAGAGAGAGAGAGAAACAAAAGAAAAGAAAAGAAAAAATTAAGTGTCTTATTTTTTTTACATTCTTAATACTTATTTAATTCTAATTTTCAATTTTTTATTAAACTAGTGATGATATTTCACATAAATGTCAATTTTATATTTTTTTAATATTCCTAAAGTATTGATATAGAGTTGAAGAGTTGAATCATTTATTTCCTAAAACCCTAACATCATAAATTTTATAGATCATCTGTCGAGAAAAAATAATATAGAATTTAACATATACGTGGAGTTTGGACATACACATAAATAATGCGGAAACAGTATAAAATCATTCTAGGGATGACAATCAGCGTGACACATTTCATGCCGACATTTTTCCAACTTTATGACAAAAGATTTATGATAAAATTTCTGATCGATATAACAATGAGATGAGCAGAAAGCGTGAATGCGTTACAATGAATTATTTGAATTGTACCAAAGCGACCTACGGTTAGTTTCCTTTAGAGATTGAAATAGCATACCTATATATCGGATATTGGTTTTATCTTTTTAATTTTTTAATTCCGTGAGATTTTTGTGCCTAATACTAAAATTGGAATGTGCTTGTTTGTTTTACTTCACAATTTATCAGCGATGCATTTCGCCTCTGGTGTTTTTTGTATCATTCGTATATATTCGTCAAAAGCGGTATATATTTAAACATTATATTATGTTTTTGCGAATTTTTCGGGACTAAACATTTGCGAAATTATTTTGTTTCTAGAGTGAGCCATTTCAGAATAACACAATATTTGTATATTTTAATATAATATTAATATATAATACAAAAATAATCGCCAGAAAGTTTTAATCGTGTTCATGAATATGTAAATGTATATGTAAACCAAAAAAGCGAGAATATTTAACACTTAGTTACTTGTCTTTTTTTTTAAGAAAATTATGTATTTCATTATTTTAATGAAAAAATTAACATATAATTTTTCAAATCTTTTTGTATATATAAAGTTAATATATAATTTCTTAACTGTTTTTTCAGAATTGCATTCTAATTAATTTCTGGTGATTAATCTACATATACAGATAATATTACATATGTATACATGCAAAATACACTCACCGATACGATGCGTAGCAACGGAGCTTTATAATACAAAGCGTTGATCTGTAACATATAAAAAAACACAAATTATATATATACAAAATAGTTTTCAAAATAATTAATATTTGAGAAAGTCAATAATGCGCAATAAAACTTTTATTTGTACCGTATAAAATATATTTAATAAAATTATAAAAATCATTAAACGTCATAAAAATTATTAAACTTTTAAATTATTTTTTATAGATCTAAAAATTTATATACAATATAATAAAATTTAATTTGTAAAAAGTAAGTTAAATAATTATAAATTGTATAAGCAATATTAAAATTATACATATATACATGTGAAAAAATTTATCATTATTAATTATTTCATTATAATAAAGTTTAATGTAATCATTTTTTTATTTTTCTGTGAATACCTTAACTATCCATATTTTTTTTCGCAAATTATTTTTTTTAATTTTATTCCAAATTTATTCTTAGTATTATTTTATTTTCAATTATATTTTAATAAAAATTTAAATAATAAATTTATATAAATTATATATACATATAATTAAATAAATTATATATATATAATTATATATTTATTTATATATTTATATAATTTATTTAAATATATATTTATGCAATATTAATTTAGATAAATTTGTTTTAATTATAATCTGCTTACCACATGGTTGCTCCACCGTTGCCCGATGCCTCCCCAGGCCTCGTCTTCCTCTTCCTCTTTTCTTCGTACTTTTTGGCACAGCACACGCTCGCGAAAATATAATACGATAACGCGCATTAATTAGGAAAATAAAATAATCGCACGACAATTTGAACGACTCTCATCCCGACGTTAATCGTACGTGACTCTATATACGACACTCCCGATTTAAATCGTATGCATATTTTAAGCGCTTTTGTTAATTATGCGCGACGCAATGATGCCACCTGTAAAAATAATTATAAAAATTATAGTCTTTCGCAATTAATCGAATAAATATAAATTATATTTCGTCGAATAAATTAAACCTAAATATATGTAAAATATGATAAAATATAATTTTCATATAAAAAGTTGTCTGTATTATTATGAGAATTTTATTATAATATTTAATAATTTTATTATAATATTTAATAATTTATTTATTAAAAAAATTATTAAAAGTTATTGAAAGTTTTGAAAAGTAAAATATCCAAAATCCATTCTATGCATTGCATGATACATTTATGTAAAATAAATCGTTATCGCGGAGATGAACGAGTAATTATTATAATTTTTTAAGTATAATAAATAATAAACGAAACTACTTACGACAAGGATATGCCTCCCCGGGCTTCCTTCTCTTTTACTCTATACACGGAGTCTTTATGTACTTACACAATAATATACACACGCTCGCGAAGACACGATTAATTACGACACACACGCGCATTTTTCAACAAAATAAAATCGCACGACAATTTGAACGACACTCCCGACCGTTTTAATCGTACGCGATTGTTTATACACGGTACTTCCGATCTTAATCGCGGTACTTTGTGCGCAACTTCCGACATACGTACGTGACTCTCGTACGGCACTTCCGCCTTTAATCGTACGCATGTTTATGCGCTTTTGTTAATTATACGCACATTTGAGAGAACAGCACGCGACAATTATAATTAAACGAAGCTACGATCGTCGCACGTTTACGCGGAATGTCGCCGCAGTGATGCCAACTGTCTAATTATTAGAAATGATCAGTCCTTGGCGATTAATCGATCATTGAATCGATCGATTAACATCGATTAGAGCGCTTTACTCGACGCGACAAGCGCTTCGATCACAGAGGGCCGGTTTCACCATCTCCGATTAACTCAATCGGCCGATTAAACTATATCTTTGTCTCTTTTCAAGAACGTAGCTGAAAAGAGACAAAGATATAGTTTAATCGGTCGATTGAGTTAATCGGAGATGGTGAAACCGGCCCAGAGTGCGCGAGCGAGCTGAGAAAGCGATATAGCAATAGAAAGAGAAAGCTGCATACGGGCCCCTTCCGTCTTTGTCTAATAGCGCGTATGACAAGGACACAAGGGATCTACGCATGCGCAGCTTTCTCTTTCTATATATCTTCTTGCTTCGCAACAGTTTTATTTTAATCTTGACAAGAGGAAAATGTTTCTTTCTCTTGATTGGCCGATCGAAATATTGTTCGGAGTACTTGTCACGAGTGAAGCGCTCTATGTTAATCGATCTGTTCAATGATCGATTGATCGCGAAAGACTGAGAATTTCTAATTAGACAGATGGCGCCACTGCGGCGACTTTCTGCGTATTCTGTGATGGTGGCATCCCGCTGCGGCGACATCCCGCGTAAATTTCGTGCCTCGCAGGTCGTAGCGTTCGTATAATTATAATTGTCGCGTGCTGTTCTCTCAAATATGCGTCGCATATAATTAACAAAAGCGCATAAAATATGCGTACGATTAAATACGGGAGTGCCGAAGTGCGTACGATTAATGTCGGGATGAGTTCCGCACAAAGTATCGATTAGAATCGCAAGTGCCGTGTAGAGTCGCGTACGTATTT
Organism: Prenolepis imparis; assembly: GCF_030444845.1. Lineage (NCBI taxonomy): Eukaryota > Metazoa > Arthropoda > Insecta > Hymenoptera > Formicidae > Prenolepis > Prenolepis imparis. The sequence goes on along the minus strand of NW_028141163.1, from coordinate 16,022,880 downwards.
TTTAACGTCGGGAGTGTCGTTCAAATCGTGTGATTATTTTATTTCGCTGATTAATGCGTGATCGTACTTTCGCGAGCGTGTGCTGTGCAAATGCCAAAAAGACGCTATAAGTATGAAAAAAAGAGGAGGAGAGGAGGAGGAGGCCCGGGGAGGCATCGGGCAACAGCGGAACAACTATGCGGTAAACAGATTATAATTAAAACAAATTTATATAATATTATATAAATAGAATTGTATACATAATTGCGATCAAGCATGGTAAATACAAAAAAATAAAATCAGTACATTTTGCCACATAAGTCCATAATTAATTGCAATCATCACATCATTACATAATTATAATTACGATGAGGTTAGGGTTAGATTAGGTTAAGAATACTTAGGAAATTGTCTCATCACATATGATCTTATCTGAATTACTATTTTAAGTTAGAAGAAATAAATATCATCTTTTTCTCTCTCAAGAGAGTATAAACACGCACACACATTTATATATAATTAAATTTTTTAAGTTTAAATACTTTATAAAAACTTTTATACGGAAAAAAATTTGTTTAAATATTATGTAATTTTTTCTATTAAATATATCTATATAAAATGAATGAAAAATTTTTATTTCCGTGCAATAATTTTTTTTTTTTTTTTTTTGAGATCAATATGTGTGATTTTAAGATTACTTTAATTTAAATATATTTCTATTTTACAGATCTACATTGTGCATTACAACCCAATTGTTGCCTCTCGTACTGGTAAGTTCTTAATTATTTTTTATTTCAATCTCGTGGTAATGAAAATATATATATGAATATATATATTCAGTAGAAAAAAATAAAATATTATTTTTAAATAAATCCGTATAAAATTTTATTATAAAATAAAATTATAAAAAATTATATATATAAAGTTATTTTAATATATAAATTTATTATTTATTTCTACAATTATTATTGTATTTTAAAAAATATGTTAAATAATGTTTTTTTAAAAAATAGAATTTAAATGAATAAGAATATATTTCATAGATTCATTACCTCGAAATAATTTGTCAAGAATCTGATGGGTCTCGTATAATAATTTTCCGCACATATGTATGCATGAGAAAAAATTTCTGGCGATTGTTCCTGCGTTTTGTGTTACAAAATATAAATATTATGGCACTCTTTGAAGCATTAAGATTAACAACACACCACAACACAAAAATATAAATTTGCTAAGAATTAAAGTCCGAAAAAGTTTTCTATTTATCTGGAAATATTTGCGCGTGTATAAATGCATGCTTAAAAAGTGATCGATCTTTTTTTGCGTGCAAGAATTTGCTAAAGAATTTTATTTTGCATTTATCAAGAAAGTTTCTTCTTATTAAAATATATATTTATATTTTTTTTTCTTTTGAATTTTGTTTAAAGAAATTGATTAACTAAACTTGAATTATATAATTATTATTAAAAATAACATAATACAAAAAATATTTTTATATAAAATCAAGACTAAAAGAAGAATAGAGAAAGTACATTTTTAATTTGAAAACACTGACGTATATCAGGTTTTACAACTTTAACGTTAACCCAGCTGTTAGCAGTTGTATCTATTGGATCTATTTTCTTCTTACACTTGCCGACCAATTCGCCGTAACGCGGTACGTATTGATTTTCGGAGCCGGTGGATGCTGTGAGATTATCGAGGGAGGAGAACATATAGTAGGGCAACTCCTGCTTACGATACTTTTTTTTACCATCTTCTTATCTTGTCACACTATTCTTTGATCGTAATACAAGACACGCGTTCTTGCTCGATCGTTGATGAAACTCAGAAGATCCCAGATACACGTACGTTGTTCTTCTTATGCTATATTGTTCTATGTGATGAAGGAATTCTCATCTTTTTCTAGGAAATATCTAGCAAATTTTCTTCTTATTCTCTAATTTTTGTTTAGTTTTTGTTTAGTTCTTAAAATCCATGCCAAATGTTCGCTTATGGTCTTCCAATCAAAACTTTCGATAATATGATTCTGAATTTTGATATTTGATATTTTATTTAATATTTATATTTTTTAACCTGAAAAGAACATATATACTTATTTCTTAAAATGTTTATTAAAATATTTTAAAATATTTCTTAAAAGATTTCTTGAAAATTCAATTCCAATATTATAAAAAGAATTTTATGTAAAATATAAATTTTAAAAATTAAAAATGTTAATGATAATTATTCTCATTCTTCTTAATCATTCTCTACATTGGCCAAGTTAAAGAATACAATTAGAATATATGGTATTCCATAAAATATTAAAGTACGAATATTTTTGGAGAAATTAATACATGTATATATGAAAATAAGTACTAAATACTAAACGATTTTTTGAAATATTATTAATAATATATTTACGTATAATATTTCTATATATGTATGATGTGTTAATTGAAATGTATCGTGTAATACAGAAGAAAGGATATACATATATCCTTTTTGAAATATTGTAAAAAATTATTACAATTGCCAACTGTATTTGTGTATTTAGAATACACAAAACATGGATTCTAACTACGAATATACTAAAACTATAAATCAAAACCTTTGAATAGCTATATAAATGAAAATTCAGTTACTATTCGAGAAACGATTTGCTTCTGTCGGAGAAAGTCATTAATCTTCTTGTTCGCGATAGTTCTCTAACACCATTTTCACTCGTATGTATATGTATACTATGTATAATGAATAACTTCTATATATTTAATAAGAATGTCGCACAAAAAAATCGCCATAATAATTTTACAAAACACATACATCGAAATAATTTACAATACGAAGAACTAAAAACTTATTATATTTTTCATTTAATGATCTATTTTTATGTAACTAAATAGGTTAATAGATCGTTCGCATGGAGCGAGCGTGTAAGCTGTTACGTTTTTTTATCAGTTTTATGCCGGCTCCACAATCATATCTTGTGGTTTGCATGAATTTTATCCTCGTTCACGACAGTTCCTGGTAATACTATAAAACGGTCGTGCATACACGGAATATATGAGATACTTTGTTTTAATATTCATAGCAGTGCATATGCGCATAAACTAAAAGAAACAATATTAAAATATTTCATAGCAATCTATAATAATAATTTTATTATTTGTGCATTTAATTATGAATTAAACATAATTAATTTTGAATTAAATTTGAGAAATAATTACAAATTAAAGAATTAATTACAAATTTCTTCAAACTATTCATGCATGAATTACGAATAGCATCAAGAAATTCAATTTTATTTGAAAGTGATATTTCACTTTTTGAAAATTGATATTTTATTTAATTCTTCAAAATAAAATTATGTTCTGAGATGATACTACATATTATCTATTTATTTATTTAGAATCAATTTATCACTAATACAAGTTTTAATAACAGAATTCGTCGTAATAGAAAAAATATTAATTGTAAAATAATGTAATTTAAAAATACTTTTATTATTTTTTTTATTCATTTTTATTTGAATACACACTAATATTTTTATGTCAAAAACGTAATAGATATTCCATAATTTTATTTTGAAAAGCAGTTTGCGCAAGCAAACTCGTAAAAAAACGGTATTGTATGTAACTTTCTCGTGCCTGTGCTATCAGTGGTTTTTTTATATGAACTTATTCTACATATACATGTACCAACCAATATATTCTTCCAATCGTGCAGGATACATTTTATTACAAACTCAAAGAATTTATAACATCTCTAGAAAGAAATTTTTATTAGAAACATATTCTTCCTGATACGATTCTTCTTGATACAATTTTTTCAAAAACGAAACTTTAGTTTTTTTGGTTTTAAATATTTTGCACATTTTTTTTCTTTGCTGCAACATTCTTTTCAATTTTTATAAAATATATCAAATTTTTGTTATTGATACTCCAATAATAGATAACATGAAATTCAGAAATAAAAAATAGATAACATAAAATCCGCAGCAACAAAAATTAAAAAATTTTATATAAAACACAGCTATATGATTTATTGTTTTGTCAATTTGAAGATAAAAAGGCTTATTTATAGATTCTGATCAAAAAATTTTCAAGTGCGCCTCATAAAAGATGATGGTCTTTTTCGTAATTACGAAACATTTCTTTAATAATTATTAATCATTTTTAAACGAAGTTCTTCTTTTTTCAGTTTTTTATCTATAATAAATTTTGAAATCTATTTTTAATAAAAATAGATTTGATATTATTATTAACATACATATTTACAGCTTTTTTAAATAAATTATATTCCTGTATTAGATAAAAAATGTTAAAGTTTTTAATTAAAAAAAATAATTGAGAGAAAGAGAGAGAGATTTATTTTGTGATATGTTACAATATCTAAAAAAGAGAAAAATGGAAAGAGAGCTTTATTTGCTTTCAAATAAAAAAGAATATTTTTATACAATGATAGATTAGCAATATTTATTTATTATGAAAGCATTATACAGACAAGGTGTTATACGTAGACGCAATCATTCATTCTATACGCGGTGTAGATAGGTTTGATCTCAGTCAAGCGTTGTCAATAATGAAGATACGACTCGAACAAAAGATTAGTCAACTTTATTCATGCTTCTTGCTTTACATTATCAGTTCTTGCGGCAAGTTTGTTGACAAAGCGCTTTGTACTGACAAGTGAATCGCGATCACTTTGTTATAAAAAATATTTATTTTATTTTAAAAATGAGCGGATACATTTTAATGCTCGACCGTTCTATTTTTAATTTTAGATATATCCAATAAAAAATATGCAAATTTATACTTGAGGAAAAAACGTTGTTCTCACAGACTGCTAAAATAGACCATATATTTTATTTTACTGAAAATTATTATCACAATTTTTTGCAAATCACTATTATAATAATATTATAAAAAAACCTGTTTATTAATAGAACAGAAAAGTTTTGAATAAATGTATTCAGTACATTCAGTATATTAATTCATTGACAAGAGATAAAATACATTACCATAAACGTTTTTTTATGACTAGTAGCATTATCAATTACTAAATGGCTCATATACGTGCAATATGTGCACATTATAAGAAAAAAAATCTAGCATATATAAAATTCAAATATTAATCTCTGATACTAATCTGAAATAATATGAAATAATTTTTCTATTGTGATAACACGTGTCTGCTATTTGTAAATTAATGTACAATTATTGTACATGTCTTTGTGATATTTTGCAATTTCAAGTTTTGCAATTTTAATTTCTTTTTTTTACAATATTTCACGTTTTCTTGCAGTCACTGATTATTATGCAAATGCGTCATGAAACTGCATTTGCATTATATATCACTTTTTCTTTTTTTTTATATATATATGTTATGAGTAATGTTATTATAATTAACACGATTACTCAGTTAGCAATGAGTAATCGCGTGCTGGGAGCAGTGATCTCTGATTCACCTGATCCAATATGCGATCGCCATCATCCGTGATACTTTTCACAAATACAAAGTGACAGAATCGTTGTTACACAAAAAAAGAACTATCGTTGTTTGACAAAGAATAAATTTTGGCGAAACAATACGAGATGATATACTTTCTGATTAACATGGATACGGTTAACATGAGCACATATAAAGCTTCTTTCACTGTCTGATTATTGTGTAGTCTTCTGTAACGAAAACAATGTGAGCGTTGTGGTTGAATGGTGACATTGATCGGTTCTTCGTCGCTTCTCTCATAATCGACGTCAACGACGATTTTATATGTCGCGCCCATCAGACCGATTTTGTCATGTATATTATGTTTAAGCCCACATAGAATAGTTTTCATTCTTAGATTTTTTCTCATTTATTCTCTCATTTACATCATCTTTTTTAATTTTTTTTTTATTCCATCAAACTTGTCCATTTTCTCACTTTAGGTTGCTCTTGTCATGCTTATATGCCATTTATATGTATTGATTATATGTAAGACAATTCCATTTCTTAAATTGATTGCGCAGTCTTATTACCTTTCACAATCAAACAAACTTTTATATTTTTTTATTTATGTTTTACTTTTTAAAAAATTTTACTATATTAAAATCTATGAATACTTATATAAAACATATAATAAAATTTATGAAATGTTTTATTAGCTTTATACTATAATTTTATATTTATTTTTATTAATTCCTTAAATCTGCCTTTTATTTAAAAGATAAACATAGTTATGACAATATTTTATTAATGCTCTTATTTATTTACTTTTATTTTACATTTTGAAAGATATGTACATAATTATAACGCTTTCCATAATGTAAAAAAAAAATCTTACTTATACATTCATAGCAATGTGTATCTATAGGAAATACATATAGTAGTAATATAGAGTAATCGATCATATTAATCCACGAATAATTTTTATAATGGTTATAATGCTTTGAATACAATGTCCCGTGTCGGTCACAAATTCAATAAGCAGTTTTAAGTTTAAATCATCAGCCAGGGTTTCAATACATACTGGGAGAGACTTGATCAAACTTAAGGGAAAAACCGAAAGGCTATCAGATAACGCAACGCCAATTAGTTCATTGATGTTTACCTTAGCTAATCCATTTGTGCCCTGAAAAAGTAAATATATTAAGTTAGAGATTTTTCAAAAAGTTTTTGTAACGATCCTAATTCCATCGATTGCAGAAAATTTGTAACTTCTTGAAATATCCAAATACATTTAAATATTTTTGAATACACAGTTAAATAGTTTGAAAATTTTACATTATTATTATGAAAGACTTTAAAATATTTAAAATAGGTAGAAATAAAAACTAATTTTTAAATATTTATGTTCATTACATTAAGGCACGAAGCTATGTTGAGAGGGCATTGCTGCAAGCATTGTAATATCTTCTGCGCATCTTCCGTCAGATTTTTCCGCACGCCATTTGCCAGATTGGACAATTTTGTTAGGTTTGCCGAAGTTGGTTCAGTTATTAAGCAAGAATTAAGAATTGATGATACTATAGTGATAATCTCAAGTCCCTCGTTAGGTAGTCTAATACATGGACTGAGGTCCGGAAATTTTGGTAGGGCTCCTTCTAAAATACTCTCAATACCGTTCTGTCACAATAAATATTTTTAAAAAATTAATATCTTACATTTTTCTAAATGCCATTATATCAGAGAAAAACCTCTTCTTCTTCGCATAAAATTTAATTCTTTTTAAATATAATGAGAGGAGAAGAAACAGAGAAAACTAAAAAAAGGGCGTTATGTTTTCGAAATAAATAAACCAAAATATACATAAAACAAATGTTTAGAATTTTATGTAAAGTATTAGTGATTAAATAAACTTGATAATTTTTTTTTTTAGAAAAAAAGAAATGCAAATTTATTCTATTAACTTTATTAAGCTTATTAAATTGCAGAAAACATTAATATTATTCTTTATATTAATTTATTGTGATATTATGCAGTATCAATATCAACGCATCTCAAAATGTTTTCATATTATTTTTACTTTTGTTATTTCTAATACAATAAATTTGCTTTCAACGTAGATTAAACATAAATACTGCTTTGAGAAATATAATCTGATACAATGAATAAAAAAAGTTATTAGCTCTATATTTCCGCGAATATAATAAAATAGAATATAGAAAAACTAATATTTAAAAAAATATAATGTTTCTTTATATTCTATTAACAGTTGTTTGACAATTACTAATTTGGCAAATATATGATCCAATCAGAAATACAACTTAACGATATACAATTTGATATATTTTTTATGTTTTGATACTTAAATTTATATTAAAATTTACATTTACCTTTACATCATTTATAAGACTTGCGATGTCACTTCCCCCTATTATTGAAGAATTAATAGAAGGTATAATATTCGGTAAGGGATTCTTTATAATATCCGGTAAGGGATTCTTTGTAATATTCGGTAAGGGATTCTTTATAATATCCGGTAAGGGATTTTTTATAATATTCGGTAAGGGATTCTTTATAATATCTGGTATGGAAGTCGGTATAATATTCGGTATGGGATTCGGTATGGAAGGTATCAGATTAAAACCTTTTACTTCTTGAAAGTTGAGCTGAAATTAAACGAATATATTACGAATATAATTAATAATATATTATAAATATATTAGTTTTATTATTAAATGTATTAATATTTAAAATGCGGTGAATATATACATGTAATTATTTTTAATAGGGATTATCATTTTTAATATGTATAAATTGTAATATAGCAGAAAAATAATAGCAAAATAATACCTACAATTTTTACTGAAAATTTTATATATTCAATTTTATTTTATTTGCTTTCCAATTTTTATGATGCAAACAACTAGTTTATATTTAAAAATCATGATACTTACGGAAGCAACGATGATGCAACTTATAGTGATGAGTTTTAACATTGTTGTTGATTCTGATGTATTGCACTTCACGAGTTTTCTAAAATAATATTTTTTCAAACTAAAATTCGCGAGTTTATATATAAGGTATCCACCTCCAACCTCTGTAAGATATCACTCAGACATGCAAATTAACTTGTCAAACTTCGAATTTTACATTCATATTACTACGCAGTCACACTAATTAGCTTAAATAAAAAATGATTTCAACGTACAAATGATTGCAACGTACGTGCATTACTTTTGTTAGAAAGAGCTTCATATTTTACTTTTATGATGTATTATATGTTTGTTGTTTCATAACACTTTAGATAACTAATGATAATTTTTTGCGTTTTACATATACACACACATATATACTATAATCAAATATATTAAATATATAATACACATATTATATAACAGAATCTGTTTCTGTGCAATAAATAAATGCAGTAAATTTTTAAAGAAAGTTTTGGAACACAGAAAATATTATGTGCTCAATAATTTTATCGAATAAATAATATTTTAAATATTATTATGCAATATATGCATAAAAAAAGAATTATTTTATTAACATTGTGCAGGGTAATATCACAATTTTTATGTAAGTCAGATAATACCTTATACATATATAGTAATGCTTTGTTTTTACACTTGTCAACAGCTTTTACATACCACAGCACGTATTGATTTCACAAGTTAAATGCGGACATTATCGTCCGGAAGTGCAGAGAATAAAGCCGTGGTTTTTCTTTGTGATCTCATTTTTTTATTTTGATATTAAATCACTTTTAATCTCAATATAAGAAGATATATTTCTGTTAACAATATCTATACATTATTGCCCTATATATGTACTACTTTGTTTTAGAGTGAAAAGATATAAATTTTTCTGAGACACGGCTTTATAAATTTTATTGTTACTTTCATTACTTTTCTTGATTGTTAGAAACTGCGCATTGGAATTACATAAATTATGGAAATTAAATTTTAAATAATATATAATAATACATTAGTAATAAGCAGACATTATTTCATTTTTTAACGTATGTTAATGATTATAATATATTCTAATTTCCGACTTTGAAATGGAAAGAAAAATTAATATATAAAAAAAATTTATTAACTATTAGGTTCAAGCGTATCAGAACATTTTTAAATATTATTATAAAAAATTATTAACAATTTGCAAGGTAGTGTTTTCTTACGTTTCTTATGTTTGAATATATATGCTAAGGTATTCAACAATATTTTTTTTTAATAAACCGAGGTGAATATTATTTTCTTTTATTATGTATGAGACTAAAGAGTTACTCTCACGCTTTCAATCTCATCCTTTCACTGGCTTTTTATTTCAATTCTATTTTTCAACATTTTATTTTCTCTTACATTTTCATTTTATCTCTTTTTCTTTCGCATCTGTGGAGCAATTGTTCCTATTCATTAATTTCATACACTTAAATATTATTGAAAGAATAGAGAAAGAAAGAAAGAAAGAGAGAGAGAGAAAAAGTGTATAAATATTATAATTTAAATATTGGATAAATTCTGTATTTTTTGTAGCATTCGATATCGAATAAATAATGCGAAATTTGCATTAAATAAAGTTTATTTTTATTGATAATTAAATAATGATAATTAAATAATGAAAATGTGTAAATGACAGGTAGTCATATAACAATTACATACGATAACAAGAAAAATGTTCTTATATATAAAATATTGATCAATGTCATCATATATACAATGAGATCTCTTTTTCTACGATTAATAGAAAATGCTTTGAAAACTTAGCTTTGTGATTTAAATCAATTTAAGACATTGTATGTAGACATTGTATGTAGTCGAGAGCGATAGTAGCTCTTAAGTGCTTTTAGATTAACTTTCGAGCGTTTTTCTTGTGTGCTCTTGCTCTGTATTTTGTCACTAGAATTCGCCGTTACAAATTTAATATTTTTTTTTACTATATCTCCATAATCAAATTACTGTGACTATCTTGAGGATAACAAAATAGAGATAGAAAAAATAGAATACTGTAAATACTATTGAATAAAATATCATATCGAATTTTATTCAAGCACGAATTCAAGTGAGACTTTAAATCGAATTCTTACGAGAACGAAATTGTAGCTCTTCGATGCGATAAACTGTAGAATTTTACAAAAACAAAATCAAACTTTTTGTAAGAAAAAATATATTTTTCTCTGATTATTTTATCATTCAAGTAAAGAGGGACTTTGTTAGGAAGAACATGAAAGAAAAGAAAACTGGAAATATCTATTTGCATCGCAAATATTTAACGATCAGTTTGGTTTTTCATAAAAATTTTGATATCTGCTGAATTTAGTTTCATAAAGAAATTTGTTGGATATATTTGAGGAAACATCTGGGAGAAATCTGAGATATTTGAAATGCTAGGTCACGGTATGTGACATTGTACGAGAAGGAAATCTAAAAATCTTTATATAGTTAATATAACTCTTGTATCTATAAATCTAATGCTTATTATTATTGCATTTTGCCCAAAAATATATAAACTTTAATTATTCTCATTGTCAATTTAATTCCGGTTATTGAAAAAAAATTTTATTTTTTCTTGCTTTTTGTGCATTTTTGAAACTGCATTTAATTCCTGCATCAATCAAGAGAAATTAAAAAATGTAGGCTCAATTAAAATTTTGCGCTTTTTTTTCGTATTTTTTATTTCAATTCAAATTGTACGCGTTTAATTAATTAGCCAGAGTTGCGCTGGATCGAAAGTGAAACATAACATCAGGATCAGTATACCATACCGATATGAAAATGCGAGCACGCTGATTGCCGTTAGAACCAGCCTCGCGAGACGCACACGCATGTGTGATATATATATGTGTGCCATGTATATATGCATGTATGTACGCTTACGCACGCGTTCGCGTTCATATACGTACGAGTTCACCCCTATAAAATATTCCCATAGGAAAGGCGCACGGGGTGTCGTGGGAACGGGCTCGCTCGATATAAAGTGCCGTGCACATTTTTATGGGGCGCGTAGACGTTCAAGTAGCACGGGGATTCCTTTGTAACGAATCGACGACGAGTCTCCTCGCCTGGGAGTCGCGACATCGAGTCAATCCAAATGAGAATATATTTTTCTTTCTTCTTTCGAAAGAGTATCATGGGAGATGCAACTCCAATTTTCTCGCAGAGCGTCTCGCGTTTGTTCTCGGCGAAATTCTTACTTTTACTCGCGAAAAAACATTTTAAATGAATGAAGTAAATTTTCTTTTCAATTAATTTTAATTCGACAAAACATTTGTTATAATAAACAGTATTATTACAAACAAACTTAAAACTTAACATTATTTTATAGGATCTAAGCAATAAAAAAATCTAAACAATAAAATCATTAATTTTTAACATGAATTTTTAATAAGAATTAAGTTTCAAGTTAATATATTTTAACATATTTATGTTTACATGTATAAAGTAATTTATTCTGACACTTTGGCTACTTAACTGTCAAATTTCAGAATATAAATCAAGATTCTTCTCTCTTTTTCTCTTCCAAAACAAAGACAATAAATTACTATTATTGCTATACTAAATCAAGTGCGCTATAAAGTTTTGATAAAATATCATTCACTAAAGCCTTGTCATCAAAGAATCATTAATTTCACGCTACTTTGCATACATTTGGAACTACAAAACCATTCTCTAATTGAATTTTTTCCGGTAGCTATTTAAACGAACTCAGCGTAAAACTATCTTTATTTCTATGATATATAGCGTTATATGTATATTAAAATAATTAAGGATCATAACATTAACAAACCATTAGCTAACTCATGATATTATATCACTTAAAAAATATAGGTGCGGTTTATTTACAAATGCAAACTTTTTTAAGGAACAGTTTCAGATATTATCTATTTAATGTGTGTGTGAAATATTAATGAAATCAGCAGAGTGTCATCTTTGAGATAATTTCTACATACATTAATATTGATATATGTATATATATTATATATTAATGATATATAGATATATATTAATGTTGGTACATAATGACATGTAATTTTTTTAACATCTGCGTAATATAAATTTCTATTTTTTCAGACAAAAACTGAATTGTTGGATCGGAATCTACAAAATTTTCGGTGAGTTTTTAATTGTTTTTCTTTAAAAATAAATACAGAATAGTAGAATAGGGTAGTAATAGAATAAACAGTAAAATCCACGCATCTGCTCGGACATTTTGATTCATTTCCTGTATATTGGAATATCGATCATATTCGATGTTTATGATATGTTCTTTGCACGAAATTTTGGGAGCACGCAATCATAAAGATAGATTAGAAACAAAAATAATAAAACATCACGCAATATTGTGTACCATGGTTTATGTGAATAGCAATTATATATACTTTCTACAGAAAAAGTATTCACAAATAATACATGAAATACGTAAATATATAAATAAATACAAAATAATTAAAAAAATTCGGTTAAAAACTATATTTGTTAAATTTTATCTTAACATGCAATATTGTAAAAAAATTTTTTTATTCTTCAAAAATTTCATATTACTCTTGATTAATCTACATATTAATCTATGTAATTATCTTGCCACGAATCAAATTACTAATAAACGTTGTATTAAAATATATCTTATATATCTTATAAGATATATTTTAATGCAACGTTTATTAGTAATTTGATTATATGTGCTAAGGATTAAAATTGCAACAAAAACTGACTCGCATTTGTTCAATTTAATTAAAGTGAAATCGATTTTAAATTCATTCAAGAATTCTTAATATATTGATTTCACATTATACATAATTTACATTACAGCGACCGAAAAACTTACTTATTGTTAGACGTGGATTTGAGTATTAAAATTATTACAATTTTTTTGGAATTTTAAAATATATATTATATGATTATACTATATTAAAAGATATAAGATTATATGATAAAATAAATATTTATATCCAAAATTAAAAAAAAATAATATAAGCTCTTAATATTTGCAAATATTATGAAATATAAAAATATATTAAATACATATATGATATATTAAAGAATATTATAAATGCATTCACACACATATATACTATAATATTCTATATTTTTTTCAAAAATAACATACACAGTTATTTTTTTAACATTAAAAATATTTTCATTTTCTTGCCAATTTAAAAGCTCAGAACTCTGACTAAAACTCTGAAAGAAACATTTCTATTTATTTTACATTGAAATATTTTACCGGCGATTCTTGTGTTAATTGAGGTGATAGGTTGATCATTAAGTCACTGCCGACTCATTATAAACCATCGACATAAAGGCCAATAATTTCCGCTGAAATTTCGCTGATACATCGCGAACCGCGATGTGTAAAATGCACTCATGTGAAACACATTTGAATCTTCTCGAACTTATTTGCTGAAATAGCTATTTATTACTTTACCGAATGTTCACGAAGCATTCGCTCATGAAACGAACTCGAAAATCAATTTATCTAACCGATCAACGTTTGATGACGCGCGCGAGGCCAATGACGAAATGTTATGCTTCGTTAATTGCCATAACCCGATTTCACATTGCGATTAAGCGCGTGTATATTCATCTATTCTCGTGTACAAATAACAATGCTATTCGTGGCTCTCTATTATTAAGCGGGACTTATTGTGTGAATCGTACACACCAAAGGAAAGGGACGGTTATGGGGCCTTGACTCAGAATTCCCATGACAGATCCTTCGTCTTCTTTCGCATTTCATTTTACGTTTAATAAAAATGGCACCTTTTAAAGCAAAGAGTAGTAAGATGTAGGAACGATTTACATCTTACCTATATCGAATGACTTCGATTTCTTCTGTCTTCTCTCGTGATAATTGAAAATAATGGGTGGGATTTGTCAATTACCACAAATTTCTTTGTCCATTTTAAAATGACTGCCTATCGGATATGATACTTAAAAGACTACGTTTGCATCATGCTTAATTTACTGAATCGCAGTTGATTTGCAGTAAGAAATGAGTAATGGTGGAGAAGAAAGCGCTCATTAGCGCGCAATCTCTTAACCGGTGAGACAGTCACGCTCAAAACAAAGGCAACCATCAAGTAAAATGAATAAGGTTGTTACTCTATTGTATAACTTACAGGGTGTTATTAACACGAATAAAACATTTCTCTGCCTGTAACAGCACCTTCTTTTATTAAGACTACATGATTATAGTATATGACATTTTATCAAACATTAATGCTAGCTTTGCGTAACTAATGTCATCATAGAAATTATTAATTATACAATATATATAATTAATAAAAATGGAAAAAAGAATAATAAGAATAGAAAAAAATTTAATATTAAATCTTAACTTACAAAAAAATGTTATTAAAGACCGTTTATTGTAAAGATCATTATATATATACATATATATATATATATATACATATATATATATATATATATATATATATATATATGCAAAATATAAATACAATTTTTCCGTGAAATAGAAATCTCTAGTAGATTTGAGTTTATTACACGCGATGTTCGTTGGAAAATGTTAACGTTTACGATCAAACGATTTAATTTCTTCGAACTGACCTGTTAAAATTTAATCGTTGTGGAAAGCAAACGCAATTCCTGCATCGCAATTAGCAAACACGTTAAACGCGTCAAACATTCCAGCGAATGATCCCTCCCATCTAGTTAACAGTATGCCAACGGATGCCGTACGGATGTCGTAATAAATAAATTTTAATTGGATATTTTAATACTTCCTCTCTCTGTCTCTTTCTCTAGGGACTCGTTTTAAATCGCATTATCGTATTTTGCCTCGTCAATCTCGATTTTAATCGGATTTCTTGCAAATATACATACGACTTGACCTCTTTGATTTTTAAAATTTCTATAATTGATAAAATTCTCTGACTTTTTCCCAAATAAAAACTTCTTATACTTCAAAAAGAATTCTAGCAGTTAAATATAAAAAATAGGAACCAAAATATATTTATTTATCATGATTTGAAAATAAAAATAACTCGTAGTTGTATTCAGTTATTACTTTAATATCTACGTTGAGGAAATTTTAGTTACGGACGGAATAAATCTTATTTTGATCATAAAACATAGTTGCATAATGTAATTACAATTGACTATATTAAAATTAAAATAATTTTTTAAATGTTTTTCCACATATTGAGTAAATATTATTATTATGTAATTTCGCGTGTATACGATATATTAAAGAAATATTTAAGCTTTAATTGACGTTTGCAATATTGTACCTATTTAGAAAGGCGTTTGAGAATACAGAGAGCTTGCTGCGCTTTAATTAATTGCCGAAGTAGGATAATTACGCCCGAAACTCTCCGACAATGGAGAGATGGTATGTGTATCGAAACACATGCCTTAGTATCGGTACCTGCCAGTTCGATATGCATGGGAATATACCGGCATGTGGTTTTGTCACGACCATATGGCGCATCCGTAAACGCACGTGCGAGAGAGAATAGAAAGACACGTATTTTTTTATATAGAACACTATTATCTCTCATGAAGAAACATTTGCACTATTGATTAAAGACTGAGAGCGTGCATTGAAACGAATGTAACAAACTTAATAATATTTTAATAATGATATATAATTTTATTAATAGAAATTTTAACACGATATATTATCTTAAAAGTACATTAAAAGTAACATATCTCTTTGTTAAAAGATTGTCCTATTTATATATCATATGTTGTAACTGAATGAAAATTTTATAGTGAGATATATTCAATGAATTTATTTATGATGAAATTTATTCGGTTACGAACCGACAGTTAAAGTGATATAATGCATTCTTCTATGAAATGCAAATATCCGTCTATTGACACAGATATATTTTGCAATAGTATGTTATACTCCCAAAACCGCTTATATTATAGATAATATTTTCATATCTAAAAATGGCAAACAACACACCATAACTTATGTTAAACAAGTATTTCAAATTTGCTTATACATGATTATAATTTGTAAATAAATACATTTAATTTAATATCTTCATTATGCTTTTTAAATTCATATTTAATTATGATATATAAATTCGTATTAATTATAGTATTTAAAATATTTTAAAATAATATGAATGTATATATAGTAATGGAATACTTGTTTATAGAAAACATCTCAATATAATAAATATTAAAATTTTATCAACTTAAAAATATTGGAAAATTTATTATACTCTCGAAAGTCTTCTCTGTTGAAGGAAAGTTTTTTTCATCAAATTTGCTGGAAAATTTAATATTCACTAAAAGAATTGAATATAAAAAATTGATAAATGAAAAACGAGCATGAAACATGACATTGTAGATCAATATAATTCTCAGTATTTTTAAAGTTTAAAATACATTAGAGCCTCATATATACTATATACCAACAAATTGATATTTATTTCCTAATATCGTTATTATTATTTTTGCAATTTTAACATCACTCGCCAGTCGAATATTAAAGGCCCACATCATGTCCAAAATTGGAACATAAGATATCTTTAAGACATATTTAAGAAGTCTTATGATATGATATCCAGAAGACATCTTAAAAATATCTTAAAGATATCTTGTGCGCCGATTTTGGACATGGTGCTGTTTGGGGCAGATTCGAACAACCATGAAAGATGCTAACATAAAGGGCTACCGAAATAGCAATGCAATCGCAGTTGCAGGTCTCAACAGAAGTATGTTGGGAGTCACCCTTCAATCGGCGAGACACAAGTGTACCTACCGTTCGTTGTTCTTTACACCTGTGCTCACGCATATCGCTCCGATATTTCGAGTGTGCGTGCGTTACGACGTATTGTGAAACTCTCATATATGCGTATATCGCGCGTAATGCGAAAAAAATCCGACCGAAATAGTCGCAGCTGGGCGACACGTTATTGCGGTTCGCGACCTTTTTCGAAGCGGAGATTTTTGCCGCATGCAAAAGGAACAGAACGACAATCAGTCTGTGTTAAAACAGTATTATCTCAATTGCTTATGCCATTATTATGCAACATGATCATATATGTGTCGAGTTGAAAAAAAATAAAAGACGAGACTACATTTAATTTTGTTGGTCAAAGTTATATATATTTTTTTTGCCGACAAAAATAGAATCCGACATTTGTGTTTTATGTGGTTCTTAAGGACTGTAAGAAGAATGAGACATTTATTTTTCAGAACCTTGAGCCATTTAAATACCTTTTATATTTTCGTACTATTGAGAACTCTTCGCAATGCTAGAAAGAAACAAAATGTACTTATGTCTTTTATCTATCTACTATATATTTTAAAAAGCTCTTTCTTTTCTATATTTTTTTCTATATCTTTTTTATATTTTTTAAAAAGCTTTTATCATATGCTAATTAAATATAATTAAATTCGCGTCATTAATTATTTTGACAAAATTACTAGCCGCTTCTATAAGATCGATTAAATGAAAACATAAAACTTTTAAGATTCAATGTGGTCGTTTACTTATTAAAAGTAGAGAACCTCTAGAACAAACTTCCTGCATTTAAGTCCAAAGATGTAGGAGAGCAAAGGCAGATGTTGAGTTTCTTTCGTCATCTTTGTCGCGCCCTTAAACGCGAAAAATAAATCCTGTATCGCAGCTGCTTGGAGAAAAAGTGAGGAAGCATGTCATTGAGAAATTTTAGTGCCGTTAAATGTTACCTATATCTTGCTTAATTAAGTCTTAAGGCATGTATAATTTGCTTGAAATCTCATTTAAATTTAACAAGAATACGATCTCCAGTCTTAAATACATCAGCTTTAAACTGTGTGGAATAGATTAAATAATCCTAGTCAAATTAATAATTTATTTTTACGTAATATTAATTAATTAATTTAATTATTCTTGACTGACTTTCAGCCATTATTTAACATGTTTTATATCGTTTTCTATCAGCAACATGCCATATAGCATTAAACTCTGCAAGGTTCTTTGACCCTGAGTGAGATTTAAATTTTTACAAGTTGCGATTGCTTCTTTTCAACAATTGCTCTATGTATTTTCGATTTTAATTTACGTAACGAGAAATATTTGTCACAAATATGAAAGAAATAAATTCGATAGGCTTTCCGCAATGAGAAATGTCATAATTTTTCGATATTTTTCATCGAATTGTCGAATATCCAAAATCAAAACAGATTCTATAGGGCAAGAGGGATCACACTAAACGGAGAGAGATGCGTTGAACTCCGCGATAAACTTCTCTCGGTCGTGTCTCAGCAGATGTACGAGCATTTGCCGCGGCAGCTGCTTCTCTCATCGCCGTAAACTTCGGATATCCACCCCGGCTCTTCGCTTCGCATTGACCCCGAACATCCTCGGTCTCGGTAACCTAACGTCAACTGCAAAAGATCGCAGCGGCGATTTCTGGATCGCGTCGATGTAAATTTCTCGAGCTAGCTCGAGAACCGAGCTCGGATCGTCCTCGGAAGGTGTAATCACGCGAAAACCGGTTTTACGTGATTGAACCTCGAACAGAAAGGTCGGGGTACTTTTAGCACTAGCTATATCCCTGAGATTCGTAAGGTAGGGAGAAGAAAACAACCTGGATCTGACTCAGGCTAAGGCATTCATTCGTTGGAAAGAAGAGGAAGGACTTTTATATATGGTTGCTTTCAAACAGGGTTGTGCTTTGTACTATATACCTTCCCGAAATTTTATATAAAATATATTGTTCGTAATATATGCCATACAACCTGTGTATTTATGCACATACGCTTGTAAAAAATGATACGAAACGTTTAATCAGTTTTAATCTCAATTTTTAGTTCCATGGTTCGGGAAATTATAAACGCATGTATAAAACATAATATGTAAAAAAAATTGTAAAATTTATAAGCTTACTATTTACAAAAGCATATTTTTCAATAATTTTTCTAAAAATATACAGAAATTTACCGACAAAAATCGAGGATTAAAATTTTAAAAATTTACATATAAAAATACGATCTTGTTTAAAATGGATTCATCAAACGTAGGATGTCTACGTAGCAATATTCAGCATATTGTAATTAAATATCGCAGGTATTTGTCAAGCAAACATAAGTGAGTATTATGATAAAGTTTCTTCGTGGAGGAAGGATCTTGTAATTCTATGTCGGTCCCTGACAAGCGACAGTGAGTGGGATAGAGAGACCTGGGCCCATTGGACCCTCGGCATTCGCGTCTGTGGAGTCTCTCAGGGAGGGTTGCCGTGTATCCGTTGTGGGACAGGCTCGCTTGTGCCCAAGAATATATGCCATCGAACAAACTCTTCTCGTACCAGATATCGGTGAAAGTCCGCAATGTTGCGTCGCGTCGTTCTCCGCGGCAAAAGTGCAATGGTGCGACTGTGTACTTCCTTCAAATCTGAATTTCATTGACAAGTGCTCGTTCAAGTTCCACGTTTTTTTTTCCGTAAAATTATTACGTTGTTGAATCATCTACCTGTGTCGCCCGTGAGTCCCCGTCCAGATGGCGTGTTCGTTATTGCGTGAAAGCGTTGAGCGTTCATTTGAAAGCCGTAGGCATCGTCACCGCCCGTTGGATTACCTGACAAATTCTTCTCTACCTGAATTATCAAACACTTATTAAACGACGTGAATATTTTTGTTGATTTTTTTTTAATAACACTCGTTGATGTGTGTTCGGATTTCATCGTGCTGCGTGGTCTCCTCCGTTTTATTTGTTTAGATAAATTGGAAATAGAAAGAAGTGACGAATAAAATTCTTCCAAGAGTGATCTTTCCGAAAAATCGTCAGACGACCGGATTCTACGAAGAATAACGTCAAACGTACTTTCCAGTTCCGGTGGGGTCGCCGGAAGTAACTGAGCGTGACGGTGACGGGGCTAACGGAAAAACGTGGGAACTCGCATCGCACAGCGCAGCACTCTACCGCTGCTTTAGTTGGTCCACGCTAAACGAGCTCGTGGATAATCGCATTATACACTTTGCGACAAATGTTGCTCTATCGCGAGAAAACTTCCATCGCTACCATCGTGTTTAAGTCCTTCCTCGCATTGGTCGCGGTATAAATGAAAACGAGTACAGCACAAAAGAGTTTCCGTACAGAAAAAAAGAAAGGAAAAAAAAGTTAACGAAAGAGAACAACTTGTTTATTGCTGGGATGATGCCTTAATTGCCTCGTCGGAAGCACTCAACGGCTATTCAATTAGATAGGTGGGAAAACATTGTATCGATTAAACTGTGAAAGGTCCACGATAAGGGAATTCGCAAGAGAGCGAGTCCATAAAATACACCGAAGTCTCCTTCCGCCGTGACCTTATTAATTAGCGCGTTAAGGCAGCGCGAAGTCAGTTTAATTGAATGTGCGCGTGGTATCTCTCCAACTCCGAGAGGAAAGATCCAACTGCAGGGTTTAAATACCGGATACTCGAAAGTTGAATGGAGTTAGTTCTAGTCTCAAATGAGTTTCTGATCGTCCGAGTAAATTTTTCATTTATACACAGTTGAATAATTTGCAATAGTTCGAGAAATTCGCATTAGAAGTGTCTTAGAAGATCACACGACGTCGATTCAAGAAGGATGAAAAACGAAATCCGCTAAAGAGCGAGAAGAGTACGATCGGAATTCGCGATGATAGATATATTGAGGACGCACGCAATCATCGTTTATAAATAACAAAACGGAAAAAGATCGCGTAAGGAAGCATCATCGCACAAGACAAAGCTATAACTGCATTGTAACCTGGCGTGCAGTAAAATACGCGGTTCCCGCTGATTGTCCGCGAAGGTGTTCTGCGGTATCTGTTTGCGACCTGCAGGCTGAAAAGAGACAGAAGAGCGAAGGCATTCGGAGAGAAGAAGGACTTAGTCGCGGGACCAGATACGAAGAGGAGAGACTGATCGAAATCCCACTCTTCTCTAGGTAGAATCTGTGACGTCAGCCTGGAGCAAGTTGCATGACCAGTTTGCTGGTTAAAAAAAAGAGGCAAAAGAGCAGAAGAAAAGGAAGAAAAAAAAGAGGAAGGAGAGCGGGAGAGATATAGGAGGAGGCAATAGTCTTCTCTCTCACATTCATCCGCGGTTGCGTTTTTACCGGTCGGCTCTCTCTACAGCATCTCGCGCCGCCATGTCATCCGCGCACCACGACATCCATCAGCAGCAGTAACGCGTTTTCCCCTACTTCTCTCTTCTTTCTCTCTCTATCTGTCTTTTCGCAGCATTCATTCAGTGTGGCAGTTGTGCCGGACTAAAATTACCCCCGGTCGGCTGATCGCTGCGATCTAAGCGCGAGCAAAGTGCTCTCTCCAGCGTGGAACGTTTCGGAGCCTGTCGCAACCAGGAGGCGCATCTCTTGATGGCGGTTGTGATGCATCGAATGTGTGAAACAGACGTCGCGTAACACCGGACCAGTGATATAATCGTTTTGTGATATGATCGAGAAGCCTTGCGCTCGGTATGTCGTTCTTGATGAGGTGCACGTCATTCTGAACGGGCTGATGAATAATACAGGCATTCGGAGTCTATATAGCGGAGGTGAAAGAGACCGAAAGGTCATCCGTTGACGAATCGATGTATAGACTCGCGTAATACTTAGTGAATCTTTCCTCATCGTTTAGGGATCTCGAAGAGAAACTTGTCAATTTTTTCTCTCTCTCTCTCTTTCGACGTGTAAAAGATAAACGTGTTAAGGGTCACACTTGTATATCAGTGCACATGAATGTCGTTGAACGATAGTTGGATACTGCGAATGGTTCACCAAAGATACTTAACATTCCCAACAGTTCATTGTATTTGGATACTTGAAGCGAGTGATACTGTTCATCGTGAAAACATCGCTGCTCGAGAGAAATGGGAAACCACCCATCCGCCCACCAGCCACTCGAGAGGGCTACCAGCCATGCTGGAAATGGTCTTCGTCTCTCGGTACGTCATCGGTGTTGTTTTTTTATGTCAACTATAACGTTTACGGTTACTTGCGCGTGCTTCACCAATGTCTGCGATATGAGAACGAAACTGTCGTGCACGTGTACATACACACGTGATGGCTGGAACTATAGAATATTGCTTTAACTATACAATATTTCATTCAAATTGCATCAAGCTGCATAATATCCATCGGTATCATCCCCTTTTGCCACAATTTCTCGTCTAAAATTTCATAAATATGGAATTATTTAAAATCGAATATGAAAAAGTAAGCGTAGAGATTTTAATTTAGTTCAAGTGCATTTCAATGCACTTTTAACTTGAGGGGTTTAAATTTGTCTAGCTTTAGCTTTATCGAAACATTCAATATTGGTAGCTCAAAGCTTGTGAAAACAGTATTCAACCGATATTCAAATCGATAATCAAACTCTGCACAAAACAAATTATTTCAAAATTTAGAGAAAATACACTCTTAAAGTTTGATATATCTTACGGAACAACCTGTATTGCAACTTAATTAAAGTGAAGAGAATACATTTATTTTTAAATTAGATTGTATAATTTCGAATTTTTTCTGTGCGTTCTTTCAAATGGAATTGGATCGAATATATTAATTCTGCAATTTTAATTTCTCTTTTTCTTGATGTTACTTTGCATATTCATAAAGAAAGAAATGACAAATATTAGCTAAAAATCATTATTATAAAGAACAGATAAAAAATTTGTTAGTCTTTATATTAATATTATCAAAGAGAAATATACATTATGCAATTTACTATTTCTAATTCTAATTAAGCTATTTATAAATCAACAAATAAATCTTAACAATTTTATATTCTTTAGATAATTCATTATCTTTTTTCGTATTCACAAAAATAAATTATAATATTCTCTTTATTATTTCTTAAACTTGAAGGGTTTAAATTTATCTAGCTTTAGCTTTATCGAAATATTCGATAAAATTTCTAAAACTTTCACATAGTTTTGATTATCAATTTTCTTTTATGAATTAATCGGAAGTACTTCATCTATATGTGTATAATCAAAATTATTACAATTATTATAGTACAGTATATCTTTGTTTTTTTTTACTTTTGCTTATTTATAATTGTAGTTACGCTGTCATCGCGACAAAATCCATGAGTATTAACATGAATCGTAAAATTGCATGGTCATGGCGTGACCATCAACGTTTTTCCTTTCAAGTGTTTTGTGAACAAGCATATGAAGGGACGATTTATTCCACGCTTCATAAAATCTGAGATTTGCAGCCGTCGGAAATGACGGTTTGCCCTTCTTATTGCTTCCATTTTTCACCCTTCATCGCGCCCCATACATCCTTACTTCTCATTTTATTCTCGCAATCTTCTACATACAGTGAATTAAACATTTATTCATATATTTTTAAATATTAAAAATGTTTGTTTTCTCCTCCTTTCTTTTGAATATTTAATACAACAATTTATTATATCTCTTATTTGTTTTTATGCTATTATAATCACTATTCATATCATAACTATATAAAGTATTCTATCCATTCAAACAAAATAGAGATAAAGAAAATTTAAGATATTTTTTACTTTAGATTGCAATTTACAGAATATTAAGATTTGTCTACAGATTATTTTATAGATGCCTTAATTTTAATGACACTATGTATTAAATTCTTATTTTCTTGTCCCTTTTTTTGGAAGAACGATTCTTTTTAGAAAATTAGATACTAAAAGTATAAGTCGTACAACTGTCATATAACTTTGTTAAAAATTTATGAATATGGATATAGGTGGAATAAAATCGACCCTTTTTGGAAGAACGATTCTTTTTAGAAAATTAGATACTAAAAGTATAACTCGTAGAACTGTCATATAACTTTGTTAAAAATTTATGAATATGGATATAGGTGGAATAAAATCAAATATTCGTTACTAATATTGCTGACTGCACATCTCAGATATTTCTGATAACGCGAAACTTCATTAATCAGAAGACGTGACGTCAATCGCACCGGTCGTAGCATGACTAATATATGTCATTTTCGTTATGGACGTTTCGTGTCGTCGTGAACATTACAATCAGCTTGTGAGAATTCGATTTCCGTGACAATCGCGCATTCTCATGCGCTTAGAAGTCCTGACGCAGATCCTTGGTCCGCTCGTCGAGACCGTCAATGCGCCATGTGAATTATATAAGCTCGCGTATCTCACTTTGTGGATCTAGATTTCATAGACGGAATGACGCACTTCATGCATGACGATTTCTCAACAGCGAAAATGACGGTACAACGAGGTGCGGTTGACGCTCGCGTTTCAATGACCTTTGCTGGTCGAGCACGTGTCACATTTGGCTCGGCAGAATCGACATTTTGTTCATTGAATACGATAACGTTCAATTTATCGTTGCGAAAAGCTTACAACATGCCACGCATATATAGTAAGCATTAAAAATAAAATTTCGGAGCATTAAAAAACAATTTACATATACCTACGTGTTACACGAGTAACTATCACGCGAAATTTCGTGAAATAAAGATATTCTATTAGAAAATGTTTAATTTCTTTCTCTTTTGACATAACATAATAATGAAAAGTAATTTAAATTTTTTCTTTCACTGTATGCAGTCTTCACTTTGATCTTCATTCTTTTAGATTAAGATCTGTCAGTAATGCAGCTTTATTTTATTATTTTATACACAGAGATATATTTAATTAATATTTAATTAATATTTAAATTTTCAATCTTTTTTAAAGATCGTAATTTAAAAGAAATATATTAATACTTATACATATATTTACATATTTGACAAATACATACAATTTAATGTAATTTAAGGGTCAAGAATTTATAAAAGTATTTTAATATTAGAATAACGTTAAAAAATATTAATTGCAAGTTTTTTACATATCTGATTAATGTAAAGTATTTCGAAATATTTATTATAAATGCGCAATAAAATGTGCACAAAAAGAGTTCTTAAACATTTATCTAAAGTTACGTTAAACTAATTCTAGAAATATTTGTAGTAGAATTCAAGATATTATTGAAACCGCGTGAAAATATTCCATATAAACCGCATTTCACTCCGAAAACATATACGCTGTTTATGAAACATGTATATGCAGTTTGTAAAGTTGAGGAGAAAATTACACTTCTGTCACTTTGATGTAACGGGAAGATGATAAAACGTGAAACGAGAAAATTTACGTCCATTCTGTACAAACAGAAAAAAAGATGTATGATTTATTAATGTCTGTAAATTTTTTTTCTGGGTTAAAGAATTTTGCTATAAATTTATTTTGTCAAAAAGCAAGCGGTATTTATCATGGAGAATAAGCAAACACAAGCATCGGATTTTCGAGATAAATTTACCGAGACGTGTATTTCCTGCGACGAAAATGCTTTTGCTTTGCCGCTTCGTTGGTATTTAATCTCGCTAGGAGGCAAATGAAATGGTTTAAGACTGGCAGGACGATCATGGAAATGTCGGGATCTCGCGCCGACATTTCTCTCTCGATTTCGCCGTGCAGCCTAATTACATGATGTTCGTTACGCGCAAATTAGTAGAATTGCTCGATTACGTCGAGACGGCGAAAATTTCGTTTTCTGCCAAGTGGACTAGTGCAATATTCGATTTAACGTCGCGACGTCGAAGGATTCGTCCTCTCTTTTCGTGCTTCTACACATTTTATTCTACATACCTACTTGTTGTACAATGCAAACAATTTAGCGTTCGAAATAACTCGATTTCTTGAGACTGACATAGGCAAATATGTGTGTGTGTGTGTCATCTTAGTCGGTTTAACAGCGATAGAAAAAAAAATACTACGACGAATATAATCGTAGATCTGTACAAACACGTAGCGATTAGATATAAAGCTCTTCTATACGTCAATAATAAAACGATAATAACAGTTTCACATTCTAAAGATTAAGGACGCTCACAGAAATATGTATTTTCGACCAAATAAATCACATACATATCCATGAATTATATATTTTTAAAATTACAAGAAATCACTCGACAGATTAGAAAATAAAAATACGCAAGACGATGTGTTCAGCAGAATCGAAAAGTCAAAGACGCAAAAGCCAAAAACCTTTAAATTAATTTATTTCAACGGAGGAAACAGTTATATACGCAAATTATAGAGATGCCTGGCCAATCGAAACGAACGTATTACGAATTATTCATTCGAATCGCGTTACGCGACAAGTCGATACGCATAAATCTAATCTCCACACACGCACAAAGTCACGCTCGCAAGCGTACACGCCCGTGATCACGCATACTCGGTGATCCAATCGTATCGAGGGAATCGAACTCAAGGATAACTGGTGCTGTACGTAGTGCTGGTTTCGTGACGATGAAAGAAGAGATTGAGAAAGCCTTTAAACGTTCGACTACTCTTATAGGTGAACGAGCTGTAATCACAATTTATAAATAATCAACACTGTAAAAGAATCTGTAAAATTACATAAAAATATGTAAAATTACATAAATAATAAGTGTAATTTTACATATTTTTATAATATATTACATATTTTTTTACAGTGTAGGAATCCAATTTATCTCTGAAAAGGTTTTAGAGGAGAAAAATTCAACATACAGTTCCGTGTATACTTGATATGCAATTTTGCCGCGATTAATTCTTATTCTGAATTTTCTATAAAATTTATGTATTAGATATACAGAAATATAGCACGCGTTGGTATTTTTAAAAAAATGTCTTGCAACTTTAAATTTCCCCAGTCTCAGATATATATAAAATACAATTATTTTCTTAGACTAACAACCATTTTATTTGTTAGTCGATCTCAATCAAGAAGATAGAAGACGTTTAATTAAAGACGACCGATCGTGCAAATTGAAAAAATCGCACGTTGCATTCCTGCACTTGGCATTTCCATATCGTACAAGCCGCGTCACATTGCGTGAAAGTCTACTCGCAGTCCAGTATATACAACCAGTTGAATTTTTCTGCGTGTATATATGTACGTATCCGCCTCCGTTATTGCATGCGTAGACACCTGCCGCGGTGAAAGGACTCGACTCGACGTGGATACATATATAAACTGGGCGTAGTGCAAAGTCAAAGTATTTCGCGCACAACTTATTTTACTAAATTTCTGTTTCATTCAGATCTCGCTATTCTTTTGCGCGACTGCATTATTTGAATTTCTTCACGTGGACCTTGCACTTTCCACATGCGCCCGTCTTTTATCATAAACTCCTCTCTTGCACCTTCTGACTTCCACTTTCTTGAATTATTTAATATAAGATATAGCTCCCTCGCGCGAGTACTTTGTAATCCTGACTCCAGCTATTCATCACGTCGAACAATGCGGCTTCCATAATCGGACTACCTTCGGTCGCACGTAAACTTCAAATATTTCTCACCTAAGTTATCTGTGTTATCTGAGACTTTCGAAACAATCTCGCCGGAAATACATACAGTGTGCGATCACACACATGGCTTACATCCTCATTTTATTTCTCAAACCGAGGCATTTTTGGAATCTCTTTAGAATTTGCATAAATGACAGATTTCTGAATCCTGAGCGCGAATTCATAAATTATAACACATTGTATAGTACTGAATTTATATTATATTATATATAAAATACAAATAACACACATTACTTCAAAATTTGCAATTTTCAACCTTTGTTGCAGTAATTTTATAGTAGGTCGAAAATTAGCATTTATTATTTTGTTTTAATATAAAGTAAAACATAATATTTATTTTAAATTTTAACATTTTTTAAATAATTTAGCGGGGTTCTATTGTACTAGAAATAATTTGTTTTTCAACTAGCTATTTATGCTCGAAATTGTATAGTCTTTTATATGAAATAAAATTAATAAGACATCTAGCTAAGATAGATGGCAGATTTAAATAATTACTAAAAATTAGTCTTTGGAATTTTTTTCTCTTCTCATAATCTGACTTTGAAAATAATATTTTATAATTTAATACCAATATTCTTATATTATACAATACATAATAAGATTCGAAATAAACACGATAAATTTATATCGCCGACGAGGCGTTACTAATTATCAAAGTTGTCGATACATACGATTCTTATTCCTAACTTCTAAGGTCATCGAACCTTAGTTAAATCCGAGCAATAAAACTAGATGAACGTATGCTTGCTATCGCCAACTTTTTTTAGCTCACAACATCTCTCGATTAGAAGATTTTTGGCTTCGAGACATTAGCTCTGAAGAACAGACGCCAATAGCTGTAACAAGTCGTGCCAAAAATTCACGCAGGCTTTTTTAGATCGCAATTGTACATGAGACTATCTCAATGTTTGTGGATGAGTGTTCAAAATATTAGGATCAAGAAATAACTCTGTTATATATAGAAATTTGAATCGCATACTATTTTCACTCGTTATAATTGCATGAAAGATAATTATAAAACATGTTCTCTTTTTCTTTTCTCTTTCTCTTTCTCTCTCTCTCTCTCTCTCTCTCTCTTTGTGTCTGGTTTATCAAGTTTCTAGGTGCGAATTATTTTCTCTGATGATGGCAGATCTTGCATAATAATCACAAAATTAATTAAGAAATTCTGCAATATGTATATAATATTAAAGTTGCGCATTTGCAATATATTTACAATATATAAAAAAAAATAATGAAATAAATAAAGATTAATTATTTATATAAATAATATTTTATAATATTTTTCAACAGAGATATATGATTAATAAGAAATTTTAAAATTACTTAAAGTTACTATGTATAAATTCTGACCTCTCTTTCTCTCTCTTTATCTCTCTTTACAATAGCGGAGAACAAGAAATTATTATGCAAGATTTACTTATCTATGGTTTGCCATGTGCACGCTACTTGCACGTATAATATGCAGAGATGCATTCTTAGCCGCCATCTTTCCTTTCACACCTCAAGGTCTTATTCGCTGATTATCATACACGCGAGACACTTCTCCAGAGGATCTTCATCGACTATCCTGCATGTATGTAAAATACATGCGCATTTCTACCGAAAAAAATTGTTTCTTAATTTATGTGTGTGCACTCTATTCAACTTTTTGCTTGAAAAATAGTACGTCATCGTTGGCCTTCTATCAAAAGAGGTTCATGTTAATACGTTATACGATATAATCAATAACGTTATATAGTTGCAAATTATGCCTACTACTTTTCTATTTTAATACTTCTTTCTTTATGATACAAACATATATATAATTCTTCTTATAGTTTTTTTAACTACAATTTTATATCCATGGGTTTTAGTCTTCCTGCGTATAAAATATATTTTTACTCAAAGAAAACTCAAGTGATAAAGAACTATGATATAGATAAAGTTATAACATTTTTAAAAGATAGGAGAGCCTTGAACTTCTTGAATTTTCCGGACTCTCATGCTCTTAGTCATCGGTCTACTCTAACTGAAAATTCGAGAGAAAAGAAAGCTGCTCCACACTCTCACGAAATATATTGAAAGAACAGCAGCAACTCAAGACGATGAGTCACTCGTTTTCTTATATTTTTATTTATCATGCCTTTCTACAATGTCATCTTCAATACGTTTCTCATTGATAATACTAAATCATCGAAACGTTCTTAACGAACTTATTTACTATATATATATTATTAATAGATATAATATTTTATAATTATTATATATTATATATAAAAAAATATTGATATAAAAAATTGTATAAAATAATTGAAAAAGTAAAAAATGATTAAAAAAATGTTGCATAATCGAAAACTATAAGCAATGAATGTTCTTAAGACACATTTACATGACGGAAAAATATTCTTTGCCTATAGTAATATAATAATCAAGTTTTTTATGCGATAAAAAGAGATAATTATTCTTACTTCTTCTGTGAATTGATTTATTGATGCAGAAATAAAGAGAAAAACGTGAAAAAAGCAAGTAACAAAAACGAGTTATTGTACGAGTTAACGCGATTATTGCAAATCCAAATAGCTATTACGTAGTTTAATATTTAATGAAACTTCACAAACAAAGTTGCTAATATTGTACCATTTTTTTATCAAGACAATCAATGCAATGAACTCTTTCAATAACTAATATGCGAAACTAGAAATAAGTACTGACGTGGTATTGATTTTTGCGACATCGCATACCCCCCGAATAATCTCACCGATTTATGAATCACTATTTTCGGGATGTAACAATTACTTAAAACGATTTCACGTATCGATTCAGTATCAAGCTTGTTGTTTTTGAAAAACAACTAGTTTATATATATACTTAACCATTATGTTCGCACGGAATATTTATAATTTCTCGTTGACCGCGCGGATATATCCACGTGTAATAAAAAGAAGCACGATCAATAGATTTACAACGTAGGTTTACATCATATAGAATATGAGTATCTTTACGTGATGCTCTTACTTTTAACGTCGCAGCATCGTTGAGCATCAAATTTATCGAGCCATGCACACAATTTGCATTATAATTATGTGTGGAAAATGAATAATTCAAGTCTTGTGCTCAATAACTCGTAACATTACATAATAAATTATTTATTATAGTTATACTGTGATAAATAATATATTGCATAATATATTGCAAAATTAATGTCTTTCTATAACATTATTGTGCGTCATATGTATGTGAGCATTTGAAATACACTTTCTTTGTTTTATATGTTAATGTTATAATTAAATATTAAAATTTCTTTGTTAATATATATCAGGGATCCGGACCGAAACACAATTAGAGTTCGGTTTCAGTTACGGTTTAATAAAATATTTAATAACTGTTCCGGTTCCAGTTTCGGTTTTTTGATAAATAAAAGAAACCGAAACCATTTAAATTACGATTTTTTCGGTTACGGTTCCGGTTTTTTAAAATTTTTACTTTTTGTTTTTCTAATTAAATTAATTTCTAAATTATATTACTTTAAAAAATTATGATTAATTTTTATGACATATAAATAAACAACACTTCATATTATACATCAAATGTATCTATATTTAGATATAGGTATATATAATATAGATACATATATAAATATATTTTCATATGTCATAAAAATTAATAATAATATTTTAAAATAATATAATTTATATATACTTTATATATGTATACATATATATAAAACGGAAAACATAATATCCTCGCAGCTATCATTATTGCGATAATACATACGTTTTAGAATATTTAAAAAATAATTATAATTGTATTGCACTTCGAGGAGGCAGTTATCATGACATTTCCGTCATTTGCGCAAAAACAGAAAAAAATACCGAAAAGAACCGTAAACCGAAAATAATTTAACGGTCCGGTTATGGTTCTGGTATTATAAATTTAATAGAATTTTAATATGGTTTACAGTTTCGGTTCTACTAAAAAAACGGTTACGGAACGGTTATCGGTTTTGGTTCCGGTTCGGTCCGGGTCCCTGGTTAATATATTATAAATTATGAAACATGAAATGATGCAATTCCGTAAGTTTACATTCGAATCTATGCAAGTGGTACAAGTATCATGCAAACTAACTCTGAATAATTTTAAAATAAATAGAATAAAAATAACTAGCAAATGTCCATTTGAAAAAAAATATAGATATTCTCAATAGTCGTATTTACAGATCTTATTAGAGGATATTATAGTCACAAAGATTGAATTACAAAGTGTAGAAGGCTGCATTATTTCAGAAGATCGTCGTTTTCATCTTTATGATAAATTACTCAAAAATACGTGAGATTAAATAATTTGTTTTCATTGATAATATATGTTTCATCTGCTATCCGTGTTCATGTGATCATTAACACATTGTTCCCTGAATTATTGAATTGCTGCGGCGCAACGAGAAGGGAAGGAATCATTGTAGGAAAGCCGCGTTGCCCCCATCGCGTCAATTAAAAAGCAGTTATGCGTGCATTCAAACGCGTCGTCGCAGTCAAATTAAATCTGTGCGGAGCGTTTATAACAATCGCAGACTAATTTGATCGATCAAAGCAGTTTAGCAAGACAGTGTAGACAGTCGTATTGTTCGCTCGGCACGATCGGTCGTCGTTTGCTAAAGATACGATACAGGAAATACGAACTCGCAGGAAAGACGAACGCAGGCGCGATGAATAGAGCGACGTGGTGGACGAAGAGCGTGCAATCGTTTTTGTTGTGTAGAGCGTGCATAGGTAAGCCTATTATATCGTGCTAAGTAAACAGTCCTGCTAATCCGATTGCGTTGAGAGCGTTTACTTTCGCACGTTTTAGCCATTAGTCGGTCATCGTGCGATAATCGAAGGCCGTGCGGTATCGCTCAATCGGAGGGTTCCGATTATTTTCATTGAACCATATTATTCTAATCGAGCACGTGATCCCAGATGCGATCGTTTCCACGGAGAAGTGTCGCCACGCAAAAAAAAAAAAAAAAATTGAGATGCAGCTACTCGTGCGCGATAATGCCACTCTGGTCCCTCGATAGTCCTTCACGAGTGACACGTGACACGTGATTTAAAACCTATCAATGTTCTCCATAGGCCGCGCTTTAATGTACCTTTGTTAATCCCTTTTAATGCGAACATGTTTTTTGATTTAATTTACGATAATAATAACTGTTTTATTAAAGACTTATGAGTCATTAACTTCGTCATACCTCTATACTTTTAATAATTGTTTTCCTTATCCTATTTACATCGAAAGAATTGAAACATCTTAAATCAGAGAAACATAAGACTAATGAAATATTTTAAAAACACAATTGACACATTATTCTGTATTTTGCTTTTTTATATTGCGGTGCAATTTGGAAGCTTTTCATTAGGTAATCAATTTTTCAACGAGATTATTTTCTTTATTGAACAATGAAAAATATTTTTGCAGAATTATAAATAAATTTATATGAGAGTAAATATATATATTTTCCAATTTTCTATGTTTTAAATTTTGGAAATTTTCTAGAAATAATACGCGTGATTTCCAAGTTATCCTTCCTTTAAATGCTCTCATATTAATCTGTTCTATAGATAAAAACAGATATATGCGTTAATAGAAAAGCATGAGAAAAAGAATTTATAGAATTATAGAATATAGGACATTTACAGATTTACAGATTTCTCTGGTTTCTTCTCATCAGCTTTGTTCTACTTACCTTATATCACATTCAGTTCTTTTCATTTCTCTGTTTCGATTAAGGCTTGCACGATTGCGATATGCAGTCGCTGAGGTGAAAGTGACTTTTACGAGCCAATCATACCCTTTATAGAAGGTACTTGCGTATACGTCTGGCCTTGATCCTAAAATAATAGCCATTACTACGGATTATTGCGTGTCGAATGTCACTTTAACCACTTTTTTTTAACACTTGTGCTAAATTGCTAATTATTTACGTGCCTCGTGCAACAGAAAATAAACGTTAAACTCTATTTAGATTTTTATAATTCAATAGTATACACATATTTATTTATATACTTGAACTACAAATATATTTTCTATTCTTGATGACTAGAAATTTAAATGGAATTTAAAATGCATTAGAAACTGTCCCATGTCACATACATTCAAAAGAAGTGATTTATGTGAACATGCAATCATAGGGGACACATTTAGGTGATCTTATCGATATTCATTATCTGGGGCACTGTATAAAATTAAGTGTCAATGTGTTCTCATATTTTAAGCGTAAGATAACATTAGTGGATTTTCTGTCGTCGAAGTCACGTGAGACTCCACAAATTTTAGCAAGAATATATATATATATATATTATTTCTATTTTATTAAGTAATTTGAATTTAATTTAAGCTTTGAATCTTGTAAGAAATTAATTCAGTTTAAAATTTTTTTTAAATTATGCATAAATATATATGTGTATTAAGAAGCAATTTATGACGAGTAATAATGTTAAATAGCTATGAAAACGTGAAAACGAATCAGATAACCATGTTCAAAAGATACATGTCTTAAATAATTTAATTTGATATATTTTTTATTATCTTATATCTCTAACTTTTTTAGCAATAACACAAAATCTTTTAATTTAATGTAATATTAATGTCGGTATTTCTAAACTTGTAAGATATTCTTTTATGAGTTCCATAAAAAAATTGTTAGTTCTTTGATTATCAGTATAGCTATAAAATGAGAAATTTAACGGAACGTAGGTAATATTTTTAATAAAACATACAGCAGCGCGACATTGAAATTGTTTACTATATATGTTTTTAGATTTTCCGTGAATGTATTCCGATAAGATCATGACATGAGAGATTTGTGAAAATTAATGTGTCTATAAACCCTGTATGTGTGCGTGCGCGTTTCTGTATAATACACGAATTTGTTGTTCGCGTTTATTATGAATTATCTGATCGAATCAAACTAACTCGATAAAGTTCTAATTACATTCGACTGTAATAAGTAACATACGCACAACTATATTTAATAGATATCTGAGCATCAATCGCAAACTTTCAAAATATACTATACACGTCGCGTGTGCGATGTCATTCATGGAATTTTATCTATATAATTAGTGTGGGTGAAATATGTGTAGGATACTAGAAATACGGCTAAAATTCCCTCTATATTAACAGATTTATTCTTAGCTTTAAATTCTTTAACAAGCTTGGAAATCGATGCTTTCTTACAGACATTTTATAAATGTAACAATTCTAATTTAATATTAAAAATAAAAGCATTTTTAAAAAATAACTTCGAGAAATGTAAATATACAAATCTTTGCATTTATGTGTTTATTTAATATGGATTGCAACATATATTTTTTTTGAAATTGTAAAAATTTAATCAAAATTTCATCAAAATTAAATAATAATTGACGCATTAACATTCGCGTCTGACTCGTTGAAATTTAAATATATATTTTATATTGAAAGTTGGATAATTGTGACAGATGATTCCAACACAATCTTTTCTAAGAAAAATTTATATAAAATTTATCAAAGAATGTATTGCTATAAAAGAAAAATATGATAACGTTAACTACATTAAATTCAAAGATTGATTTGAGAGATTGTTATTTGTATATTTGGCATAGATATAATTATGTTAGAATAAAGCGTAGGCAGTGATTCGTGATTGTCAGATATTCATTATTTATAATGCGAATGTGAGTATCAAGCTAAATGGATTAATTAACATTCTCATTATCCGAAATCATCACAGGAACATTACTCATCAATACGTCACAAATTTCGACAAGCAGATAATTTAACTAATCGTAGATCAATGTTAGTCCGCGAAGTTTCTACACAAAGAATTCGCAAATCTAAACAAATTAATTAATTTGATATAAAATTACAAAAGTGCTCTGTCTCTACAAAAGTAAAAAAAAGCGAAATTATGATAACTTCTGTCGTTCTCGACAATACTTTAAAATATTTTTTATTAAAAAAATCGAAAACTAAATAATATTATATTATACGTAGCATTTTAAAACTACACTACACCAAAAAAAATGTCTAATCGATCCTTGCTTTAATTATTGTACTTGGTGAGAAAATCTAGAAAGTCACGATAGGATATTTGATAAAATGACGCAACCCCGAATAATTAACCTCGCGAAATCTGACAGTGAAACGAAGAGCACGACGGAAGGAAATGTCGATGATGGCGAAGGGGAGAAATACAGAGCACACGAGCGATAAAGGTCTTCTTAACGCGTCTCCGCTCTCGATCCGTCGACCAGCTCTTAGGGGTGCCTTCGAAGGGTAGATCCGCGGTCGGTATTAGGGGAGACTCGATATATATATATAAAGGAGGGTTCCGATATAAAGGATTCGTGTTGGGAACGGGTCTCAAGATTCGATCACAGGGCTTTGTCGAGGTTGGCGACTCGGCACAACGGTTGCCAGACACTGGCCGTTTTCGGACATTTTCTCAAGCCCGGGGTCTTAACGATTCATTGGGAGGATCCTGGACGTGTCCTTTGAGAATTTACTCGCGACTTTGCTTGATTACCGTATTGATCCTTGAACTCTTATCAGCAGACAATTGCGGACTAACAGAGATGTCTTCCCTAGTCGTTATGATTGCTGTCTTCCGTTCTAAGATTTTCTGACTTGACCTTTGTTAATTTTCTAATATATGCGTACATAGCAATCTCATCGATATTAATAAACATCAAATTAAATTCCTCTAAGTTTCTTCACGATTGCAACATTATTCGAAAGCAATTTTTAATAATTACATTTATCACACAAATTAAATCATTCTAAAAATAACTATCAAGAAAATTAAGAAAATATCTTATATATGTATATGAGATTAAATTATAATATTCTTTAATATCCAAGAAAAATTTATATTAAAGATTAGATAAAATTAAATCAATGAATGATTCGATTTTTTAAATGTCTTCCTCATTTTTTCTTTTATTTTTATGATTAAAGATTGATTAAAATTTTATATTATGACAATCTCTTCTCTCTCCTTACATCTCCGTTATCAGATTATGGTTTATGTGATTGAATTCTGTGATTGTCACGAGGAACAATTCTACATTTATCCAGATGGATGGTATTCTCTATATTCTTCTCTATAAGGGAAGAAAGCCCTTCGCGTTAATGTCGCTTAAACGTTTGCCCGAATTGCAGGAAATAAATCGTATTTTTTTTACTCTGTTATTATAGAAGCGCGAGAGATCGCCGGGGAAAAGAATGGATCGGCTTCGACGGAGCTTCCGGGACAGCTTCCGTCGACGGAAAGAGTCTCACGTGCCCGAGTCCAGCAAGCCCCATCAATGGCAAGCTGATGAAAGTGCAGTACGTTCAGCCACGTGCGCTTTTCACGTCAAGGTAAGCATAAAAGTTTAACGGCACATTAGATATGTAAATTAAATGTCCAATTCGCATGGCGCACCGAAATTATTAAGATGACTGAGACTATTCGGACTTGGCCTAATTAAAACTATCGTCGACATTATTTTAGCTGCTGATGTAGATCAATTTTTAAATTAATGTTGTCGGAAAATTATTTACATTGAAATTATTTTAATAATAATATATATATTAGGTACTTTGAATAATTAATTTTGGTTGGAATAATTTTCGTAATTGATTTCTCCTGCTAATGTCAAGAATAAATATAATTTTAATGATAAAGAAATAAATTTTCAAATAAAGAGCTACTGACCTATTTAAATTTTTAATGGATGGATAATTAAACCATTTATGTTTGTAGTACCTGGGATGCGTAGAGGTATTCGAATCGAGGGGTATGCAGGTTTGCGAGGAAGCCCTTAAAGTTCTCCGAGTAAGTATTGCACATTTTTTGAAATTAATACGGATTTCTCAGCAAATATATAAACTGGAGAAATTAATTTTTTGAAACTATCAATTTTTGTCTTTCATCTCATATCTATTTTTGAAATATAAAATAATTCTAAAAGCAATCGGATTATTTTTTCATAAAGCTTCCTTTTTATTTTGAATATTTAAGAAGATTCCAGCTGGGAAATTCAAGCTGTGCAAATGCTCCAACTCTCCAAGTCTTTCGCCTTGATTATATTTAGCACAGCTCACATATAAAGAGAGTCGACATTGACACGAAAGAAGCCTAAAAATAAGTCGGCGTTTTAAAGGTCAGAGGGCAAATCGGCCACTCT
Organism: Prenolepis imparis; assembly: GCF_030444845.1. Lineage (NCBI taxonomy): Eukaryota > Metazoa > Arthropoda > Insecta > Hymenoptera > Formicidae > Prenolepis > Prenolepis imparis. The sequence goes on along the minus strand of NW_028141163.1, from coordinate 15,985,025 downwards.
AGTGATTCCACATTGAATTTTCAGAATTCGAGACGAAGACCGGTGCGGGCGATACTTCACGTATCCGGTGACGGACTACGCGTTGTCGAGGACGAAACAAAGGGACTAATTGTCGATCAGACGATCGAAAAGGTTTCATTCTGTGCACCTGATAGAAATCACGAGAAGGGATTCAGTTACATCTGCAGGGATGGCACAACGAGACGATGGATGTGTCATGGATTTTTAGCGTTGAAAGAATCGGTAAGTTAGATATATATGATCAATTCATTAATATATCAAAATTGAGAGTGTACATAGCTTCGATTTGACAGTGAAAAACAAATTTATAATAGTTAAGTAAGATATATATTTTAATCTTAAATGGAGAGAAACACACATTATTGAGAAATATATTGAAAATAAATAACTGCAATATTGTATATAATTTTAAAAAATTGTAAAATCTTTTATATTGTAGAACTGTCGTACATTTTGCTATTAATTGAGATTTGTATTATATAGTTTTTCCATTCGTAATATATAATATATAATATGCATTATTTTTGTTTTGCCTAAAATAAAATAAAATTAATTTTTACAACACATTAATTTTTAAAAGACTTTCATAGCGAATAGCGAAGATATTAATTCTAAGATTAATTCTAAGATTCTTTTTATTGATTTATCCTTTATTATTTAGGGGGAAAGATTGAGTCACGCAGTGGGTTGCGCCTTTGCTGCATGTCTGGAAAGGAAACAGCGACGGGATAAAGAATGCGGGGTTACAATGACTTTCGATTCAAAGACTTCCACCTTCACGAGAAGCGGCAGCTTCCGGCAACCTAGTCTCACGGAACGGTTGCAGGAATCACGCGATCGTGCAGTAGGTGAGTCGTATTATTGTTTATAAATTTCTACTTTCCTAATTATAAATTAATGCATACAAAAAAATTAAAACAATTTAAAAAGGATGATCTTTTAAATATATAATTCTTTAAAAAAATTCTTATTTTATAAATGTTGAAGATTTATTATAAGTCGTACTTGAAAGATAAAAAATGTAAAGTATTCGTAAAAATGTGATTAAAATTAAATATATTTATCACAATGTCACGAATACATTTTGACTTGAATATTATATTATTTCTTATATATTATGCAAAATTTATCATCCTCTATTAATATGTATTTATTTATATTTTATTATATCTCGAATGCATTTATGTTTTAGATGTTCCTCCAGTTAAACAGGTGTATAATCCCTTTGCGATCGAGAGGCCACATGCCACTCCGTCTATGCTGGAACGACAGGGTTCTTTCCGAGGTTTCACGCAGCTCAATCAAGCATCCCCATTTAAAAGGCAACTCAGTCTACGAGTCAATGATCTTCCTAGTAATCTCGAACGCACACGTAGTCACAGTCTCGAGCCAACGGACTTGTCGCGAATGCCGTCAGCTCTTTCGCATATAGTACCTTTGAAGCCACCAGGTGAGCGTTTATGGTCTTACTTCGTCTTGTTTTTCGTTCGTAATCTTATCAAGACAATCATTAATGAATGAGCGAATCAGCTCTACAAGTACATAAAATGTGATTATATGTGCTACTAATTTAAATCGATCTAATTGCTGAATAACGATGTGCTTCCCGTTTTTTTACAACAGAGTTCGAAGGATATGACGAAGGTCATTACTCCTTATTCTGTTAATTCCCATTGTTGCCTGCTCTTCGATGTATCCTTAAACGTGCTCGTTTTCCGTTTACACACGGTACAACTCCGTTAACAGACAGAAACAGATTTCACGACACGCGTAGCTAGAATCCTCGTAATCTTGTTCCCTTATTTCTCCCCGCGTGATTTTGCTCGTGCTTGAAAGAAAAAGAAACATTCAACATCGTTGTTATATATTCCTTCACTTTATACTTACCCCGACACATGTATATTTATACGTCCTGTAGCATGCCTTTTGTACCATGCATTGGGATGCACCCAGCACCACGTTGCAAAATTCAGACTGCAATTAAATATTTTGTTAAACGTGATCTCTTCTGTTTCTCCGCAGTGAGTCCAATACCAGAAATATCTCCCGGTGGTCAGGACAGCGTCTCTGCGATGTGTCAGCAGCTTTCTCGAGGGCTTTCTCTGCTCTCGAGCAGCGACGACTTTGGACCAATGCCGTCGTCCCAGCTTGCCGCGAGCTCCGTCGCTAAACAACTTTTCACGAGCACCATCACTAACTCTCCTCCAGGTACGACTTTCAAATAAAAAACTATGAAAGTTACTAATTTCATCTTTTTGTTCCGATCAATCGCAATGGTGCGTTTGAAGAATCGTTACTTCTATCGTAATTTTCACATGACGATCCTTTTCAGTAACGAGTAGCAACTCGTTGGACGAGATGAAACTGCAGAATGGTCCCAGCATCAATAATAACAACAACGATAATAACAAGAGCGACGAGCTCGGCGGTCTGAATCATGTCGGGCCCAGCTGGCAAGAGTCGGCATCCCCGGTTCTCGCGTCGAACCACAGGCTCACGCCTCTTCTTAAGACAAGCAACCTGAGTCCCGTTCTTCCAAGGACGAACGCGCCTACTTCGGTCATTATGAGCACACCGGCGCCTGTTTCCTCTGGTGTGGGTGCCTTTGGCACGCCACCGTCGGCAGCAAGCCCCGCTTTTAGCACAGCTTCTACGTCCTCTTTGGGAAATACGTCTACGTCGGCTGCGAACAGATCGCCGATACCAATAAATTCGACGATGACACCGAAAACAAGTTCTCCCAGTGCCAGCGTAGCGTCCGTCTCCTCGGCATTATCCATCTCGACTGACGTCGGCCAAGTTTCATCGGCAACCAGTGTACCAACAGCTTTAGTAAGTCAAACATTTACGACAATTCCCTTAATTCGAGCGAAACTCTAGAATTTTGTTAAAATTAAATTCGTAAAACATTTTAAGTAAAATCAGATACTTCGACGTACAAATTCTACATATTTTTTTTTATATTTTTCAATCAATATTTTATAAGTAAAATATCCTAAGAAATAATACATCTAACCATTTATCTAACCATTTTTATTTGAAGCATAATATAATGCTGTAATCTTTAAAAACATTGAAATATTCTGCCTTTCACATCTGTAAGACCAAATATTCAATTCGTCTATTTCAATCTTCTTGAGAACTTTTATTTCTTATAACCGATATACAAGAATCTTTTTTTTTCTTTTGGTCCATTGTATCGTACCACTAACGTATATTACTCGGAACAGTCTTCTCTCACGAGTTTCTCTATTCAACAGGTACAACCACTTTCCACGGCAGCCGGTTTGCCGAAACCAGAACAATGGTTGGGTAGTATAACCGGCTCCGTGCCGTCGCCGGTACCGCAGCAGGTACCTGCCAGTCCACGACGAGCACCTCCGCTTCACGCCAGAGCGCACTCGCTCGGGTCGGCAGCGATGGGCCAGGCTTCCAGAGGAGGACCCTCCGATCCTTTCGACGTTGAGTGGGCGGAAATCGCCGCCAGAAATCTGCGGCAATCGACCACGACAACGAATCCTTTCATTATGCCGAACGCGACCCAGGCGTTCCAGGTGCAGTTGTAGCGTCAGGAGTTTATCAACAGCGTCGCCAAGTATTTTCGCTCGAACACATAGCGGCAGTCCGCACGTTCGCGCTTCGACGTCGCACACGATCGAAAATACTACACGTGAGCCGCCGTGTCCTTGGCCCGACCTCGAATACCGTTGAATGCTGTCGCGCGCATTATAATGCCGCGGTCGAGCTTCTTCCGGTTTAATAGTACGAGTCCTCTCTAAACGGGGGACCCGAGAAGAGAAGCCGGGTTCCGAAGGAGCGCGACGACGATCTTTCTCTTATCGAGTCGGCATTTAGTATAGCAACGACAGTAGCGCAGCGAAACTTTAAACCAGCACAAAAGAAAAAGATATCAGCGTAAAATACTTTATAGATAGATAAGTATACGCGCACAGCCTTAACGACCTCAGTAAAAAGTAAAAAAATGGTACACGCATAAACGCATTAAAAAAAAAGCATACGTTCGGGTGATGTGACGGGGAGATACACAAAGTTTCATGCACCGAATATTAACAGTGGCTTACAGCTCGTCAGCCGATTAAGAAGAAGCAATAGTTGTCGCGAAATACCAACGGATTTTCCGACAGTATCAATAATTATACTTCAATGTGTCTGTCACGCGATATATCGTAAATTGGATATCCCAATTATCTTGAGTAGAGTTAGGCTCGAACCGCGAGCGATTATCGTCGTTCTGCATGAAAAAAAAAACGAAATTGTATGCACCCAAGACTTACACTGCACCCTTACCATTTTTTTTTCTTTTTCGCAAGAGAGAAAATTACGCGTAGTATAGTCGCTCTTCGTGATCGTGTGTCCCGCAACCTGGATCACGAAACGGCAAATGATAATCCGTACCTTTCGCAGGAAGAAAACTTGCATTTCCGGCGGGCTCACCCGGCTCAGACAAGCACGTAGATAGATGTAGAGTGACATTTCACCATACGTGAAACGTCATTATGCAGGTGGATTAACATCCGCGTGAGGGACTGTGATATTGACGCGAAGTGGCCAGTACTTAAGTGAACAGGGTCGAAGAGAAGTATCGTGAGAAACTTGCTCAAGGTCGTCGTGCCGCGCGATAACAGAGAATAAGAGCGATCGTGAGCTCGGGTACCGCGGACTCTATCGTCCTGTATAGCCGGCAGAAAACACCCATATAGATTATTACTTAAGTAAAGATTAGTTGTTGAAGGTTATAGCGGAGATATTGTCTTACACTATCGTCGTCTATTATATATATACACACACACACGATCGTGTTGCATTTATCGTAAAAACGGAGGATCGCGGGATGATGAGAAAATCCTTGCACGAGGACGACGCTCACGAAACGATTTCCTCGAGAGTCTTAGCCGGTGCTTCCGCTCTATAATAGCAATAGCTGTGCGAAAATCGTTCGTCGAGCCGATCCTCGAAAAAGTGCGAGTTCATATCTAACGATCTGATTGCAATCGAGTGCAAAGAGATTTCCTCAGATCCGTATAGTAATTAATAGCGTCCCGCGAGATATCAGTATTGCGCCTCTAGCAGCTTTCTGTCTTTCAAGTTAACGGCTGCACTTTCGGTTTTTCGAAACGGATCGAGGGTAAACGTCGAGGAAGGCCAAGGAAGATAATCACAAGAGGGAGATAATTGAGGCGCGTATGTGTGTATGCATTGTACATAGATAATTATTTAAAGTATGACACGACAGTGTAGGGAGAGGAGGAAGAACGTATGAAAAAGTTGCAGAGAAAGAACGTAATGGAATCATTCATTAAACCGGCGACTCAGCAATGAAACGAGAAAAATTCTTCCTAGATGAAATTTAATCGATGTGTAATATATCTTATAAATATGATTTTAGGGGATTATATTGAAGAGGAGACACACACACACACACACACACACACACACACACACACACACACACACATACAAATAATATTGCGCGATCATATGAAATCTGCGACTTATAATTTATTTACGGATTTGATTATAGCTCCTCCTAATTCTTGTTATTTTTAAGAATAGCAGATTTTGTCACACATTCGCAGTCATTCTGATAAATATGTACAATATTATACGGTACATATATGTAGACATTCCTGCAATACTCCACACCGAGATACTTACGCAACATAAGTTTTTGATCGCGCGATTTAATTTCGATTAAAGTCGCGTCTCAAATCGCATCTAATGTAATTTATTTATTTAGCCACGCTGTGAACGCGAAGCGTACCTATATATATCGATATTCTTCCACACGGCGAGTATTGTTTAAGAAGTATTACCGCTTCGTTTGCGTAATAGATCTTAATCAGAAAATTGATTTAGAAGAAATTGTTAATTGGCGATTATGAAAGCGAAGGACATCTATTTATGTCTGCGAGCGAAATTTTTGCCGTCATCGTTGCGAGTTGTTCGGCGAAAATGGACTTGGTTTTTTCGAACCACCTTCCGTCCGTCCCGAAAATCAAAAGGTAACAAAGAGATAACAAAATTAAAAGCGCGATGAAAATTTAAATACTGTAAAGTAGGCAGCAGGGAACGATTGAGTACTTATTGCGGTACTTATGCGAGAGAATATCGGTTAATCAATGTACTTAAATATTAATACACGTAGAGAGATCGTTGCTGACGAAATCGCTAATCGACGCACGTCGTCGACGTCTTCGTCTTTATTCGTATTTTTCTCTCGTTTTTATTATCTTTGAAATTGCAAAATTTCTTCCGTTATTTCGTTTGTTTTCTCGAGAAAGAGAGAGAGAGAGAGAGAGAAAACGAGGAAAAATGTGTACATAACGCAGGATAGTGATTCGTTATAACATTATCACATTTACGTACTTACTGTTTTTTTTCCTTTTACGTTTCTTGGTCGATGTACGCTAACTCACATTTGACTAGGATCGAAAAGGAGCGATAGCAGCGTCTTGGCTGGTATTACATCCGCTTTTACAACGCTTCTGCGACGTATCCGGGCATTTGATGCTTCTTTCCTTTTGTCGTGACTTTTAATCCAAGAGTCTCGTTTTTATTTGTGACTGTTCTTTTCATCGCGCCCGGAAAAGCGCGAGAATTAGCCAGGACGCGTTCCGGTGTCTCGTTCGACTGAAACAGACTAGTGCATTTAGAAAAATGGATAACAATGGCACACATATATAAACACAAACTCTCTCTCATACACACACACACACACAGAACTACTTACCTAAAGAAAGAGACGCCGGGACAAGAGTATAGGCGAATAGATGCACCGCGTGCCAAATTCAAAAGTGCAACCGCGTTGCCTGCCAATTGGTACATCGCGCACGCTTCCGTGGTTGTGTTGTACATAGTGTCGCCGGTCGATTCCTGGATCAACGTACGACTTAATGCGTGTATATTTCGTAAAGGTATCCTTGTTCATTTTACATTGTATCTGCCACTGTAAAAATACGATTTATTATATAATATCTGTTGTGATTATGAACAGGTCTTTTATTTCTTTCACAAAATATATCTCCGCACATTTTTCAAGCGAGAAAGATGCCAATTTCTTTCCATTGTCTTCAAGATGCGTCTTTATATGCGATGAAGAAGAGGCAATTCAATGGTAATATGTAATAATAAATATAATATTCAGATCTCAGCAACGTGAAAAAATGGATGAAAAATATTAATTCTTTTTCTCCGAGTTACATAGAAATGTCAATATATCTATTTCTAATATTTTATTTTTAAAGAAACAACTTGTTACTGAAATATGAAACTATAAAAGATTATATATATAATGTGTAATGCGATAATATTAATAATATTTATTATCTATAGCAATATTTTTCAGATATAATACTTTCGAATTTTTCAATATCTAAATTAACAATCTATATTTTTTATATACAACTAGAACAACACAAGCGCGTGCTAAGCTTCGATATCCTCGATTTTATATAAAAAAGAATGATATTTTTATATAAACTTGATTAATATCTTTTGACAGAAATCAGCTAATTAAAGCATTAATTTGCTCATTAAATTTTAAAATTAAAATATGTTATAAAAATTAAAATACTAATGTTATAAATAATATGTTATAAACTTTAAACTCGAATAATAATTTTTGACAGAAATCAGCTGATAACTGTCAAAAAATATTAATCGAGTTTAAAGTACTATAACATTTTATTTAAAACATATTATTTTAATTTTTATAACATATTCTTATTTTACTCGATTAATATTTTTTGACAGTTATCAGCTGATTTCTGTATCATTCTTTGTAACATAAAATCGAGGAATAGCGCACGCGTAGCTCGCGCTTCTGTTGTTCTTTTAGAAAGAGATTTTCAACTATATGTCTATTAAAAAAATGATAATCTGTGCACGACTGAATATACATATATTAATATCTATTACGAGATGTCACACTATCACACTAATGGATATAAAATTATTTTTCTTGTTATAAATTTAATGAACATTAATGTTAACTTTAAGTAATTCTGTAATCCATTTACAAACAATTTTCTTAACAGTTTTCAAGTTTTTCTTATGTAATATATATACTGATATGTGAAGAAAAACAAACTGAAATGAAAATGACAGATGAGAGAAATCAGTTGTAACTTAACCACATTATTAAAATAATTTAAAGCCCAAAAATTATTAATATGTCATATAGCACAAAGAGCACTGCATATTTTCTTTTTAGAATATCGTAAAAATTTTGAATTATGTCAAAAAAAATCTGTCATCATGATCAATATAAGCTCAATCAGATATTCGAGCAAGTGAAAGCTATTTCAGATGTAGTGGATGAACTTAGGATAGTACTAAATGATTTGAAGAAAGCATCTCTCGATGCAAATCATAAGAGAGTTTTATTTGAATCTACAAAAGAAAATAACAAAATTAATTATGTTAAATCGACTGTGCTCAGAAAAATAAAAACGTATTTTAGAAATACTGGAATTTGCACGAAAATCGATGAAACGCATCGGTTCACAGATAATACCCAGGTATTCATAAAATATATTAGACAATGATTTTTCTACAGCAATTATTATGCAACGTTTGCTACGGTTACAAGAATTTTACATAAATATATAAGAATATATAAGAATTTTACATAAATGTGAAATACTTGTATATTTTTTATTATACATAAAAAAGTACAAGCACAAACAATGTTATAAGTATTTATTATACTTATAATATTATTACACAGAATTAACTTACAGAAAAAATGTATAATTTATTTTCTTATACAAACTTACAATGCAATTCAACTTTTTTACGTAAGTTTTTGTTATATCTTTTTACGTAAAAATTATTTCTGTTGTGTAAATTGTTATACAAATGAAAAATATATATATAATATTTGTTATATCGTTACACAAATGACAAACACATTATAATATTGATTATAGGCTTGTAGATGTTGCTCAGCTTCTTCAAATTATATGGTTCATTGTGAGAGAAAAAGAGATCATAAGCCATCGGCGCATACAATCCGATCCTTAATGTACGATAGCCTGAAATTATTTAAGAGTAAAATTATAAAAAATATACAAAGCAGTCGAAAAACTCGACGATCACCCACGAGCACTGAGCATGAATGTGTGACGCCCAATCAACAGCAATTACAAATGTGCATTCTGCAAAGAGAGGAAAAGCAAAAATCGCTCAAAGATACAAGGAATAAAGACATAACTAAAGACACTGACATCAGCAAAGAATTAGGTAATTCGACAGATACGTCATTTACATCCGCCGCTTCTGTACAAACAGAGATCGCTGTATGGCAAGAAAACGACGAAAAGTTGTCTAATTTTCCATGTCAAAAAATGATAGAAAATACGCAAACGAGCCCGTTATCAATGATAAGCGATGATCGTTCTGTGATTCATTCAGATCGATTCATAGGCGAGTTATCGAAAAATCCCGCGAAATATATGTTCTTGACGAATAAAATAAATAAATATAAAAAATGTTCGTGCAAAGAACAATGTCCTTATGCACTATATAAATTGCCGTGCAAGAAATACAAATGCAGTGCACCGATAGAGAAAGTAGACGATGAAATAAACGGATTGATACTCGAGTGCTTAAGTTTCCAGAGAAAGAATAATTTTCCGAGATTTATAAATGTTGATACGACACGAGAGAAAAGTGAGAGACGTTTCGCGGATTTTTCACCCGTTAAAATTAAAGTAAATGAATCTTCAACTTCTTCGCTTTCGGTGGATATCGAAGTTAAGATTCACAACGATTATCACAATTCGGAGAACATCGACGAATTTTCTAAACGAAGAAGAGCTAGAACGTATATTGTAAATAAAAAAAGTATGAGGAAAAATGACGTAATTAAAAATTTTGAAAAGAAGACTGAATCATTTTTCAATATAATTTCCTTACAGAGACACGAAAATGAAAAAAAAGAAAATATTATATAATGAACTAATAGAGGTAAGTTAAGGTTGATGATTCATTCGATTCATAAAAGAACCTGTCAATATTGATACTTAAGATTATGCGAATTTTTTTTACATAATGTCAAAGAATGAGCAAGACGAAATATATTAATATATTTTTTTCTGAAACAACAACTCCGAGATGGACGAAGATGAATATGCAAACGCAAATCGGCAAATACGCGCATATATTAACTATATTTAAATAACAGATCATTGCCATGTCATTTTTAAATGATTATACAAATGTAAAAAGAATGCAAACAAATAAGATAAAGAAAAAAAGATTAAAGAGAAAAGATAATGCATCATCAAGATGGACGCTTTATCATCGCAAATACTTTGGCCTCGAATCAAGAGACATAATATTTATTTTGCATTCTAGACTAGAAAAGATGTTAATGCTCATTTGAAAGAATTTTTGAATCAAATATGTGACCAGACTGATGGTTGGCGAAATAGGAAGTCCGTAAAAGCATCTTATCCATTTTCTCGTAATCACATCTCCGCTGAAAAGTGTAAAAATCTCATATCTTATTATCTTATTGATTATTTTCATTCACCATCTGAAACACTGAATTTTAACATGAGTAATATATCAGGCAGACTTTATGACTGTCTTGAAAAACTCGAAGATATTACTGCTTGATATTTTCGTAGTCGTAATATTATTTCATCATGTTTTATCATCGTCGGCGTTTATCTTTGATAATTAATGATTAAAAATAGGAATAGGATAATATTGTCATCAAATGTGTGCATCACATTAGTTAAAATATAATTTATTATAGTTATAACATATTATTTTTGAGAAGATATGTACATGTAAACATACGTAAAGCACACATTTGCAAAAATGCATTTATATAGATGTTGTTCAATATTTCTCGTAATGTTACGAGTTCGAAAAAATACATTATTTCCTGATATATAACGCATGGATTAATTTATATAATTTAATAAAAGCAATTTTCTTTATCCTATCTATATAATTTAAACATGATATATAGATAGATGAATACATTGCAAATATATACTTGAGACAAGATTTATAATAATATTGTTTCTTAGATAGTATAAAGTTTTATAATAATAATATTGAAAACATTATATATGTACATGGCATATTTCATTTATATAGTTAGTCTCGTAGGAGTAAATGGTAAAATTTTAACATAATTTAAGGTTTCGGAAAAAATATTCTGCGTACATTGTACGGAGAATATGGACACATTAAATATAATAAACGATTTTTTTTAAATATCATTTATCACGAATTAATATCGAAATGTTAAATTCAATCTCAGATATTTGAAAAAAAAAAAATTTAATATATTTTTTACGCACTCATAATATTATTTAAATAACACAATATAGAAAAAAATTAATTTCTTATTATAAAAGAAATGCAATGTTAAAAATTAATCACACGTATAAAGAAATATAATAGAAAGAACAATTGATTTCAAATATCCAGATTGATAATAATTTCTTAATGTAAAAATTTCTCATAATATATATTCTCATAATATAATATGTACACGTTGAAATACATAAATATATGGGATGATTTATACATACTATATGATTTTATAGCATTTGCTGTACAATTTTCCATATCCATTAGAAATGTACGTCATATTTTGCACGATACCATAGAACTTAGAAATCAAGAGAAAATCTCAATTATATAAATTAAATTTTTCTGCGAGAGGTATAAAAAGTACAAATCGATGCAAGATCGTTTGAGTTTCGCAAAAAATTCTTCTCGGATACTTAAAAATAAACTCGTATAGGAAGTAATGGAAGAACAATATTATTGACATAATATATCTTAAATGTATGTCATTATCATAGCCGATATGTCATTATAAAGCCAAGGGAAACAATTTTATCATTAATTGATCGACAGAACCGGGATATATAAAAATCTAAGTATATCTTACTAAATTAAGAGCTAAACTTTCTATATGCGCACAAATGTATGTGAAAGAACGTGTACTGAAAAACAGTACGTCCATGAAAATTGTTATGAAAATCACTCCTACATGCAATCTTCCTGCATCAATCTACAGGTATCATTTCGCGAATGTGTCATTTGCAAACTCACCAACTGATTCAAATTACATTTCGAATGCTAATCATTCCACATCATTCTTATTACTCACACTTAAAACTTTGTATTTGTTCTTCGAGGCATTCCGTCGTAGATTCCACGAAAGTTTTGTTCATAACTTCGTACACTTGATCCATAAGCTTTGGAAGATCGTCTTTGGTCAAACCCGCGGTAGGAATAGGCGGTAGGACTGTAATATAACTAGTTCCTAAAATAGAAAGTCTTTCTTTTAGAAGAATGTACAAAATGTACAAAAAAATATAATTATAATGTATATTATATATAAGAAAACATTTCTTAAAGAGAGTATAGAGAAATTCAATATTCATTTTTATTTATTTAGTTACATTTATAAAAATATATTTATATTTTTTTGTTTATATACCTGAATAAAATCTTTTTAATTTGCCATCTAAGAAATAGTACTTTGACACAACAACGGGTTGAATCGGCATTTGCGATTCAATTGCGACATGAAAAGCGCCTTTCTTAAAGGGAAGCAACGAATTACCCGAATGTCGATGTCCTTCGGGAAATAGAAGAAGTTTTCGCTAAAAATTCAATCGAAAATATCAATACGCTTTTATAAGGTATATTTAAAATAATCTAATTATATATTAATCGAAACTGTATTAATTTATATTATAAGTATACATGTATATACAATATTCATATTACATAATTTAAATATAATCTATTCTTTAGTGTTTTATTTTAGGTTGTTATTCAATAACACACAGGGAACATTACAAAAAAAATCACCTTTGCTAAACGAATAGATTCCGCTGTAGCATTAATAATTCGTTGGGCTTCTTCGACGTTTTTTCTATCGATGAACACTGTTCCCCAAAGCCAAGTCGCGAGACCAAATGGTCCAAGGTACATAATCTCTTTCTTAGAAATGACAGTGCAGTTCTCCATCGCTAACCATAATTCACCTAAAACTATATTAACCAATTTTATTATGCATATATCTATCATTCTTGATAAAAGATATACAAGCCTGTTTTTATTCGCACAACACACACATATATATAATTGTAATTACCACAAAGATCTAGTGAACTCTGATGATTGATGAGCACGACACAACCCGAATCTTTGATGATGTTCTCTTTACCGCGAAAACGGAATTTGATTCCGATAATCTTCGCTACTCTTACCACACCTCTGGCTGGCATTCTAAAAGATTTCATATTTATATTTCATTTTTCAAACTCAAAGGTTTGATTTTATTCACATATATGGGAACATACAATGCATTTTTCCAGCTACCGATTCGAAACAGCATGAATGGTATCCATAATCCTGCTGCTAGCGCGCTCGCTACTATAAAGACGATGAACTTCGCTCGATATCTCACTTTCTCGCTCAAGGCACAAACCATCACAAAGAGAAATATCAGGGCGATGCCGCTCGTCGTATAAACGCCGTACAGTACTCTGATATCGTGCAAAATTAATTATATCAATCGTGCATTAAATTCGCGTGACATTTAAAAATCAAAATTAAAAAATTCACAAAAGAGATAAAGTTATAAAAGAAATTTAAAAATTTAATCTAAATAAAATAAAATATATATTAATTTGTTCTTTATTATTCATATTATTCATTATCATTATAGAAAAATGATATATTTTAAACGCAAAATTCGAAATCATAGGCCAACTAAACGAGCAATTATTTGAATGGAGATGAAAATAAAAATTAACTAATAATTATAGATATTATGTTAATCATGAGATTTACAATACTTTATTAAATATATACGTTTCAGCTTTACTAAGCCTTCTTCAGTATAAAAATAGTCGATGTCTTTGTAAAAAACAAAAAATATGTGAAGTACATTCGTGTCCGATGACGCTAGTCGTGCGCATTATTACAAAAATGATTATTAGAGGCCCATTAAATCGTTATCTATAGAGCATCGTTGTTGAAATGGTGATGGGTAACACTGTATGACGTTTATCACTCGGTTTGTTAGACACTTCATCGTTGGGAAGCGAAAAGTAGCAAGTCCGAAATGACAACGTCCACCGTGTGTGGGTTATTTCGAATGGTATAAAGTGTATAGAAAGATATTTAGTTGTCTAGGGCCTCCTATCTCTACAGTGTCTAGGTCATGACTCTGATATATTTTATTTTTAAAAAATTTGCCTCAAAAGAACCACGTTCGTTTTTTTTTCATGTCTATACATGTATAAGAACTCATGTGCATCGTTGCGCACTTATGCTATAAATTTACTAGTAGTCTCTTGTCTCTCTTTCTCTCTCTTTTTCTTCCTCTCACTCTTTCTTTCTCCCTCCCTCTCTCTTTCTCACTCTCTTTATGGTTAATTAAAAGTTTATAAAAAGGCAGATGCTTCAGCTAGACACTTTTAGTAGTAGTTGTAATGTTAAGGCAAAAGATGATACATATAAAATATTTTGTTGTTTCTTTCTATTCGAATCTTTTTTTTTCTTTCTCTCTTTATAGTGATTCGTCTACGAGTTAAAGTTGCAGGATTACTATTATTGTGTGTGACTACTATTTTTTCAATTTATTCGCAACAATTCAAATTGTTCACAAATAACTGTTTCATGTGTGTCACAAAGATTATCAGAATTGATAACATAAACTTCTTTTATATATGCATAATATTATTGCACAAATTGTGGGATTTCAAAAATATAAGTGTGGCATACTCTTATAGAATAAACAATTTCTGATAATTAATATAAATAAATATAAAAGATATAAGTATTATATTTAAGTATAATATTTAACATTTGAGAATGTGGAAGCTCTCTGAAAACATATTCTTCCAATTTTCATTACTTCTATTCTCTTACTTAATTTCTTCTCTGTTTAATTAAATATATCTTAAAATTTACAGTCAATATTATTCGATATATTTTCTCGAAAATTAATTATTAAGATATAAACTGACATTTTCTTTATACAACATTTTGTATATACATATAACACATATACAAAACATTGAAATAAACATTGAAATATGAAAACTTAGACATGGAAGATAACTTTTTTCAATGTACATAATCGATTTTATTATTATTAACGATACAATTAGGTATATAATAACATGACACAATCATCAAGATGACAACTCAATATTTTTAAACAAGTTTAAAATTCAAATTTTTTCATCATTTCTAACCCATTGTTCCTTAATATTTTCAAAAGAGGCTATCATCAAACAGACATAATTTCTAATTATATATCGCGCATGTGTGGACTTTGCACTTCCCTGTATCTTTGCATCTTCAAGAGACAAAAAAGAACAAATATGTCATACGAATACATACATGTATGCAGATACGTATTTTTACGATAAATAAAAAAATTATTTACTTAAAACTATAATGTACCTATACGCAACACGTTAGTTTCATAAATAAGAGTTTCATAACTAATAAAACACTTAGGCCCGATTGCACCAACATTATTTTGGCTTTAAGCGAGACTTAAATATGTATTTTTTCTTTATCTTTCTTTCTCAATAAATAAAGACAAACACATATTTAAGTCTCGCTTAAAACCAAAATAACGTTGATGCAATCGGACCTTAATTATATAAGGAAATAATTAAAAAGAAAAAGAAAACTTTATTTGCAAGATTTTAACAATTTTGACAATTGCATAATACATATACTTGCTTCAAATTTAATTATTTTCAAAATATCAGACTATATTTATAGTTTAAATAAATATAGATCATATGTTATTATATAACTTTATTACGACATAGTAATAATACTTGTTTTATATAAATTTTATATATTTCTTTGATTTTGAATAAATCACTATAGTTGATGAATTACTAGACAAAAATCTAAAATTTATGTAAGAGTTTGAATTTATGTCAAAAATTGTACAGCGAGTTGTAATATTGCGCGCAAAAAATAATAACTGACAGGTAAAATCTTAAATTAATAATATCGTCTGTAATTAAATTTTATTATATTAAACCTCGTTATATTAATCTCGAAAAGCATTTGTAATTTTTTAACGACATATTTATATTATTTATAAAAGATAAAATTGTAGCCTTCTTCAATATGAACAATTCTGAAAGTCATGTTATTGCAATGTGAAAAAACAATAAAAATCAATTATCATTATAACTTCTTCAAAACATGCATCTGAAAAATGCATTCGATAGTATTATTAACTGACTCATTGTTTCACGGAGATATGCAAGAAAATGAAACTATTCTTCAATAAGTAGTTCTCAATCTTTACGATAACGTCATTCACTTAAGTCATAAATTTTTCCGACACACATTTGTATTTTTAACTGCAAGGTCCGGTCGGGTTATCTATGCAATAATGCACTTGCAATGCATAGTAATCGACTCTTTTTATGTAAGAATCATTTTGATTGCTTCCTTATTTACTTGTACAAATTCGCTATTCTGAGGAAAATTTGCTATGCGCTTCTTCACGCGATCAAAACTCTGTTAGATAAATATTTAAAATTATCGTTATTTCGGGAATATTTTAAAATTTAAATATTTTACCATTTGCAAATCTTAAATTTACTCGAAAAATAATCTAGTTGTATTTTTTAATAACTTTTTATAATCGAAAACATCTTGGGATTACACAGATTCCAATTTTAATCCAAGAATTTGAGAAAGATAAATTGATATTGTGCAATAAATTGATATTAATAATTAATACATTAATTAATGCAAATGTATTAATACATTAATACATTTAATTTATAATAGGAATTGAAATAGATATAATTTCATAGTTCATATAAGTTAATATAAGTTATAAATCAACTAATTCTATTTAATATTAAATTTTATTATTGATATTTATAAGAGTAAAACACTATTTTTCACATTATAAAGAAAATAACTTAAATTTTCAAGTTGTATATTTTTTGTATATCCCATTTTTCATAAAAATTTAGATTTTTAATTAATCAATTTAATTAATAGATTAATCAATTATATATGTCTGTGTGATAGATTTCAAATTATATATATTTAAACTAAATAATCTTAAAATAAGAGAAATTACAAGATATTGATATAGAATGTAATACAATATTTTTATCTGCTTATAATACATAAATTTTACAATATGTACTACGACATATAAATACAACAAATCTTTTAAGGTAAAGAGAGATAATGAGAGATAGATTTATTATTTCTTGAAATGTTATATTTATCGAAATAATATACTGCAGCTCAATTTTTAGTTTGTATTAAATGAATAATCATCACAGATATTATGAATCATCCGATCGCTAAAGGTCAAAATTCTTCTTGATTGTTTCGATTACTCGAGTCCTTTACTCTTTCAGTTGACGAACGAGTCAATTCATTCGTAAAAGGTTAAACGATTTCATTCAGTAAGTTTAAATTTGATTCAAATTGTCAAATAATATCTTGAGATACCTCAATTTTTCTAATTCATTATAGTTTTTTATATTAAGCTTATAATGAACATGAAAAATTATTCTATCTATTCAATCATTTTTATTATTTAACGAAATAAACGCAACGAATTAAATAAAGTTCTTAAGAAAATATTTTTGATAACAATTTGTTATTTCATGAAAGATAATATTATTGATAAATTTATTTGATAAATCATAACGCGCAAAACATACGCGTAAAGTATAAAGTATATATGCGTAAAGTGTAAAGTGCAACATATATATGTGGACAGAAATGAGCAATAGTCCGATCGAAATTCAAGGAACATAGTCCGATCGAAATTCTATACATAATTGAAATATGTACTTACATCGGAGATAACACATAGATAATATACTTCAGTATCGATAACAATGTTACATACAAATATTCAATCTAATAAATTGATAAATATTCTTTTTCCGGGTTTATAATTTTCATTTTATCGCTATTTTAGTGCTATTAATAAAAATAAATAAATAACAAATAATCTAATAAAATAATACATCAAAGTATTTTAAACTTTATGAAAATAACAAATCCTACATGTTTTTCTGCAATGCGCAAGATTGCGCAACTTGCAAAAGTTAAATCTATTTTATCATTATAATAATGATAAGATTTTATGTTAACGCATAATAATGCATAATAAATGTACTTCTAAGTAAACTATATATTTTAGAAACTATGCACTATAGATAATAGTAATAAAGAAGAATACGTTAAATATGCGTTGTAATAATATAATTTTGATAATAGTCAATAGTAGATAATAGAAAATCAATAATAAATAGAAAATTACAATATATTAGAGAAAGTTCTATGCTTTTATATATATATATATATATATATATATATATATATATGTTGTTGTAAGTTTAACATAATACAAAATTTCGTGAATTATTCACCCTTGTCAAATTTGTCAATAATTTATCAATAAATAAAAATTGATTATCTAATTATTTATTTATATTAAATTGTTATTAAATAAATGGATCATTATTTGCTTGTCATAAATACATGTATAAAATTCAAATACAGTAAATTTTAAATATAGTAGTAAGTGACTAATTTTAAACATATTTATATTTAATTTAGGTATTTAATAAGGAAAACAATTATTTCATATAAGCCATCCATATAAATATATTAATAATTCAACGTTAAATGGGCATAAAAATCTGCTATTTCCTTTCTTAATCAAAATTTTATTTAAAATTTTATTACTAAATAATTAATTAAATAAAAGCTACAAATTAATATGTTTCTATTTATACAAACAAAAGTTTTTTATATTCTGAGTTAAAAAAAATTATTCTCTTTTTAAGAGAGTTCCTCAAATATTTTATACCGCTTACCATGAAGCAGCAATTTATTCATACATCTATTTATTATCTTACCATGAAAATAAATGAATGTTATCATGAAATATCATGAAAATAAATATAAAAATACGTACGTAAAATGAAAAAAAAACGTACGTAAAATAAAAATACACGTTTCATTAAATAAAAATTAAAATAATATATGTTTCAATGAAGAGAATAAATCACTGGCATTTACCTTGATCAGCATTCGTGTACCTGATTTATTTCTTTCGTTTCGTATATGGTTCGTATATGGTTCAAGTGGTTTATGCGTCTTATTCTCAATTTTTTCATTCGATAAACGTCAATAACGATCGCGTTAATAATAACCGCAGCGCGTACACACTACATTTGATTTTAATTTACTCTATGTTCGCGATGTATATATTCCGGGACAAAATTAGCCGGACAAAAAAACCAATAATATCGTCACGTTGATTACTTACGTCTTGAACATGGTGTTATTCAGGTATAAGTACGTAGCGTTCACCGCGATTGATCAAAAACAACTGTCAAATGCCAACAACCATCGCGGTCGCCTCGCCGTAGTGACCTATAACACTATAGTCATAGAGGGCACGTGGTCCATCGAACGATACATCGAACGATGAGTCGACACGTCTCGTTAATCTTCGGCACTTCCCGCCTTTTGGAAAACACTGTCAATGGTTGCGTACTTGATATTCTCAAATCAATAATCTGCAAAAGAAAGAAAAAGAGATGAGATAAAAAAGAGAAATAAGATATACTTATGCTCTACATAAGGGAGGACATTCTTACAAAAAACTCTATATATATACAGTTTTTATGTTATACTTTCGAGATAAAAATGAAAAAAAAGGAAAACAAAAAATGTGTCCAATAAAGATATATATATATATATATATATATATATATATATATGTATATAATTATTAATAAAATAATAATCCTAATACAACTTCGATTTTTGCAACTTAAACAATTACAAATAATTATAATATAAATTTGATCGCACTCTTTTTTTTCGTCAATAATTGATATTATAATAATATATTTTACTTTACTATATATTTGTGTGTTTATGCCATTTTTTTATTTTTTTATTTTTTTTTTATTAAAAATCACCAATAATTCATAAAATTAATAACGATTCACCATGCCGCATATGTATATAATATATGTCTACACATATTCACGCATACATTATAAATCTACACACACATACGTAAATTTGTCAGCATCACTGCTGCTGTGTTCGTGTGCTTTTCGAAATATTTCCTACTATTGCATTATCATCTCAAATAGATCTCTACAATGGCATCTCCTGAATCAAAATCACCCGAACAATCCGAGAAAAACCGAAAATACGACAGGCAATTGAGGTAGTACTCGTTATAATAAATTTTGAGGTTATATATGACAACTTTTATGTCCCATCTTTGCTCCTGTTTTCTATTTAAACAGACAGAATTCTGCCACTTTTATAATTTTAGTTACATTTTTCTCAAATTACGCCTGTTTTTTTCTTTTTCTTTCATATAAGAAATATTTTCCAACGTATAATTGTTATCGTTGACAGATTATGGGGCGATCATGGCCAAGCAACTTTAGAAGCTGCTCATGTCTGTCTTATAAATGCTACTGGACTTGGCACAGAGATACTGAAATCGCTAGTACTTCCAGGTATAGGAGCATTCACTATAGTCGATGGCAAGAAGATTACTGTTGAGGATATTGAACCCAAGTATGTACATAATATTGTAACTGTCAGACCAATATTATACTCTCGAGAGATTTATTTTAATGTGATATATTAAATGGATTTGAATTAGTTTTTTTCTAGAAGCAGACAGTGTTGGAAAATCCAGAGCGCAAGTAGCCACTGAAATGCTTTTGGAATTAAATCCAGATGTAACGGGTGATTATATTGACGAAGAACCCGAACAAATTTTATCCAACAGTCCAGATTTTTTCAATAGCTTTACTGTTGTTGTGGCTACTGCGCTAACCGAGAAGTAAGAATTCTGATATTAAAATATTATTTAAAAAATTAATTACACAAATGTTATAATTTATGAAAAATATTGAGCTAAAATTAACTATTGGGTTGTTCGGAAAGTCATTTCGTTTTTTTCACATACAATTGTATGTGAAAAAAACGAAATGACTTTCCGAACAACCTAATACATATTGTATATATTTTTTACGTATCATTTCTGGTATTAATATAAATATATGTTTTTAAAAAACACATTTTTTTTCAGGACATTGGTCCTTCTGTCAAAAAGACTTTGGGAATTGGATATTCCTTTAATAGTATGCAGAAGTATAGGCTTTATTGCATATATGCGCATTCAAGTAAAGGAACATACAGTTATAGAAACCCATCCAGACAACGAAACGCCAGATTTACGTCTAGATAGACCATTTGATAGCCTGAAGAAGCATTTAGATTCCATAAATCTAAATGAAATGAGCTTCAAAAATCATTGTCATGTACCATATCTAATTATTCTATATAAATACTTAGAAAAATGGATTTTGGAGCATCGTACTTTACCGAAACTTTTTAAAGACAAGCAACAGCTCAGAAACATGATCAAGAGTGGCATAAGACGCGACGAACATGATTCGTCTAATAGCGAGGAAAATTTCGAGGAAGCTATGAAGGCTGTAAATACGTGTATAAGAGCGAGCGATATTCCTGATAATATTAGAAATATTCTAAACGATGATCGTTGTATTAATTTGACAGCAAAGGTATCAATGACACGTTTTTATAATTTATTATTCTATAACTTATTTTTAACCTGGTTTAGATATGTTCAAACTGATCGGTTTATTTCAGAGCAGCTCTTTTTGGATTATCGCAAAAGCGGTGCGTGATTTCGTTGATAATGAAGGGAAAGGACTATTACCACTTAAGGGTACTCTACCTGACATGACTGCAGACACTGAAAAATATATTACACTCCAACAAATGTATGATACTGATCTTTAAATAACAGTTATACATAAGATGATACATGAAAAAGTAGTTCAGTCTCCATTGTCAATGTAAATAAAAATTTTAATTTTAGTAAATTTATTATTAAAAAGATAGCAAATGTTTATATTTAAATAGTTATTATTATTAATTATCAGATTAATTAATACGGTTACAATATATTAATAATATTGATAATATTAATAATATTGAAGAATACGTTATTAAAATGCATTATTAATTTTATTATCGCACATTGACTATTAAGATTGGACTATTTTTTTGTGTTTTATTTTTTAATATCTAATCATAGACAACATCGAATTTATGTATATACAGTTATCATAAACAAGCATCAGCAGATGTAGAAGCTGTGTGGCGACGTACTTTGCAACTGTTACGTCAATTGGGGAGACCATCAGATTCAATTTTAGAGAAAGATGTTAAGTTGTTCTGCAGACATGCCACTAATATTCATGTAGAGAAAGGAAGCTGTATTGCAGACGAATATGATTCTAAGGTTTTTGATACAAATATCATAGGTGATTACTTTTTCCTTAAAAATATGCAAAATTATAATATTTATAATAAATTAATAATTTACAATTGTATAACGAAAATTTAATAATTATATATAAATATAATTTTAAAAAAAGAATTATATAATTATAATAGCTATTAGCAAATTGCTCTTAATGTCTGATTTTACATTTTTTGCAGTTCAAAATTTGGAAACCCCAGAAAGTATGATGATTTACTATGTTATGCTCCGAGGAGTGGATAAATTTCAAGCAGAATACAATTCATATCCCGGCGAATTCGATGACCAAGTGGAACCCGATATTGTAAAACTTAAGGTAACATCTTTTAATAATATAATTTTTTTATATCGTCGAAATCGAAGTATCATAATCACGGTATTCTATAATTGAATTATATTATTACAGACATGCCTGACAAAACTGTTGAGCGAATGGGGATGCGGACCACTAGCTAAAGATGATTATGTACACGAGTTTTGTCGATTTGGTGGCGCAGAATTGCACTCCGTTTCGGCATTTCTAAGTGGTCTTGCAGCACAAGAAACCATCAAACTTATCACAAATCAATATAAACCTGTTCATAATACCTTTATCTACGATGCTGTTACATCAAACTCTGGAACATTCTTTTTTTAAAACTGTTGTATGCAAAAAATCTCTACATTAATTAAAGTAATAATACAATTTTGCAGCTTATATTAGTTTCACGAGTTTTTTAATTTAGAATAACAAAATGACTTGCAAATGTTAAAGCTATTTATATTCTATCCTACTTTCCGATCTATATTATTTCATCTCCCATATGATTCTATATCTTAAAAAAATTTGCGAAAGCACAAAAAAGTAATAAAGTTAAAAATTTATTGTAATTTACAGTTTACAGCATTTTGTACACTCTTTGTAGTGTATTTTGGCCCCTTTTTTATAAAATTTCTTATATAGAATAAAATCGTGCTAAACTTGATTTTCCTTCTTTATATACATATATTAGTATAAAAATATTTAATTCCCCAACATTTCTAATAATTACAGACATGAGTTGACAAATTTTATAAATGAATAAACCAATGCAATGTAATTAAAATTTTACCGATTATACAAATAAGAATTATTACTTTTAAAAATCTCGAAATTGTGTATATTTTTATTTTTTTTAATTTTTCTGTATCGCTATAGACCCAAGTAGCAAAAAAATTATATAAAAAATGTTTAGAACACATTTTCAGAGATATTTTAAAAATGTTAAAAAAATTGATAGTCGAGTCTTTATTTTATTCATTAAAAAACGTTTATTTTTACGTTAATATGTAATATAAATATTAAATTTAACATTTATTAAATATTTAATATTTCATTAATAAAATATTTATTTTATTAATATTTTATTAATGAAATATTTAATATTTAATAAACATAAATATTTATAATACATTAACGTTTTTTTTAATGAATAAAAAAAGGGACTTAACCAATTATTTTTAACATTTTAGAAATATCTTTAAAAATAAGTTTTGAACATTTTAAAAAATTTTTTGGTACTTTGGGAAAGGTCAAATTTTTTCGCGCATGCACAGAATTCAAATGCTTAATTGAGTAAAATAAATTAAAGTTATTGTCAAACATTCTCATCTCAAACCCTCTCGTCTTTAGAAAAGCGATAAAATATTGAAATATTATAAAATTTTATAGATCTGAGCTTTGCACACAAACCGCGGTGACGCGGGCAAAAATAATATGTATGCGTATAATCAATATTGAATATTTTTGTCGAAAATAACAATAGGACGCGCAATTGCTTCATAGAACTAATAATATGGATCGAATATTTTCTATTTTTAGTATGATTTACCTTCAGCAAAACGTTCTGTATACAGGAATCGTAATTATTATCTCGTCTCTCCGCCTTGCACTCCAATTTGCACTCGCAATAAACTCATAAACACGTCATTAATACGTTTGAAATTCTATTCGAAATAGAGTTTGATCGGCCAATCAGGAACGAAGATTTCTTTGTCCCGATTGGTCAATCGGACATTACTATACCAATCAGGAACGAAGATTTCTTTGTCCCGATTGGTCAATCGGACATTACTATACCAATCAGGAACGAAGATTTCTTTCTCCCGATTGGTCAATCAAACATTACTATACCAATCAGGACAAAAGGCGCAAAGATTTCTTTGTCCTGATTGGTCGACGTACGCAATCATTTCCAGCATATCTAGGAATATCGGAGTAGCCTTGATTTTGACAGATCAGGTTGGTATCTGCACGGTCTTGTGATCGAACAGCTGAGGAAGGCGAAGAACAGGAAAAAGGTCGGAAGTCTGACACCCCGAACGAGATAATTTCTGTATAAATTAACACAAAATCTTGACAACAGCCATGGTGGATCGTGCGAATATCAAGCAGATTATACCGGCATTGCCGGATGAAAAGATTGGTAATTAAATTCCGTATACATAATAGAGATACATCTACTTGACAGAGTGCCCCTCCCAGCAAGTTTCTGTTTTTATTGTACAACAATTATATTGTCGTTATTAAGAATAGAGAGGTGCGCTAAGTTGTATTTTAAAAAATTCTCTCATTTCTTGTACAATATTCATACACATTGGTTTATGCGATTTTGCAGATATGCTGGCAGCTACAAGTGTGCTCCAGCAGCAAGCTGCTGATATTAGGAATCAACGAATTAATTGGCAGTCATATTACCAGTAAGTATTTATAAATTGTTCTTGAAAGATAGGAAAACGTCAAAATAAACTGATTAATAACATAAACTTGATGATGTATAAAAATATTTGTACAGAAATATTTATATGAGTAATATTTTAAAACCATTTATAATGTTTTCAGATCGCAAATGATATCGAAAGAAGACTATGATTTTATAGCAGCCTTTGATACAAGTGATGCTAAAGCAAGAGAAAATAAGCTGAAGGAGAATCCGCATCAAGCAGCTAAAACTTTTCTTAATTTGCTCGGTCACGTTTCAAAGGATCAAACAATTCAATATATTCTTACTATGATTGATGACATGTTACAGGTATAATCCTACACATATTTGTTCTTCTTTGTTCTACTTGTAAAACAAAATTCTTTTCATTAATATATTCTTCCTCTAGTCAAGGTTTTATCCTTATTAACTGAAACTTTAATGTAATGTTATTAATAGGAGGATCGCAGTCGTGTGGAAATCTTTCGTGAGCACTCTACACGAAAACGAGAATCTGTTTGGGGGCCATTCCTTAATTTGTTGAATAGACAAGATGGCTTTATAATGAATATGACATCACGCATTATAGCCAAGTTAGCTTGCTGGAGTCACGATCTCATGGAAAAAACTGATCTTCAGTTTTATTTGACATGGCTCAAGGATCAACTAAAACTTAGCGTAAGTTTACTTTGATAAATCATATCACAGATTATGCAAGAGTCAGAAGACTGTCGATCTAATAAGATTCAAATTATATCAGTTATGTTACTTCTTTGTTTTTGTTTCATTATATTATAGTAGTTTAATAATTATAAATTATTAATTTATTAATTATATTATATAGCAGTATGAAATGCTAAGTCTTAAAAAAACACAGGCATGATTTAAAATTAATACTGACCATTCAAATTGCACAACTGCTTAGATTTATCTTTTTATTCCATGTGAGCATGTAAATGAATATTACACAATTATATAATTTTTTGAATAATAATTTTTATTGAAACATTTAAAAAAAAATATGCTTATCTTGTTTGAATGGTTTGTGCTTGAAAGCTATTGCAATGTTAGATGCTTTATGTTTATCTATGTAGTTACTTTTGTATTGTTATTTTAATACTATTGATTTGCCTTTTGGATGGTACAATAATTTGTTCTAACATGTGTGCTGCATGCAATCTATGTTTAGTAATCCAATTAATTTATCATCTACTTGGTGGTTTCTACAAAAATAATCGTGTGTCTTATATTTATATAACAAAAAGAATATGATATTCTTATTAAAAATTGCAATATCTTATTTATTATATTAATATTAATGTAATATTATTTCATATAATTTATTTAATATATATTATATTGTTATTGATTTATAAATAACCCACTTATATAAATACTAATCCATAAATATAATATATAATTATTGTAATTTACAAATTATAGAATTTATGTGATAAGTCTGTGAAAAAAAATTACAAAATCCTAAACTAAATATAAAGACATAACTAACCGAATAAAATTAGTGTGTGATTGATCAATATATAGATTTATTGCTTCGCGCAAAACACGAGAACTCTCTCTCTTTCTTCGAGAAATTGTAGTAGAATTTGTATAGATAAAAAATTAGATGGGGTTTTAGTTTGATGCCCTTCAGGACAAAGGCTTGCATGCGGGACTAGAACAAGACATTGCTGTGGAACAGGCCAAGGAGGCCAATGAGCTGCACGAAATGCTCAACCCGGTTGGTTTTGTAACGATTTAATCACAGTAATATATTACTTATTATTCTAAATAAGTTATAAAGTACGTTCTTAAATCATATACTGCCAATAAACAAACCACTGATAATTTATAAAGATGTTATAGATAAATGTGTTAAAGATGAATGTTATATATAAAAGTATTATGAATTTTTTAAAGATCTCTAGGACAATTGATTAATAAACTTTAAACACGAATACGCATGAATTATGCTTTATAAGAGCTTGTTTTATGGATGTCATATTTATATATTTCTTGAACTTTAAATGCTATTAGATAATATCTTACCTAGATGCTACTAATAGATGCTAAAATTTTCTATAAAAAATCTAT
Organism: Prenolepis imparis; assembly: GCF_030444845.1. Lineage (NCBI taxonomy): Eukaryota > Metazoa > Arthropoda > Insecta > Hymenoptera > Formicidae > Prenolepis > Prenolepis imparis. Next base: position 15,957,758 of record NW_028141163.1, on the reverse strand, counting down.
ATATATATATATCTTATATGTATATTTTATATATTTATATACATATAAATATAAGATATGTCAAATTATTATCATATTTTTGCATGTAGCAACACATCAATTATATTCTACCTTTTAAATTACAAAGAGATTTATTTTCTTGTTTTCTATTCTATCTTTTTTATTCGAGAAACATAGAGGATATACACATTATATTTCTTCTTAGAACAACGAGTACATCCAATCAGTGGCACGTTGTTTACAAATGATGCTTCGTATAGACGAATATCGCTTTGCATTCGTATCCGTTGATGGAATTTCAACTCTCCTCAGCGTTCTTTCTGGAAGAGTAAACTTCCAAGTGCAATATCAGCTTATTTTCTGTCTGTGGGTACTTACTTTCAATCCTCTCCTGGCAGAAAAGATGAACAAGTAAGTAATCTTCCCTCCTCAAACCCCTTATTTATGATATACATTTTATTAAAATTCTCATAATTGTTTAGTATAACTAATAATGTCTAAAAAAATTGTGTTTTATATTGCAGATTCAATGTCATACCCATTCTCGCCGATATACTTAGCGACTCGGTCAAAGAAAAAGTAACACGTATCATACTTGCAGTATTCAGGGTAAGTCAGAATGTCGGAGAATAAGAGGAAGATTATATACATATATTACTTGCTTGTACATTTTTTTATATTATCACAGAATTTAATCGAGAAAGTAGAAGACGGGCAAGTCGCCAAGGAACATTGCATCGCTATGGTGCAATGCAAAGTATTGAAGCAGCTTTCGATATTGTGCCAACGGAAATTCGACGATGAAGACATTACTGATGATATCGAGTTCCTGAACGACAAATTGCAAGCATCCGTGCAGGATCTAAGTTCGTTCGATGAATATTCAACAGAAGTGAAGTCCGGTCGTCTGGAATGGTCCCCTGTTCACAAATCGGGCAAGTTTTGGCGCGAGAACGCTAGCCGTCTCAATGAGAAGAATTACGAGCTCTTGCGGATTCTCGTTCATTTATTAGAGACCAGCAAAGATCCTCTCGTCCTCAGTGTGGCTAGTTTCGACATTGGCGAATACGTGCGCCATTATCCACGTGGCAAACAGTATGTTAAATTAATTTATAATATGAATGATGAAAATTACATTGGCTATGCGAGCCTCGTGCACAATGAATTAAATTCCAACGAAAAAATTAATTTCATTGGAAGCATACGTACTGACATCCACGTTTGGCTCGCACAGCCAATGTAATTTTCATCATTCATATTGGATATATAACGAGCGTTTATAAATTCACATGGTTTAATTTATAATATTATAGAGAAGCGTATTTTATACATTTTTATTATTTGAGAATATTTAAAACTGTAATTTTTTTGTTAAAATAATGTCTCGTGTAATTTCAGCATAATTGAACAGCTTGGCGGAAAGCAACGTGTAATGCAACTTCTTGGGCACGAGGATCCTAATGTTAGATACGAGGCTCTTCTTGCAGTACAAAAACTCATGGTACATAATTGGTAAGTTACAGAATGTTAAGAATTTTCTATGTACATACATTCATTACTACTCGACTTCTTTGTGTTGAAACAATAAATTTGTTAATTTTTTTAAATTCTTTTCCACGTGTGTAAATTTTTTTATGCCTATATGTAACAATTTTATAACTACTTTATAAATTCCTTACTTTCTAGGGAGTACCTTGGAAAGCAATTAGAGAAAGAACAAGGTGCATCTGGAGCGCCCACTAATAAACCTGGAGCACAAATGCCGGCAAAAGCCTAAATATCCGTACAACTTGTACAAATCACGATTTTTCCGTTTGGAGAAAAAAATTCGAGAGTATTATAGAGAATTCACGTGCGTGACATAATCTACAATACATCCGCTTATGTAAAGCGCTTGTATAATTCGATATACTTACATTCCCTTCCATTCTGTATTATTGTAAAAAAAAGGATATATCGAATCCTTACTTTTCTTTCGTGCAATCCAATTTTGTAAGATAATTCTTGATTATATATAATATATCCACTCATGTATATACAAACTTATACATAGGGACGTTTTACATTGCGAATGTAATAAGATATATAAATGTTGATGTATAATGAATCCCGTCACGTGTAAAATATTTTAGCTTTATGTATAGAATCTGTTCTCTGGAATGTTAGAGAGAATAAAATTTTATTCTGTTGAAAAAAAAACTGTACACGCGACTTATACAAACATCCACATACAGATTATATTTTCGCGATTTTACTTAAATTAAACTTTCCTAAATTGCAATTTAATATTAATATTACAGGATGCTAGTTGTATTAAGAGAAATCTGAAGATATATGGTATCTCGATCTCATTTACGTTATCTTCTTCGCCGCACAGACGGCATTTTTTATCGTCGTCATCATTTCTACTGTTCATGATTAATTCCGGCCCGAGTAACGAACCGCATTTTTGGCACGCTAAAGTCTATAAATCAATATTTATTATAATCAATGAATCTCTCAAATACTTTGACTTTATAAATAATACTTAATCGGTACGATTAGCGTATTAATATGTTAAAGGAGATGATATCTCTTATCGCTTACCGTCATTTTATCGGAACAATGAAAGAGCCGGTCTTGAAGAAGGTACGAGCAACCGTGAGAGATTAAAGCGTCTCGTTCCATCTCTCCGAATCGAACACCGCCGCCCCGTCGACGACCTTTAATAGGTTGTCTCGTTAGTTGATCGATTGGTCCAGTGCTTCTTACCTGAAAATAAGAAATATATGTATATATTGTTTTCGTTATAATTTTGAGAGAATGGAATGACTTATTAATTTTCAAATCACGAAAATGCTGCTATTTAAAAATAATAACTAAATAAAATCAAAGAAATCATAAAACAGAATGGAAAAACTTTTTTTTTAGATGCTGATGTAAAAATTTACATAATCTAATTACCTGCCACTTGTCGGAGACCATGTGTCGCAACCTTTGATAATGAACTATACCAAAAAAGATGCTGGCCTTCATCTCGCATCCATATATACCTGAATACATTCTTTCAGTTCCGTAATAATTATAGCCACCAAGATCTAATAATTTCCCGAAGTAGTCTATGGCTGTGTTTTCCTCATCGAATCTAAAGGGTGTAGCATCGTGAACTAGTCCATGCACAGCCGCTGATTTCCCGGCCATCACTTCGATCATCATAGCTATGATGGAAAACAATGATTATATTTTTGTTACATGGAAATTATAAATTACATCCGTATTTTCTTAATAGCCTCTCTTGTAAAAAAAAACTTGGTTTGTGTTATAAGTCCAAATTAAAAAATTCATCAGAATTCCTATTATCGTAGTATAAATAATTTAGACGGTATAGAGTAAAACGCAAGCTTACCTATTGTCATACGACTTGGAAACCCGTGTGGATTGAATATAATGTCGGGGACCATCCCGGTTTCTGTGAATGGTAAATCCTCGGTAGGATACAGCCGCGAAAGAATTCCTTTTTGTCCTGCTCTTGACGCAAATTTATCTCCAACGATAGGATTTCTCTGAAAATTTAATGTATTTCAAAAAAATACATATTGTTAATATATATAATATTATGTTTAATATTATATTAATATTTAATATAATGTTTAATATTAAAGTTTAATATAATATTATATTAATATTATTATTAAATATATAATATGTTAAAATATGTGTGTGTATAAATATACAAAATTGTACTAACAGGAATACGGAATGTAATGCATGCTCTTCGAGGCTCTTGACTGTTAAACGTTCCACATAACTTCACACTGTCAATGTAAGCGTTTTCTGTGCCTTTATATTTTCCAATGACGTAGTTACTAATATCAGCGTCATAATAACTGTCAAATATACAGATTCGATGAGTTTTTAGAGAAATAAAAAAGTGACAATATTTAAAGCCAGAGGGACCTTACCAATAGTAAGGGTCATCTTCTTTGATAGAGACACCCATAATAGGTAAACCATCAACATCTAGCGTTTTCTCAAGTTCAGGCTTGTCCGGATTGCGGGCAAAGTAACTCTTCTTATCGTTTAAATCAACAAATTCCGACTTATAAATCGTTCCGTGCCCGAAACCGCGTTCATAAGATGCCTTGTTGATTACCATCGCGTCTTCCATATCGTACCCCTATGTATCAATGACATAGAATTAGAATTGTGAACGATTCTTGAACCAAATTTGATACTAGAAACAAAATACTTACCGTATATGAGATAACAGCAATTATTGCGTTGGTACCCATCGCAAAATCGTCCATGTTAATATTATCATAATGTACTGGCCTAAAAAGAGGCGCAGCAGGAGTTTGCAACCTGTACATCTTTGTTTGCGACTGTTGTTGCCAATTGTAACATGGCGTTCCCATTGTTTGCTTACCCATCTACGAGAAAATATTGGTAAAAATTTTCACTTGTTATAACATATTCGTAATTTATAAATCTACAGATGAGCATCAGAATAATTTTTATTCAAATCTGTATGAATTATTTATTGTAATCATTGTTAATTCTAAATTATTAGTTTTTACAAAAAATATTATTGTATCATTGTTAATTCTAAATTATTAGTTTTAATGTTTGCGCATATGAATGCAAACATTGATTATCTCAGTGAGCATAAAAAGATTTACCTGACATTGGTACATGTTTCTTGGACTCTGATTACAATCTGGTAACGGGATAAGTTTAGCTAAATTGCTGAAGATGGTTGTCTGACTTACTTCCTGATGAGTCGTGAACTAGCAAAAGAACAAAGTTTTTTCTTATTAGATATAAAAACCATAAAAATCATACAAAAAACATAATATATATTTACTCCTTCGTAAGCTTCTTCAGGAACCACACAGATATCCATATAAATTTGTTCAAATGTTCCAATAAGTTCAATCTTTTGCACAGCTAGATTTATCACCGGTCTCATCATTCTAGCTGCATTAGTAAACAAGAATAACCCTGGATACTGAGCTGGAACCTTCTTCTTTGGTACAAGTGCAATTTCCAATGTCGATGGTATCTGAAAATAAAATGTTTCATTAATATACATAATAATTATAAACTAGATCACAAGACATCGTGCTCTCGACTTACTTCTTGGCCCTTTATCTTAAGCAATCTCAGTTTGTAGACTACTTTATTGATAATCTTGTTCTCGATCAAACCGATCAGTTTTCCATCTAACATGACGGTATATGAATTTTTCCAATTATCTGCGATAGACAACGGAATCATTCCAAGATCTACCAATACTGTGGGTATCGCGGCTTTCAATTTTGGATCTGGATGTTTTGTGACAGTACAATTCATTGTCAAATGATTCAGCAACCCACATGGAGCACCGTCTGGCGTGTGTATTGGACAAATAAATCCTACGAATAATACAATAATATTATAATTGATATATTTGTTTTGATTCTTATTAATTTGATTATCGATAATTATGTAATATATAATCGCTCGAGAAAAATTGTAAATCATTGCTTATATTTTTATTTCTGATCGCGTGCTCATTTCTCAACATCTCTATTGTTGTAGAAAAAACTATAGCGGGATTGTTAATTACCCCATGCATCAGGCAACAATCGTCTAACTTCGGTAGTCCTCATACTTTGGAAAAATGCACCTCTATGTATCGCACGAAAATGACTCATATAACGCATCCTGTTGATATTTTCCAGAACAATTGTGAGGCCGGAGTTTTGCATGAGACCTAGACCAGTGGACGACTTTATGCTTCCAGTGGATAAGAAATACTCCATTTGTGCGTCAATGTTGCTCCGAATTTTGGTAACATTCAACATTTCTTCTAAATAGGTAAAAAGATCAATATATTTAAATATAAATATTAATATATAATAAATATAATGTATAATAAATAATATAATGTACAATAAATATACATAATAATAAATAATGTATAAATATTTGATTTTATTCTCATAAAAGGTCAAATTTACAGATAAAATACTTACGCATATTTAAGATGTACCTATTACCAGCACTTTTGGCACGTTTGAGAATATGAATTTTGAGATTTGCCAGCCATGAGCCCAATTTCTCCTTAAGAACTTGTAGATACAAATGCCCGCCTAACAAACATTCGTGCATCATCGCCGAATCCGCACCTTCGACAGCGCATTTATTACGGGCAAGAGCAAACAGTTTTTTAGTCATGAATACAAGTAAATGAAATTTATCGATAGGCTCTTCAAGATGAATGGCAACACAATGTCTATACATAAATGAATATGATGATAAAATTAAGATTTGTAATGAATTATACATGAAAAAATAGATAATTTAATGAAAAACAAACTCACTTTAGAATGTAATTACAGATGTCTATGTCAGTTGCATCTGCAGGCAATTCAGAGAATTTTACTCTAAAAATTTTTCCTACATAGGCTTTGCATTGTTCATGCCAATGTAAACCTTCCTCGTGCAAAGCACGTAACATATTCATAACACTATTACTGTAATAGAGATCATCTTCACATCCAGCAATTAATGTTTTATAAATATACACATCAGTCACATCTACCAAACATTTTAGCATCAACATTAATGGTACGTAGTAAGTATTTTTTTTATAAGTAAAAGCGAATTTTGCAGAACCATCAGTCACATAATGCAGCATATTGTTCTGTAAAAAATGCATTTATATTATATTTATTTATTTTTAGATTTATATACACACATTTACACTAACATATAAAGTACATGACAAGAGTATATAATCTATAAAAAATACTTCTGTTAAAGTATACATACCGTGGCAGTGTTATCTTCTTGAACACTTCTCAAAAAAATACCGAGATCGCTAAATTGGTCGCCACGAGTTTTCCAACCTGATCTCTTTAGAGCAATGGGATAGTTTCGTCTCGTCATTATTAACATGCGTACAAGTCGCTCTAATCCTTTGATTATAAAGTATCCACCCCATTCTTGTTCATGTTCACCATGAGCGATTAATTCCTTAGGACTCATTTTATTTAGGTGACATCGATTAGACTGTAAATCATATATTTTCATAAATTATAATTCAACATAAAAATATATATTAAAATGCAAACTATTGTGTAAAAAAAATAAATAAATAAGACAATTTAATGACAATTGAAAAGCCAATTAATTATTCCTTATTCGTTGTTATATCAACTGTTTATTATTTTTTTTCTAAAGATTATATAAGAAAAAATAAATTTTGATTTTTCTCTAAAAAAATCCAAGAATATCAAGATAAGAAATATTGTCTTTTTCTGCTAATTGTATAAGATTACTGTGCCTATACAATACTAATTTCATTTTTTTTCAGGATGTGTGAGAGATCTAGTTATTTATTAATAATAATTGTTGATTAATAATGATTAGTAAGATCCTTGTATATTTTACCTTAAGCATAATTGGAACTTCTCCTAAATCCTTCTCAAGAAATTCCTGCTCCACACCATTTATAGACCATCCAAGCCTCACTATTATTTTACCTTTATAAGTGATACCTCTCTGTCGACATTCCGCCGGATATATTTTATAATTTTTCACACCAACTGTACCAGAAGGTACAGTGGGCTTATAAATTTGCACATCGTCCAACCAGAGGACTATTTTGTCACCATTAGGAAGAGTTAAATACACTGGCGTACTGTTTTTTATACCTTGAAAAAGGCCATCTTCCAGCATATAATTAAAAGATTCGATGTGAGGTTTACCCATAGATTGCAACAGCTAAAATAACAAATAGAAAAATTAATTGTTATAAATTTTTGGGAGTAATTTATTTCCGCAATGTGCATGAATAAAGATCCTTAATAGAATATAACACTAAATCTTGTTAATTTTTCGACATTATTTATAGTATTTATATGATTTTGCATTAAAATAAAAACAATGTATTTAAATTGAGATTTATAAGAAAATCATTTGAATTGAATCAGCTGTGTGCAGTTATGTGTGTCCACATGTGTATACACGATTTTGTTATATATAATTTTATATAAAAAAGTACATATTTACATCATTCTGTTTTTCAGGTGGTTTACCAAAATCCGGCGACGTGTTCGTTAATTTAGGGTCTCGCAACATATTTGACATATTCATTGTGAAATATATAATTTTTTCCGATCACAAAGTTTGGTTATAAAACGATGCTAGCTTTCAAAACAAATCTCCCGAAACATAAACCTTAAAGTATGAGATTACATTAATACGACAAAATGTTGTCGGACACCCATTGGCTATCGGATAGAGAATTTCTAGGGTCCCTATGAATTTACTATCTGACAGCCAATCGGTAGTCGACAAATATTTTGTCATACTAATGTAATCTCATCTTAATGCACGTAGTTCATGGTACCCACGTGGGTGACACCCTGCTGATTGCGGTACACAAATTTATATTCTGTAATATTTAATTATAAACGAGATATATAATATATCTAGATTATTTTAATGTAGAATATATAGCTGAAAATTTATAAAAAAAAAGATATTCTAAAAAGAAGTTGATATTTATTACACACACACACACACACACACATTATATATATAACTTTGATGAAATAATTTATGTATATTCTATCAACAACCTCAAACAATATTATATATGTATATTCTAATAATATCTATAAAATACTTAATCGGTCAATATATTTGTTTTTATATTTGAAATCTCATGTATAGCATCTCTTAAAAAGTACTAATAAAGTTATCAGACTAAATCAGATATATAGAAATGGCAAAAAGCATTTCTTTGTATTCCTTTTAATATATTTGGTAAAATTATTAGAAGAATATAATTAGATAAGAAATGATATAAATTGAAACTTTAAACATTATAATTATAAAAATTGCAGCTTTATACAACTTTCTTTATTTACATACATTATAAGATTATTTGGTTCAAAATCTTAAAGTCATCTGTTAAATGAATAGTAAATTAAGAGCTTTCCAGCAAGAAACACAAATATAATGTCACACGATTGATTAAATGGATCAAATGGAACACTTGTCAGGATTCTAAAAGTTATTTATTCAATAACCAATTGCATCATATTATCTATCTGTTTTCTTGCTTCTATAATTAAATGATGAAATTATAATGTAAATGACTTTTTGCACATATGTGTAATGAATGATGAATCCTTATTACAATTTATATAATGTAGAAAAAAGTACAAAAATATTTTACAACATGAATGTCACAGATAGAGAAAAACACATGCATATAAATCTCAGAAAGAAGAGATCTAAATATCTAAAAATGTCCAAAAAATTTAAAAATGATTTTAATCTAAATATGAGTTAAATTGTGTTATGACATTTTTCACTAATTGCCTAATTTCTACATTTAGATCTTCAAAACCTACAGATGTATTGTTATGCAATTTGTCAGTCTTTACATCCAAGAAAGCAGAATAAGCAAGTCCTAAATCAAAGTGAATATGTTTGCAAAGTTCTAGTTCTTCATTTGTTTTAGCATTTGGTTGTAATTTCTTAATGGTCTTCTCCAAAATTTCTATTTGCAGCTTATATATTTTTATCTGTTTGAATTTGCATTGTTCGTAATATGCAAAATACTTGTATGCTTTGGAAATTTCTATTATTATCCTTCCATGTTGTACCAACTGCTCTTCTATGGTAAAATATGATCTTGCTGTATCAAGCCATCTCAAAACGTGCACAAAAACTACTTTAGCCTCATCGAGATTTGACACATATGTATCTGTGATCTGACTAGTAATACTTTCTAGATCCTTTTCTAAGTCAGCAAATAATAAAAAATTCTCAGTTTCCTTCTTCGAGTTTATAAGGGATTCTAATCTTGAATCTATTTTGCAAGATTTATTATTTATTCGACATAATCTTTCTTTTGATGAACTTAAAAGTGTAATTCCATAGAAACTCCAGTATCTAGCAATAGTGGCACGAGCATGTTGATATTTATTAAACATTGAAGCATATAGAGAATCTGAAAGTCGAGTCTTGGCATCTTTTAATTTGTCTTTATGAAATTTCTCCATAACATAATCGGCAGCAGCAAGATGATGTCTTGCTTCAGTGAAACGATGCTTTAATATGAAGTACTGGGTTAAATCAAGTGCCGCTAAAGTCCAATAATAACATTCTATATCTAAAAACTTCAATGTTTCAAATATTTGTCTGTTCAATAAATTATGTATATATATTACCAATTTCTCCTTATTTCTGGGCGAAATATGATATCGCTTTACTAAATTATCTATAGTCATTAAATGAAGTTGCTCTAGTGAAAGCAAAAAATTGTCTTCATCTTCAATACCAAGAACGGTTGGTAAATTAATAGGCTCCGGATACTCATTTTTTTCCTTTGTGTATTTCAAATAGAGCTCCAATGTTTGTTCTAATAATAGATCAGATTCCTCTGGTTTCTTTAGTTTATTAAAAACACATCTTAACTCAAGACGCACTCTTATAGCTGTCAAAATAGCTTTGCGCTCCAGCTCTTTCCCTTTTAACAGCTCGATACATCTCATGAAATGATTCTTACTAGCACATAATTGCGTCTCTTCTGTACAAATAACATACATTAGACCCATATTCATATAAGCTATTGCAAGAACTATAATATCATCGGATGTTGTGTCTGTTGAACTGGTTACATTTTGAAACAAGTCATCTATGTTGGCTTCTATCTTTTTAATCTTTTTTTTCTTCTTTTTGGTAAGTTGATTCATTTCACGTAAGTCTTTTACTTCAAATGATGATTTCAGGACTTCTAGAAACTTCTTGTTAACATTTATAGTTTCGGTATTCTCAACTGTATCTGCAAAAAATCAACATTAAAAGATTATATTATATGATTATGTGATACTAAAGTTTATAATAAAATAATCTTTGTATATATTACCAGATTGAGATAATTCGTGCATCCGTTGTTTAATGAGATATTCTATAATCGCCAACATTATTAGCATTACGTTCGATACATCAATAACAAAAATTTCCTTTATTTGAACTTGAAATTTAAAAGTCGTGTTTTATATATAGCAAGTATAAGCACGTGCTCGATTGTAAATAGGGGGTTTCCGAATAATATTCTTTCTTTCATGCTCATAGATACAAAATACAGAGATCCAGCGCAAAACTCGACTATACGCATTGAAGATTAAAAAATGGAATTTGACTAATGAGAATAAAAGGAACTAAAGTTTCTTTCCTGGTCACATTTTAAATCTTCAATGTCAGTCTGATATGAAATTTTGAATCGTGAACACTCGACAAGTAGATGGTTCAGGCTTTAGCCAATCAGGATAAAGGAATTCTTAATCTTTTCATCTTGATTGGTCAGTCAAAGTATCTCTAGCATCTTCTCAATTGCAATCTCGAGAATCGGACAAGTGTGAAAAAATGTTCTCTTTCTTAGAAATTATGGGAAGCAACTCTATTCTTATATTTGTGTCTATGCTTGTAACGAACCACCTGTAGAATTAAAAATGAAAGACTTGAGAGAAGGAAGTTTACAATAGCCGGTTCAGTGTGTATTTACTTAAAAATGTGATAGTTTCAATTAGAATTATTGCCTAATCGAAAGTCCCTTTCATGAAATAATCGTCTACATTTGCAAGAAAAAGTTTACTCTCATTACAGGTGGCAGAATTCATATAATAATATATACGCCAAGAAATTGGAATTTTATTAAATTGAAAGACAGAATGGAAAATTGAAATGTGATATTGCAATCCCTTCAATAGAGAATGGCGATTCAAGAAAGGAGATAAAGGTATATTATAGAATGTTTATTCGATGATCCTTTCACTTGCACGGCAGCTTGGGAATTCAACATTTTTTTCATTTGAGTGGGAACATCACCCAAGGTCAATTACCATTTCCGATTCTCATCATCGGATTGAGTGCGAACGGGTAGTCCTTCATCGTGAGCTATCTCGTGTTTTTCTCGCATGACTCGCATCTGCGATTTACGTCTGCCAGCCGATTTACATAATTCTATCATCCAGCAATCATGGATCAATCTGAAATAAAAGTTAACAACTTTGAAATCATTATAAAAAACCTCATAGCCGGCGGTGAGTCACTTGAAAAATTCTTCAAATATATCTGACTTTATTATATATCTTGGAGTTTAAGATCACTTCAGCTTCTTTTCCCAATTTTTTATACTTTATGTCATGAAAGAATAACAGTACAATGATTATGATTATTTATTTAGAAAATATAATATTTATTTAGAAAATATAATCTTGATCTTTAATCTAGAAAAATTAAAATAAGGATATTTCATTGTCTTTATATTTTATGTAAAAAATTCTATAGTGGATTTTTGCTCTTCCATTGTCATTTTTTAATTATTTTATAGAGCACAAATTTAGAAACAGATTTAATATATGTATATTGGAATTAACTTTTTATATATCTTCATATTCCATGTTCCAAAATATTTTTAGAGCTCTATTTGACAGAATAGATAGTTTGATAAGATAGATAACTTGGAATATCTTGTATTCCTTTGTATAAAAATATATAAATTATAAAATGTTTTTATATTCTAAATATATGTGTGTATTACAGGTGTAGCTGGTATGTGCTCAAAAACAACTGTAGCACCTTTAGACAGAATAAAAATTTTATTGCAAGCTCAACACGAATATTATAAACATTTAGGTAAAAATTTGAACTCTTGCTAATAATGTGAAATATGCCTAAATTTATATGAATTTTGTATATGTACACACACACACACATGTATATGTATATGTATGTGTATGCATATGCATATTTTGCAGGTGTTTTCTCAGGATTAAAAGAAGTTGTTCAACGTGAAAATTTCCTTGCTTTATATAAAGGCAATCTTGTTCAAATGATTAGAGCTGTGCCTTATGCAGCAATACAATTTACAGCATTTGAACAGTATAAAAAGGTAATGAAAAGATTCAATATTATGGAGATCATTTGAATTTAATGTATTATTAAATAATTTGTATCTAATATTATTCAAACAATAATATTTATCTGAATAAATTCTAAAAACATACTTCCACACACATGTTGCATATTGAATGCAATTTTCATAAATATATGTACTAGAGATGTAAAAAATAATAATTTAATTAAAATGTTTAAACTTTCTATAATAACTAATGATAAAGTTCATTGCCTATAGAGCGTGAGATAAATTAGAGTAAATATAATAACTTTCAATCGTGTTACAAATTAATTAGCTATATAATTTGACTTTATTTATGGTATTTGAAATCACTGTTAATAATAATTGCTAGAATTCAATGTTTCCTGTTTCTGAATTAAAGTGTCTTTATTAAAATCGTGTTTCCATAATTAATTTAATTATTTTGTTTATAATTAAACATCTTAAATTCCTCCTGTATTGACGAAAAACTTAACATTATGAAAAATATTAACGAGGATGGCCTGAATTTTCCTTCTTTTTCAGCAAACACTTGAATTCGATCACAATCATATATATAAGGCTTTGATGATATTCTCTGTATATTTATATTTATTGTTAATATTTATTATTAACATTTATATATAATATTTGATAATTATTAAAATAAACATTAATAATAAACATTAGTTTTTAGTCGATTTAAAGAAAATAGAAATCTCTAAAAAAAATAGAAATTGAATATAATATTCAATTTCTATTTTTATTCAAATATATATATATATGTGTGTGTATGTGTGTGGAGGGAGGGAGGGAAAGAAAGAGAAAGAGAAAATATATAAAATTTTTCATTAAATAGTTATTGATAAATGATTTAAAATACTCTGTCAACACATCTTAAATTCACACACTAACATTCGGCTAATTATATCTGCTTGACTATCATAACTGAAAGTCTTATTTATTTTCTCTGTATTATACATATATAGTCGATCTCTATTTTCATGAACCTGTAAATGTTTAAAAAACTATATATAACATTTGTATAACTTTTGTCAGCATTTAGGAAAATTACTCCAACAAGATTCGCATATAGATGGGTTCTTAGCTGGAGCTGCTGGAGGTGTCACAGCAGCTGCAATTACATATCCACTTGACACCATCAGAGCAAGATTAGCCTTTCAAGTTACCAGCAATACACTTTATTCTGGAATTAAACATGTTGCTGTTAAAATGTTTAGAGAGGTAAACAATACAGTTTTTATATTTTTATCTTCAAAAGATATATATATTTAAACCTATAAAAACTTGATTTGCATCTTTGTACCATAATACTGTACAATAATACTAAGGATGCCTTAATTATATATTTCATGCTGTAAATTAAAATAACTGTTAAAGTAAATTTTGAATACGAGAATGAGATTAGATTTTAAACCTATATATATATTAAAAACATATAGACAGATAAACCATATATATATTAATAATATAGAGAGATTCAATCTTCTCTCTCTCCAAATATTCTTACATGAAAAAAACTTTGCAAACTTTTCACACCTTGGGTGAAAACTTTTTTGTATCAAAATAAGTTAATAGAAAGAGAATATTTCAGGAAGGTGGCCTACGAGCCTTATATAGAGGATTCTGGCCAAATATGTTGGGCATGATACCCTACGCAGGATTTTCTTTCTATACATTTGAGAAATTAAAATATTTATGTTTGAAATATGCGCCACATTACCTTTATTCTGAACATAAAACAACTGGTGAGTTAGATTGCTGATTTCCAGACATAGGAAACATAGATTGCTTCTATCTAATTTGCTTAACAGAAAGTATCTGCTCGAGTAAAAAAGATAAAACTATGTTAGAGCTCGCTGTTCTTTTCTAATAGGCATGCAGAAACTTTATATTTCCGATAAAGGAGAAAAACACATTCGTTGGACACAGTCTCTTTTGTTGCATTATTATGATGGGCTCATTTAACGATCTATGCTTCCTCTGTGTACATCATTTCTTGAATCTAACAAAAATGTAATGATACGAAGTTACAATTATAAAATTCTTTTATTTATGAACATATATCTCCTTTCCCGCTTTAATCGAATAATCATTACATAATTAAGTTGCAATAGCTTTTTATACTATACTCTTTAGAAAAAAAAAGAAAATTTATCATTTTTTATTTCTTTTATTGAGCATGTTTAACTTAAAATTAATTTTCTTTCCAAAGAATGTGTCATTTAAAGAATTAATAACGCATAAAGATCAAAGAATCGGCATTATTAACGATAAATAATAAAAGTAATCATAATAATATATTTTATTTTATTGTGTTGCAGGTAATCGTATATTAAATATACCAGCAAAACTTTTATGTGGAGGTGCTGCTGGAGCTGTAGCGCATACTTTCTCTTATCCATTGGATGTTACAAAGAGACGTATGCAATTGGCAATGATGAATCCAACTACACATAAATATGCGTAAGTAATATGATATGTTTACAAGAATTTTAATCTTGCATCAGAAATTGAAATGACTCTCTTGCAATATTTTCTTTAATTACCAATTTAATTATCAATTTTAATCTTGCAATATTTTTTAAAATTATCATTATATACAATTATATATATATATTTTTTTAAATTATTTATATATATATATATACATACACCTTTAACGCAAAAATTTAGTAAATTAATAAATTTATTTATTTAAATATTCTTAATCCATAAAATTAATATTCTCAGGTCTGGAATGTTGCCTACTCTTAAGATGATATATATTGAGAATGGCATTGTTAAAGGCTTATATCGTGGAATGAGTATTAATTTTTTACGGGCAATTCCTTTCATGGCAGTTGGTTTTGCTATGTATGAAGTGACAAAGCAGATGCTTGATTTAGACACAGGAGTAAGATTGTAATTATGTACGTATTACATAAAATAAATGCCTAGTTTTTATACATTATATATTTATATATTCTTATGAAAGAATATAATAAAAATAATATACAATTTATCTAATCAGTTGACCTGATCATAAAGTACAGAATGACAAACAAATAAACATATATATATTTATATAGTTTATACAATCAAATTTGTTTTTATTAAAAAAGAAGCAATTTTCTGAGATATTAAAATTTGATATTATATTATATTATTTCCAAAATCTGCCGCAAAAGGTTATAGACTATGATTATTATGTAATATAATAAGTATTTTAAGCAAGTATTTTACTTTAAGTGATTAATTTTTAATTGATACAAATTTTTATATGTATTGGCAATTGAGCAAATTGCTCATATTTACAATATAATAAATATATTTTGTAGAAATAGATGTTTAAGTACATAATAATCTATATTGAAAATCACAGTATCGAAGAAATAAATTTATGTAAATTATTATTTCAATATATAATTATTATACACATAGATTGACAAAATTATATACTTGTGAAAAACATATGATTATATGTGAAGAAAGAAAAAATGATATAATTTTGTATGTATTATCTCAAAATGTGTATTTATACATATAACAGAAATGTTTTATTTTGATACATATTACTTACTTTTTTTATTACCAACAGATGCAAGTATTAAATGAACTAATAAAAAAAATATTTTTTATTTGTGTGTGTGTGCGTGATGTAACAGTTAAGTGATTATAAACATGCATAAAGAATGAATCTTTTATGAAACATGCGTTTTTTCTAAAATATTGTGAATATGTAGAGCACAAACAAAACTCTGTCTAAATGTGATAATATCTTTTTATTTCTGTAATTTCTTATAATAAGATGACATTATATAATTATACGTTCATGGCATTTTTTGTTCCTTTTCACAAATCTGGGCTTATCCGACACCAGATCTTTGTAAGCTATGTTAAAGTAATGTCAAATAAAGCTCATGTCAAGTAAAGTTTAAAAGAATATTGCAGGCTTAATTCTATGCCAATTTTATATTTATCATATACAATCGCACGCGCGATTTATATATGCATAAGTATTATTTCAGATAAGTTGAAAAATTATAAAAGCTATCACAAAAAAAAATTTAATTCAAGGTATACAAAATTTAAAATTTTATGTACTATAATATTCAAATTAAGGATATCTACCAATTTCTACCGAATTAAATCTAAGGTAAAACTTTAATTTCTCAAATGACAAAGGTTATTATATTATATATATATATGTATTAATGAGTTATATTTTATATAGTACTAATATTTTTGAAATTTAAATTAATGAAAAATATTTGATATTGTAAACGAGTTTTTAAGTGTGATAATAGCTTTTCAATATATCCCATACCATTATGAAATTAAATCAATAATAATATTTATACAGATATTAATATAGCATGTTTTCAACGAAACATTTAATAATCCACATTAATTTTGTTCATTGCATGAAAATTGGTATGAAGATTAAAGAAAGGCAATAAATAGCAGATATAAAATTAATTATACTGGATGTTACTACCTATTATTTTGCTGTAATTTTAATCAAATCTCCGTCGTATTATGTAATACTACAAGTGCATTTTTGTTCTATAGGAAAATTTATTCTTATTGTTGTAGAATTCAGAGAGAATATATTATGTATATATATACGCATGATTGGATAGTAGAAAACGAAAAAAAATGCTCAGCCTGCATTGTGCAGAAGAAGGATCGCGAAGTTATCTCCGCGCAGCATTCTGTGCTATGGATTTACAGTCTTAATAAATTGCTATGTAATGTGCATCTAACACATTTCAAGTTTGTCTCGTCACCCGTTGTCATCACTATTGTAATTGCTTCATTATGCATTATACTCGAATTACGATGCTTATTCTTATAAATACATCCGTATGTATTTTTTTTCATTTTTTTAATCTCATTATACACGATGCTTCTGCATACATTCAATGAATATGAAATTTGACACAACACATTGGACTGCTTTGGCTTGCATTACACATGTTTATTTATCAGAAGCATCATTTTATATCTATTAATTAATAAAAAGATCATCGGTAGGTTTATAAGCAAGTTTTTTTTCTTTTAATTTTAACCAATGTGAATGCATAGATTTACTCGGTATAAAATACATGTTTCACTTTAAAAGACAGATAGAATTGATGCAAAAGTTTTCTATTATGTTTCTTGAGTTGTCAATCATTAAATAGTATAATGTATAACTGAACTCTATAATTGTTTATAAATTAAAAATCATGTTCATGATAAAAAAAAGAATTAGTTAACAACAATTCAATCAAACCAATTAAATTTCAACGTAAATTAAATATAATTATTTTTCTTAAATGAAATAAAAAACATTTAAAGTACGAATATAGATAATTCTAATTAGTTTTTTTTTTTTCATGTTATTCCACAAAAATAATGTTGTGAAAGCAATGAGAAACAAACTTATGCACATTTTGAATATTTTTATATCATTTAAATAAAAATATTTTTTTTGTGCTTTAAAATAATGAATATTACATAAAATTGATGAGTGATATAATTTTAACAAAATTAATATCTGCTAAATTCATATGCAATGCCTTAATTAAAAGTCCTTTAACAATTGCTACCTAAAAATTTTATTTGAATTTTTATACAGCGCAATTTATAAGCATACTAGTTTACTGTTGCATCAACTCGACTTTCTTTCAAGTGGAATATTTCATGCTTCATTCACACTGATAATAAATGTGACACTCTCTTAAATATAAATTATGATCATCTTGGTATATTTTTTTGGAATCTTGCATGACAAATAACTTGTTTTAGAATATATGATGTTTCGTTTACAAGTATAATTATTTACGAGTTTCAATATATTCATTCAAGATTACAAAATATAATACCATTTTACCAATATTTTTTGTTCTACCTGTTACGCGCAAATGTGTGTGCATATTATTATATTCAGTTTCTTTATAATAAAAATACAAGCGGATATAATAAAAGTTGTAAAACTCAATGCTACAAGTGAATTTAATCGATACGTGTGTACATTATTGTATTTTTTTCCTTTTTAGTGTACAAGTAATGTTGTGTCTACATGTATTGTGTAAGGCACGCACAAAGCGTGCGTGTAATCTATTCTATTCTCTCAATGAGACACCACAAAGTGAGCCATGATATAATACTTGGAGCTATATGTGGTATATGAGAACTTGTTTGAGCCTCACACTCATTTAGCGATGTTTTATTATAAGTTATGTTATCTGGCGTCACTATAAAGTCAGGATCGCGCATTTCCATTCCCCTACCTTGACACTTAGCCCTGAAGCCTAACCTCTTAGAGGAAGTAGTCTGGCGTTCGCCTGGTAACATGTGGTTCTCCACGTCTTGGTGCTGGATCAAACTGTAGGCTATAATAAAAATCAAAAAATTAATAATTATACTTTTATCATACTTTATAATTTGATTAAAATATCCTTGACTACATAAAGTAATTTTTTTTAATGTAACAATATAGCACACATTTAAGATTATCATATATATTTTAAGATACATATTTAATATGTATAAAGTTTACTAAGAAGGAAACTTAAATATGTAATGTATGTGTGTGTTCAGCTGCATCATTATATGTGTAATATATCTTAATAATACAATTTGTAAATAAATACAATTTAAATATAATTAATAAATTAATATAATTAAAATTTGTAAATAAGTACAATTTAAATATATAAATGTATTGAAATTACTCACAATGAATATTTTAAAGCATCATCCAATTCCATAATTGCAGCTTGATTTCCACAACGATAACAGTAATTAGGTGCAGAGAATATAGTCACAACATTGCGGTCATGACACCTGAAACAATACGTTATATTTCCTATTATAAATTTATAGAACATTCTATTAAGTTATATGCACATTTGTGGTAGAAAAAGAACATTATTAAATATTTTAAAACTTGATAAATAATATCTATACGTATATGTACCAATTATAACCCTCCATGACCAACTGGTGAGCTCGTGACACGAGTGTTAATCCATTGGAGTGGTTGAACGTTTCGGAAATATCTTGACCAAAAGTATATCCTGCGCCACGCGGTGAAATACCCCACCCTCCCCTATCATCTGGATCCGACCATAGCAGATCGCACATGGGACCCTATTAAATAACAGACGATTTATAATGATGAAATAAATTTCCTTATTATATATAATAGAATTTACACGGAATTACACGAGCAGATACTAACTTCATGTGGCACTTCCTGAAGACGATCTAGAGCACGTATGTGATCTAAAGTATCGATCGACGGCGATAAACCACCATGCAAACAAAATATTTGGCCATCGACCAATGCTGTTAGCGGTAAATAATCAAATAGGTCTGTAAAGAACTTCCACACATTGGCATTTCCATATTTACGTAAGCATTCATCATAAAATCCGTACACTTGTGTGATTTGCCTCGACTCGTGGTTGCCCCGTAAAATAGTTATTCTTTCTCGATATCGCACCTTTAAGTATATAAAACAAAGAGAAGAAAAATAAATAATGATAGATATTTATTAATCTAAAAATTGTATGTAATATATACTGTAGAGAGTAACGTTTACTAATTAACAGAAATAAATATATTCCAAATTATAGATTAATATTATAGATTATAGATATTTCAAAATATAATATAGAAATTCATTTATATTCATTTATACTATACCTTAAGAGCTACGAGTAAAGTGACAGTTTCGACTGAATAATAACCACGATCAACATAGTCACCCATGAAGAGATAATTTGTATCAGGTGATTTGCCACCTATTCTGAATAATTCCATTAAATCGTGAAATTGCCCATGTACATCTCCACACACTGTTACAGGACATTTTACTTCTTGTACATTTGATTCCTTAGCTAAAATTTCTTTTGCCTGAAAGTTTTAAATATTAAATTAAAAAATAAAATATTGTTTTCCATTCTCTTTCTCTCTGAAAGAGAAAGAGAGGGGAAAGGAGAAAAACACTGCAGTTGTTAAGAAGAAGAGAAAACAAGATAAATTGTATTACAATTAAAAAAAGAGTAGATTGATTGATTTACAAGTATAACACAATATAATATTTAAATAATAATTTAATATTTAAATATTTTTTTGTATTAATATTTTGTGATCAAAAATTTACTTCTGTGACATAAAATAATACGTAAACATTTAAAATGAATTAATGTGATGAATAAAATACCAGATCAATTAAAAATTTTAGATTATATTGTACTATCCCATTGCAATTAAGAAGTACTTTATAACATTCAGACAAATTTTCTATAACTGGATTTTAGTTGTCACGTACAATTACTGACACATATTTAGAAAACTAGATGCTTTGGCCAATTGGCACAATATAGGGATGTAACACAGCAATACATTATTGTGAAGTACATTGTGGCTATAATACCATCTTCAAAAGTCTAAATATAGTTCATTCAAAAATACTTGTTTCATTACCCAGTATCCATTAAGATATAGAAACTGAAATAAGTTTTGTAATAATCCACACAGATTGTTCTTCAAATAATTCTTTACAAGAGAAATTGTTCATATTACGCTATTTTTTCAAAATTTTGATAACATTTATCAGAATTTTTCATAGTTAGCTGAAATATTAGACAATCTTGGCTAATATCTCGTTCAATTTCAGATAACTATTACTCCTCCATAAGTTAGTTTAAACATAATAGAAAAATATCTTAATTCGCAAAAGACTTTATGATTCATAGCAAATTCCTTATCACTCAATGCCTACACATCAATAAAGAGATAAGAAGGAATGACAGATGCTATCGCAGATATTGTAAAATATATTACTTTAATCTGCAAAAATGATAACACTATTTATCTCACGTAGAATAATTATATACACTTGTTGCAGAATTAACAGGTCTGTGAAAGAATATATATATACATATATTATATATATATTATATATATATATATATATATACATATAAAATAGTCATTGATTAATTGTAAATCTCGCTGCTAACTTTTAGATTTCGATATCAACGTGATCGCGATCGGGAATACAAAATCGCGAAGGCGATGGAAAATCCTGAACGTCGAGGAATTTATCGCTAACTCTCGCGAAATGTGCTCCGATGAAACACGCGTGACATATCGACGAGCCATGTTTTAATTCGGCGGTGCACGCGAGGTCGGTACTGTAGCACACAGTGTTCCTATTCGTTCGAACGGCAACGCGACACGAATTGGAGTGATTTTATAAATTTCGTGGGACGCAAAATCGATCGATCCCGCGAGGCGATCGAGTACCTTATCGCAGAGGGTTTTCACTTGGCTCTCTGTCAGTTGTTTGCAGTCGTTTAATTGTTCTATCCACTGGTCGAGTTCCTTGAGCGACGCCTTCTCCTCCATCGTACCTGTTTCCCGGGTATGCACGGAGATTAAACGCACGGTATTAAATCCTGCAACACCCTCGCTATCGCATGTAATCCGTCGCCGAGCGAGTCCCCTTAGCGCGAAACTAAATCATTCGGTTTCCTTCCCAGTTCACTGGCCCGCAGAGACACCGTCCCGCAACACAAATGTCCCGTAGGTGCGGAGAGCAGCGCTCATTCACACAAAATGGCCGAACGCCGAGCGCTAGCGCGGTGACGTCAAGTCGTACGCTCATGCGCGATGCGGCCCCCGCCGGGCAGGAGGGGGGAGGACACGTCCACCAATCGGCGTCGCGGACTGAAATTCGCGCGGCCAATCGCGACCGACGACAGTCTCGCGCGCGATTGGACAGACGCGCCGAACTACATTACCCATCGATTCAATGACGGAAGACGGAAGTAAAAATTCATTTTTTTTTTAAATTTATTGCATATATTAATTATTATATATATTTATGTATTACGTCATTTTATGTATTTTACATTATTATAATTAACATTGCAAATATTACATTTGTTGGATGTAATAACCGGCTATCGAATTGAGAAGAGTTTTCATCCTCGCGGGAGGAAAATAGGAAACACAAGGTGTACAGAAAGTGTAATTAAACTGAACGGATGATTAGTTCGCATAAAATGCGTAATAAGTGTGTTCCAATAATAATGAATCGTACCGGATGACGAGATGTAATTGATCTTTTCCAGGAAACTTTCAGGATATAATTAATTTCTCGTTATCACCTCTAGCACGCAAATCGTGGTTTTATAGTCGATTTACATACAATTGAGACATTTAACATAATTTATTTGTATAAGCTTAGAATATTTGATATCATTATACATTACAATTAATAAAATCGTTATCGGAAGAGGTGGATCAACAATGTGGCAATTAAATTACAAAACTGTCTTATATTGCTACAAAATATGAATATATCTTATTAAAAATATATTAATTATGAAAATGATTATCAAGTTTTAAAAAAATGAAAAAAATTATCTTGGAAGACTAAAATGCTACTTAAAAATCTATATGTATTAATCTTTTTTTTTATCATAATAGATACAGAATAGTTTTTACAAAAATGCATAATATAGTAATATAAATGTAGATTAAAAAGCAAAAATATATATTCAAATCTGTTTGTGGAATAGAATTTGTTGACATCGTGACATAAGGATAAACTATTTTTCACATATTGACCTAATAGAGATTTTATAAAAATAAATTACATAAATAGAAATAAATTTCAGTATTGAATAATCATAGTGATCTAACATCGAGCATATCTTCGACATGTAAGCATTATCATTAATCTTAAATGGCAAAATCTCTATGAAGATATATATTGGGAATTACAAAAGAAGGTAACAACAATGCGGATTGAATTCCATTGCATGTATCCTTTGTAAATATAATTTACGATTTTGCTATTTGTTTAGCCACACTTTCTGCTATATTTTACTTATTGCTATTCTCTCCACTGTTGACCTGTCTTTCTCTTACAAAGAGTTGCGTCCAACTGTTCGAGCCATGGCAGTAATAGCATAATTTTTCTTCTGTAATTTGGATCCTTTGCAATAGGATTATGTTCTAGATACACAGTCTGTAATTTTTTGTTGGCTGTTAAACTCTCCAATATGTTCCAATCTTCAATTTCATTATTATTCATCTGTAAATAATATAAATTTTAATTGTAATAATAAATATTGTAATATATATAATTGTGATATATAATTATATGATACATATTTGCACAACTTACCCAAAATTCTTCCAAATTTTCAAGATAATCCATATTTTGAATTTTTTTAATTTTATTATTAGCTAGATCAAATGTTGTTAATCCTAAACAATTTTCTATGCCTTCTATACATGTTATACCATTTTCAGATAAATACAATTGATCCAATTTTTTTAATTCCTCAATATTTTCAATCTTTGTAATCCGATTACTTTGCAGACTTAATAATGTGAGGTTTTCCAGACTCTCCAGATTTTGGATTTTCGTAATTTTGTTTTTACCAAGATACAAATTGGTTAGCTTTTGAAGACCTTCTAGATTCTCAATTTCACGTATTTTATTATCACCTAATTCCAATGTTGTGAGATTTACCAAATGCGAAACATTCTCAATATGTAAAATCTTATTGGATGATAAAAACAACTTTTGTAGCTTTAATAAATTGTCCAATCCTTCTATCTTTTTAATGCGATTAAATGATAAGTCCAAAAGTCTAAAATAGTAACATAATTAAAAACATATATGTACATATAAAGTTATTTAAAGTATGTGTGCTTGCATATATAATTAAAAAAAAAGCATATATCATTCAATGTTAAAAATCAACATACTCCAGATTCACAAGAGCATCCAGATTCTCTATGCTCGTAATTTGATTATCTCTCAGTTCTAATTCCACCAAAGTAGTAAGTGTATCAAGATTTTCTATTTTCTTTATAAGATTCCAGGTAAAGCATAATCTGTGTATTTGTGTCAATGGTTCTAGATTTTCTAATTTGGTTAATCTTGAATGGTTGAAATCTAGTTCCTAAAATTAATAACAATATTACAGTCCATTGATAACAATAATCTTTTGTTAAAATATTGTGTTTGTAATGTAAATACAATATATTTCTGAGAATTTGAAAAAATTTATTAAATTCTGCTAACGATTAGCAAAATAAAATGTTTGATAAAAGTCACAAACCTCGCTATTAGGATCTATAATTAATATCTTCTCAGGCTCCTCAGAATCTTCTCTCTCGTTTTCGACCTCCATTTCGGCAGAGCCTTCACTTTTGTCGTCTTCTAAAATAATTAGATCAAATCAAACATAACCTCTAATTTCTTACGATTTGTATATATGTGTGTGTATAAAATTAAACCTCATCTTTCGAACATACCATGATTAGCCATTATCGGAGAAGTACGATGGAAGATAATATAGATAAAGATTTAAAAATAGTCGGCTGTTATTAATTAAAAAGTCACACAAAAATATCACTAATCTTTACGTTAAATTTTGGTGCAACTAGCCGATATCTTCGAAAAATGTTACAATAAACAGTGCTATATAAAGAGAGCTAAACAAGCTCAAATTACATGGAGAGGAGAAAAAACCCGCACACACATAAAAGCTCTCTAATAATATAAATAACAAATCAATCAAACACTGGATGAAGCATGACGTCACAAGAATGTCGGGCGTGTCAGCTGTACCTTAACGTCAAAAAAAGGCGCCAAATACGGAGTCATCTGACGTTCGACAATTCAAACTTGCAATAATGCACAGAAAAAAACGATATAATGGGTAAATAATAGATTTGTTCGTGTGCTTGCAATTCCTAGAAATTTTTGCGCTTAAAACAAGACAAATATGTATTCGAACGTTAAAACGAGAAAGGGAAAAGAATCTGATTACTAACAAATGTAAGCAACACGAACAGACTTATTATTTACACAAATTTGTCCAAATAAATATTTTTCAAGATATAATTATAGATATATTTAAGAATATTTTTTCACGATAAGATCCCATTATTATAAATGAATAGCTTGCTCATATCAGAGAGAAGAATGAGAGACGCCATGCCCCGCTTTAAAGGTCATTGCACGTACAAAAATTTTAGTCGTAATCGCAAGGCCGTAAGCAAATCGTCCAATCACAGTCAAGCATTCTTATTACGTTATGATAATTCTTCTCTATGATTGGACGATTTGCTTACGGCCTTACGATTACGAATAAAATTTTTGTACGTGCAATGGGGCACCTTTAGGTGATCGCATGATTAGCATGGAACGCAACCAAAATTGTGCACATTATGCGTTACCCGGTGAGAACATTCGTGGACATTGGCTATGTAGTTCATGTCCACGTTTTTTATGCCCACAGAGGGCGTATCGCTTTCAGGGATCACCTAAAAGCGGGGGATGGCGTCTCTCATTCTTCTCTCTGCTCATATCCACTTTCACGTGTTAAGATAGTGGAATTTTTAATTGAGAGATGAACAGCTGATTCAGAATAGAGGAGTTGGATTGATAATCTATATATCTATAATATAAAATCTGAATCATAATAATCTATCATGTTTATATATCCTCCAATTTTTATATCGCATTACAATGCATTTGTTTTCCTTTTCTATATATATATAATTTCATTGTTAAAGTAAATATTTATAGTAAATTTAAGAATATAACAGGATTATTTGTATTGAATTTTTGAATGATCATGGTCAATCGTTATCATTTTATGTTAATTAGACTATGTTAATTAGATGACAAATGCAATCTCACCTTTAACATAGTCAAAGAATCTCATATATTATATAATTGATATATACTAATAATTAGAGTGTATAAAAAAAGCCAAATGTGATCATATATATATATATATATTTTATCAGAAGAAGAGTAGCCTTCTATAAACAATAAAAATCTTAAGTATATTAACTTGAGATTTTATTGATATAACACAAATAATATGGCTTTGAAAGGAATAAAAGTCCTGGAATTAGCTGGACTTGCTCCAGGACCCTTTTGTGGAATGGTATTAACAGATTTTGGGGCATCTGTTATCAGAGTAGACAAGGTAATTAAAAAAAAAGAAACAGGTCTTATTAGAATTCTACTAAAATTCAATATTACATAATGGCCTAGTTTACATCGAGCACTTGATACGCGTATCAAGTAGTGAATTTAAGCTGATCAGCCAATAACTGAACCAATGTACTAGTTTACTATTTGATACGCGTATCAAGTGCTCGATGTAAACTAGGCCAATGCAATAATACACAATTTATATTACTATGTGCATGATGTAAAAGAACAAATTAATATTATTTTATCCATTATAGTTTAAATAAAATTTTCAAGTTTTATAAGAATTTTGTTATCCTATAATTATTTATATATATATATATATATATATATATATATATATATTAATTTTTATCATTATACAGATTAGAGCTCAAACATTAGATTGTTTGGGTCATGGAAAGAGATCAATAGCATTGAATTTAAAATCTGAAAAAGGGATCAATATTTTCAGAAAATTAAGTGACCAAAGTGACGTCATTATTGATACGTATAGAAGAGGTATGTAGAATATATGTATATTATTTAGCAATTTTAATTTTCTTTGAAATAAAATCTATTATGTTAATAAATAATTTTAGTTTAAAGTAATATTTAATTTTGAATTTAAATGTGTACAATTAATTTATATCAATGTGTAATAATAAAGAACAAAATATTTAATTTGTACAAAATTATATATAGAAATTTATGTAATAGGTGTCATGGAAAAATTGAAGATTGGACCAAATGAACTTATGGCAACAAATAAGAAGTTGATATATGCTAGATTGACTGGATACGGTCAAAATGGTTCTTATGCAGATATGGCTGGTCATGACATTAATTATTTAGGTTTATCTGGTAATATAATATTACAATATAATTCATTATAGTTATTTATGAAATACTATAGATTTATTATGAAATAGTATAGATCTGTGCGCTTATACTCATATATCATAACATTCCTTTGTAAATAGGATTTTTATTGTGTGAAAATGATATAAAACATTTTTAACAGGACTACTATCTTTATTTGGCCGATATAATGAGAAACCTATACCACCTGCTAATCTGGCTGCTGATTTTGGTGGTGGTGGTTTAATGTGTGCTTTAGGAATAGTTTTGGCACTATATGAGCGAACTGAAAGCAATGTCGGACAAATAGTAGATGCATCAATGGTAGAAGGATCCGCATACTTAGGATCCTGGCTATTCAGATCTCAGAAGACGCTTGGTATATGGGGAAATCCACGTGGCAAAAATATGTAAACGCTTCCTCGTAATATATAAATATGCTCTTGATTTTCTATTTTTGAAAAAATCTTAAATATTTTTTTCCACAGATTAGATACAGGTTCACATTTCTACGATACGTATGAAACGAAAGATAAGCTTTATATGTGTGTTGGAGCACTCGAACCACAGTTTTATGAAATTTTCATGGAGAAGCTTGGTCTCTCGAGCGAGGAGATACCGCAATTCGAAAATTTTGAAGAGAACCGTCGCAAAATCGCAGAAATTTTCAAGAAAAAGACTCAGGCAGAGTGGTGCAATATATTTGATGGTACTGATGCATGCGTTACACCAGTACTAAGTTTGAAAGATGCTGCGTCACACAGTCACAATAAGCAGAAACAAACGTTCACGGTTGTGGAAGATGATGTAATCCCAAATCCTGCCCCTCGCTTGTCTCATACACCCGGCATTTCTCGAGGAACTTCTAGAAATCCACAACCTGGTGAAGACACTATAGAAATCTTAACTGAATTGAAATTTCAACCTAAGGAAATTGACAATTTATTATTAAACGAATTTGCTCATCAGGCAAATTACACTTCTAAAATTTAATATAAAAGTGATTTTATAATAATGAATATTCTATATAGCGTAAACTATATGCAAGTAAACAATAATTAAATAGAATGGAAGGGGGTAAGAAAGAATAAATAATATATAAAAAAAATTATTTCGATTTGTATATCGATGATTGTTAAAATAAAGAAGGAAAAAATGATTGAGCAGAAACTTTAAATCAAATAACATTTCACCTTTTTTTACACACATTCACCACTATATATAGCCTATATTGATTATAAATTCTACAGAGAACTCGTATTTTATAAAGAGATTCTACTGTAAAATTGCCAAAAATATTACAGGATCTCGTCAAATAATTCATCATAACATAAAAAAACTATCAATTTGTTATAATTAATTAGAGTAGTTATACAAAACTGAAAAAAAATGTATAACAGATAAAGAAAAACTCTATATAGATATATTAAAAACCCATCAGTATTGTACTGGCAGTAATAGACGTTTCCCTCGGTGCGCTAGCTTGTCGTACGCTCATTTCCCATGTGTCCAACAGCTGAGAGAGTGAGAAACGACGTGGCAATTTTGCGACACGGGCATTCAGAGCCTTTTGTACAGCGCATAGGAATGCCGTTGCCTCATATTCATGCGGCGCCATAACACAACGAGGTGGCGTTGAAGGGTAATCCGCAGGGACTGTGACTGAGATCGGTGGTACACATGGAAGATGACGATCATCAAGCCAACATATCAATTGTATACACTTGGATCCATTTTGCTGCGCAGGATCTAGACTAACCTGAAATGAGAAAATTGTATAATTAATAATAATTATATGTAAACTTTTTAATTTAATTATTGGGATAAAATTCTACATGTATAATTTGATATTTATGTGATATATAAAAAATATTTTAGCTTAGCAGAATCCATATGAATCATATCTATAAAAAAAATTAGAACATTTATATTTACGAATAAAATATGTGTAGCAGGCAGTAGACATACTCGTCATAAATAATTTTTAATAAAAAATAACGATTCGAGATAATAGATTGTCAAAAAAACTAAAAGCGAAGTTGTTAAATACCTTAAACCGCTGGTCCAATCTAGCTATTTCTCCTTGTAATACATCTGGTATTTCGCTAGGTGATTCTTCTACCTTTTGCTTCTTCAGTGATGGTGGCAAGTTTCTATTTTCAGACATATAATGAAATATATATGTATTTTTGTTTAGATCATAAACTTATTACTAATAAAATGTTATTTGCATATATATAAATAGATATATATACATAGCTCATCTACACACACATATGCATAACGTATTTACTTTATCTCAGGTCCAAACAAGGCATCTAGGCATGGTCCAAAGGTACGTTGCAATGTGTGATTGATTACTGGACTCTGAAGATGTGTGCTCACAGCCTCTAATAGTGGACTGAAGATTTGGTGTTCTTTCAATGTTGTTACCGGTGGTCCCACGCTACCATCTCCTCTTTTAAAGTCCAATTTTTCTAAGACAACTTCACATTTCAGCAATGTATCTAGTGGCATACGTTTACTCGGATTTGATAGAATCTCCAAAAGCTTCTTCATCTTGCTGAGTTTATCGACATCTGCAGCAAAGAGAGTGAACGCAGTGTGAATATAAATATTAATGCTCTTTATATATGAATTGTTGAAAAAGAATATTAAGAAGGCAATACTATTAAAATATTCATATTAAATATTAATCATTTTCTTTCTTTGTTGAAAATTTCATTCAAGAAAATAATCCTATTATCTTGTGTGTTGATATTTGTAATGTTAAAAGTATATGTATATAAAAATTGAACAAAACAATTTTATTCAGAAATAAAAAGTTTATTTTATGTAAAAATTAAAATATACTAAAAAATTACAAATATAACACGAAAATTAGAATTATATTAAATAAAATTGTCAATATATGTATGTGTGTGTCCTTACTTCCTTCGCTGCTCATCTTGGAAATCATTCTTCGTAATGGTTCTATATATTTGCTCAACTGTCTGACTTTATCCCTGTAAGCTTGATCTTCTTGCTGAGGACTCGGAGTGGCACCTACACCTCCAGGAGTATTTAATGAATTGCTTGGAGATGGTGCCATACCTGATTTAAAATATTATGATTCATATTCCAATATATATATATTCTTTATCTTTATAAATCTTAAATTATATTTGAACTTGCCTACAGAATTTACAGAACGCGATGGTCCTGTCATGATTGCATGCTGAGGGCTTGGTGATGGCACTAAAGCGGGCGAGGCTACCATCTGATTGCTATGAAAATATTTTTCATCTTGTTGTGAGATATGCTCTTATATGCTTGTTAAAAATTATATTTGAATACATTAACATATTACCTAGACGGTGCTCCTAAACCAGCTGGACTTGGAGCCGAAGGAGACGGACTTTGCCTTAAGAATTGATTAGGCGTAACATTACGTGGACCAGGGAATCCAGTATTCATCATTTCATTCGGCTAATGAAATAACAATAATGTTAATAAGATATTATCAATGAAAAAGAATTAAGGAATTTTCATTAATAAGAATAATAAAGAAATAAGTATGACAAGTACTTTTCTTTGAATATGATTCAATTGCTGTTGCATCTGCCCAGGACCCAATTGTCCAGGACCAATCTGACTCATTTGTTGCGGCATGCTCGTTTGTATGTTACCTATTGAACCCGTGATTTGGTTATTCATTTGACCCGGTAGTTGATTCTGCATTTGAGACTATGACAAAAACAAGCATATAAAATATTTATGTTTCTTCTAAACTTTCTTTATATGTATATATAGAAAGAGAAAGATATAATTTTTACTAGAATAAGTAAATAATACTTATATATAGATGTATACCTGCATATTCTGTTGCATCTGTCCAGCAGATAATTGACCCATCTGCCCAGATACCATTTGATTCATTTGAGGAATATTTCCTTGTCCCATTTGATTCATTTGAGTCAACATAGGATTGTTTTGCATGGTTTGAATTTGACCCATATGATTCATTGGACCACCAGTTTGCGATGGCATCATACCCATACCTGGCATTTTATTCTGCATGCCAGGCATATTCATTGGTTGACCAGGTCGTTGATTTAAACTTTGCAAGACTAACAGGAAAATGTACAAGACCTTGAGGATTATTTATTATTTAGAAGCACAGTTTCATATATCTCACAAGTTATATTCATATATTTATATATTAAAAAAAAACTTTAAGGTATATTGTAATAATATTGTGTAATATAAAAAAAATATGAATAATCTAAAGAATGTACTACAAATCAGAGAGTTGTATTCAATAGTTGTATCAATTTACTACAAATCAATTTATTCTGTGCATTAGTAATACAAAAATAGAAAATATAATAATGTAAATATAGGAAAAATCTTACAAACAAAAAAAAGCATAATTAAATTAATGATAATAATATATAACAACAATTCTTTAATTTGTGCTTTCGGAGTTTTCTTGTTTAATACAATTTTCTTCCTTCATAAATTTTTCAAATGCCATCTCTAAGGGAAAATTGTAAAAATTTTTTAACTTAAATCTTAATTTATCAATATTTTCTTTTGTATCTTTTGATGCTTGAGTGCATATATACTCGTAAGTGACATTGCAAACTTGAATATTTTTATTTAACGTTAATTCTACGACAATCTTGTCTCTGATGTTTGATTTTCGTATATCGCTTGACCACGCGTTCTCTGTAAATATTAATTTTATTTCTGTAATAGCGTTAGAATTAATGGAGACTTGCAAATCCTTGTATCTTCTTCTCGCATTGTATATGAATTGGTGTACAATAGCGAAGCGATGCATGTAAGCATCTATCGAACGTTGTATCTCATAAATTATATTCAATACTTTTTCAGAGATAGGGTGATACGTGCCAAATTTGAGTTTGTCTTTGAGATCGATCACTTCCGGCACAAAAGAGTAGCCTTGACTGATGTACCATTTACGTACGAAGCTACAATATACGAGTGTTATCTTGAATTTAAAAATCTCTGCACCAAGTACTTCGCGATTCCCTTTGTACTTGCATGTGTACTTTACAAAATTTTCGCCCGATCGCACTAGTACATCTTTCAGTCTTTTTTGATATATTTGTTCCAAGTCACGTCGCTGTATTAACCACTTTTTATATAATAATTCTTCTCTATTTCTTTGCTGCATATAATTAAATTCGTCACAATCATCTATTTGTCCATTATCTGAATAAGCAGATTCACTTTTCCGTTCATTCGCGTATTGCGCGTAATATATATTATCTTGCTCCATTTGTCGAAGTTACATCTGTTCAATGCGTTTCTTTTTTAAATATAGTAACACGATGTTTTTTTCGAAATTTCGTAGCTGCTTAATTACTCGATGTCTGTCATACTTAACTATTACTAACAGCTAGTGACAGCTTTAAAATACGTTTCAGCTTAAAGGCTTTCCAAGGTCAGGGTCATCATAATATTTACTAGTCAAGGCACATTAAAATTTATATCTCATCTCATCTCATCTTTATATCTATTTTTATATTTATATTTACTTTTATTTAGATATAAAAATCTGCTTATACAGAATGATCAACACAAGAAATTTTTAAATATTATAATTTAATATAACATATGCAAGCTAATAATAAAATAAATTTTATTATTACATTTATTTATCTACAATTTACTGTTTATAATACTATCTGTCATCTATTATGTTACAATACATTGTCTTTATGACAAAATCAATTGATAAATTATTTGTCAACATAAAAAATCAATATGTTGATAAAATATAGAGCAAAAATATATAAATTATTTATAAAATTCTAATACTCTGATATCAAATTGTTCTGATATACACTTTTTAAATTATAAATATGTTAATTACTTACGATTAGTTGCAGTATTTGCAGGTGGTTGTGGAATTATGCCCTGATGATTAGGACCCGGACCTCCCATACCCATCATTTGATTATTACCCGTTCCTTGGCGCGCCAATGTCTGTAGAGCGCCAATTGGATCTGGCATGCCTTGATTGTTAGTGCCAGCATTACCTGGTGCATTACCAGTTGCACCTTTTTTAGAATCTAAAGAGAAAAAATCGAATTTTACTAAACTAATATATACAGGAGAGTCACAAAAGTAATGACTGATTTTTTAAAATGATAATATAGCAACACTGAACATTAATATAACTTAATGGATAACTTAATGTAGAACTTAAAATTTTACAAACACAATATGTGAAAGATATTAATAACAATTAACACTTTAATAAAATTTAATAAATAATGAAGCAACACATTGTTTAGTTATAATTGACAAATGCATTTTTACTTCTTTATTATTTAGCAAAAAATCATGTATTGCCTGGAGATATTTCAAGACGATAAACTTGAAAAATTAAAAAAATTTACACACACAGTTAATGTTAACACATAACTGTACCAAAATTAGTCTCATTACTCTTATAATAAATCTAGCATATTATCATGAAATAAGAAATTATAGTATAATTTAAGAAGTATTACTCATTTCTCTGACATGAAGAATTAATCTGGCAACAAAGCCCAAGTATTCCTCCTACAAGAAAAAAGAAATATATTAGAAAACAATATAATATATATAGAATATAATATATATAGAAAGCAGAAATAATATACAAAATGATGACACAATCTATTGTATAAAGGATTAATCATAGGTAATATACTCTTTAAAAAAAAAACATTGTTTGCTATAACAATCTTATTGTAACATGAGACTATTTTAAATTAATATTACTGAAAAAGTAAATTAAGAAAAAATAGCTTGCAAAAAATATATAATTTAATTTTACAGAGATAAATAAAATGACAATATAAAAATATAGAATCACTATATGCTTGATTATTCAATTCACAATTTTAGACAAACCTTAGATTTTGCCTTTTGATAGACATGATTTTCCATTTCAATGCTATTTTTCGATGTAGGCATTCCGGACATCTGTATAGCTTCATCTCTGTCAATGAAAGTTTAGAATTACATATACAAAAATTAAATAATTTCTTTTAGCAGTAGTACATGTGTGTGTTATAAAGCAGGAAAAAAGCAAAAACAATTAGAAAAATTAGAGGAAAAAATATAAAGGATAGTTAAAAACAAATTTGTTATAATTTTGTCATAAAGTTAATATACCGTTTCACGTATAAATATGCAAGAGCACATATAAATGATATCATTAATATAAGCTTATAAGTTAGATATCATTAATATAAGCACATATAAATATAAATATAATACTCTACGAACAAAAAATATATTTAAAAGAAAAATTTATGCTTAAAATTTTATATATCTCTTTCAATCGATAATGACACCACTCTCATCTTTCTCAAATATAGATAATGTTTTCATCTTGTATAGTGTATTAGATGCGAATTGACTTACATTTTCGCGATTACGCTCTGTCGAAAACTTTGCGTTTTCCATGAATCATCCGGAGCCATGGTTTGTGCCATAATTAATAATAAATAAATAAAACTTGTTAAAAGATATATTCACATTAACCTATGGATGTACATATATGATACACGTAACACCATAGACTAAAAAAACATAATTGATAGGAGACTTGACAGTTGCAGATTGATCAAACGGAGCAAAGTCGTTCAGCAGAACAAACTGTAGCACTCGAACGTGATTGGTTCTTACTTTTTAGAACCAATCAACGTCGAGTCTTGAGACGACAAGTTGTTCTGGGCTGCGTTCGGAAACGTCAACCAAGTGCATTCCCTCTCTTTCTATATCACTGAGAGAGAAATGATATAGAAAGAGAGGGAATGCACTCGGGTGACGTTTCCGAACGCAGCCCTGCTGAACGACTCGAAGAATTCTCAATTCTGTATAAAATGGAGAGATACTTGGTTACTGTTTGATAATTGTGTAGTTTGAGAGTGAGAAGCTATAAGATCAAAAATAAATTTTAATTATTTGATTGGATTTTCCATGTAAAAAAAACTTGCTATTAATTTATTTGGAAGATTATCTATTTTGACTTGAAATTATTATTTCGTTGATTCTATTTTGGACGTGGTTTATAATCTCTACTCTGCCTGCCATTACTGTCTTCTACACAAGTGCCGTAAGATTTATAGGTTTGATCAGTTTCTCTTAAAATGTACAGGATCATGTTAGATATCATTAATAAAAGACTTTATTCTATTTTAATGAAGAATTCAAATCATGTTTTCTTTTAAATCTTTCTATGAAGATTAAAAGAGCAATTTTTGTAATGATAAAGTAGTTATACGTTCTAAAATAATTACAGACATAAATATTTATGAAATATTGTTCTTTTCCATAGTGTAAAATATATATTCAAATATGTACAGAGATATTTTAAAAAAGAAAAGAAAGATTTACCTCAAAATATTCTAGAATTAATGATTTGTGATTTCAGCTTATACTATATATCAATAAACTTGTTTAATATTCATTTAATTATTAGGATATTTTTATAATTACTTTTATTTTAATAATATAATCACAATATTGATCAAATTTATATATATATATATAAAATTAAAATTTTCAATTATGGTTACAGCAATAAATTTTACTGTGCATCATATTATCACCAATGAATCCAACACGATCAACCAATGTTCGGCGACATGAGGAATCAAGATCTGCTCGTAAGGAAGAACTCGTTCATGCAATTTTACGTTCAAGGACCGAAGAAGAAAGACAAAGACGTAGACGTGAATTCCGACGTTACCAAGAATATGAAAGAATAAAAGAGCAAAAAATTTTAGAGTATGAGAGAAAACGTGCACAAACTTTAGGATATGATGAACATAAATCTTCACATCGTAGTCGAAGCAAAAGCGGTAGTAAGTCTCCTTCACACTACCAGCCTAGAGGAAGATCTGTGACAAGTGCTTCCAAATCTGGTACACTGTTTGTCAAGTAAGTTTTAAACATGTATGGCTGTATATGTACATATATACATTTTTTACTTAGTATTTACTGATACCTTATAAAATAAATTAATTATACATAGAAAAAAATTTGTTGAAATGTCTGGAAAGCGTTTTAATAAAGTGGAAAAAAAAAAAAAAAAATAGAAATAATAAATAATAGAAAACTATACGAAAAAAGTTATAATACAATATAAGTTATTAATATTTATTACAGCATTTTATTCCATCAGAAATTTGAATCGAAATCTTTTCCTGAAAAAATCTGGTTAATGTAAAAAATTTGATACTTATTAATTAATTTAATACATTATGATTGAATTTTCTTTAGATTAGATGGGTTTACAAGTGGGTCAGTACCTTTGTTCAAAGGTGCTGAGGGCATACTGATTAGTACTACGGAACTACGTCGAATTAAAGTTGATATTCGCAGGAATATTCCTATAAAAGAACCTATTACTACTGAACTACAACGAAGTATACTTAATGCCGAAGATGTAGTCCTCAAGAGAAGAGATGGTAAAATATTGACTTCTTCTGAAATTATACAGTATTCAAAATTTTTTGCAGAAATGATTATTTAGCATATATATTTATTAGCATACAGATAGCATCGTTACTAGGCATTACGCAATGAACACCCCATCGTAGGGCGCAAAACTTGGGGGGGCGTAAAATTTTGATAGTCTATTTTTTAATTAATTTTGCAGCTTTACACTGGGGCGCACGAACAAATCCTAGTGTAGAGCTGCCAGTCGTAACATCACCGTCCAGCACTGAAAATATCTTGAAATTTAGAAATCTTAATATTTTTCAGGGATTTCTTTTTTTCCTAGAATTTAAAAAAATTTTTCTTTGATAATTTTGTTTTTATTATTAAAGTTGATTTTTTCATTAGACTACTCCTATAAAAGTATTCCTATCAAGTACTGAATTACAACAAAGTATATTTAATGCCGAAGATGTGGTCTTCAAGAGAAGAGATGGTCAAATATTGATTTTTTTTCTGAAATTTTACATCTTTCTTAATTTTTCTGAAGAGATGATTATCCAGCATCCAGCACTGAAGATATCTACTTTTTGAAGAAACTTGGAAAAACAATATTTTTAATTTCTTTTCTCTAAAAAATTAGGGAATTTTCTAATAGAATTTTAGTCGACATCTTATTAATATTACAATATGTGAAGAATCTAATCATAGTCGAGTTTAAACAAAATCTTTATTGAAATATTGATGATAATTCTTATTGCATTAATCATATAAAAATGTTATTGCATGTGCCAAATGATCGATAGATTTACTTTTATGAAAAATTTATTACATACACAAAATCAGTGATGAGCTTCAAGAAGATATCATCAAATAGGAATGACCATTCTTTACAAAACGAAGATACCTGTGATTCAACACACCTGTGTTTTCTATGAGCTATAAAGCAAATGCTCGAATAGAGGAAGAACTGAAAGAGATTACAACTTGGAAGAGAAAGACGATAAACTTCAATGAGAAAATTAAGATATTTGCCAATAAGAAAATCAAGAATAGAAAAGATCATAAATATGAAAACAAATACAAAAATTTCCACAACAATGAAAGAGATATTTTCTGAAAGATAATTTAGATTGATCTATTAATCTTCACTGAAGATACTCTATAGTATATTGTTTAATATCATTTAATTAATTTAATATAAACATCATAGTAAATTATAAATTAATTTCAGATATAATCAAAGATTAAATTTTATATATGAATCATTGCATAGAAAATGTTGTTAAAAAGTTTATATGCTTCATGGAATGTATAAAGAGAGAGAGTAATCATTTTTCGATAATCAATTATTACATTCAAGCCATGCTAATATAAATTTCAAATTTATAGAGTCATAAAATTTCACATAATTGCTAATTAATATACAAAAGTTTAAATAATTATTTCTCTGAATTTTTTCAATTATTTGTATTTTTCCTTTTAAAAATGACTCTAGAATCACTGAAATTAAAATAGCGTTTTACATGCAATAATCTAATAATTCAGTTAGCATAATTTTATTTTTATAAAAAATATGCTTTTATAAGTCTTAATTATTTTATTTTTATAAAAAATGCGTGAATCTCTATTGTGCACATAAAACTTAATTATTTTAATATGACAGACAAGAAATTTTTATTACTTTCTTCGAAATCTTATTAACGAAATTCTATTAATGATATAACAAACGTTATATATGATTGCAATTTATTTCTTTATCATTATTCCCTTTTATTTCAATTTCTTTTTGTATTTATATTTAAAATTTTGAATATTTAAAATTAAATCGTCTATAAGATATTTTACTTGATTGCATTTATATTTGCAAATTCTAAATATATGTGATAAAATTGTAAATACCTTTATTATCGTTAAAAGCATAATATCCGAAAAAATTACTGATGTTACAATATTATCTGAAAATAACGAATAGAAGATAACAAAGTAAAGATATTTGAAGATTAAAAGAGAAGATTGCTTAATTTGGATCATCGAAAAAAGTTCAAATTATTACCCAAATTTTTTCGCTTGATGCATAACTGAATTGTATCATTAAAAGCTGTGATTAAACTATTTAGGAGAAGGATCTAAACCAATATTCGACAGAGAAGAAATACAAGAAGCTGCAACTAAAATTGATAAAGTGGAGGAGCGACGTACGATTGTAGCTGTAGATGAGGAGCAGTCAGGTATGCATTGTAGAAATAATTACTAAATTATTTATATTTAAAATTTTATTTTAATTTAACTACAAATTAATGAATTTGTAAAATTATGTTTGATGTTTCTCAGACTATTCTAAACTCTCTAAAAATGTAAAAAATCAGATTCCTGTGTGAGTGTGTGTGTGTACAGAATGCCAAGCCAAATTGTGAATGCAAATTCCATTTGTAGATTTAACCTTTATTTAATTTGAGCAAAATAACACTTGTGTATCGATAAACAAATTAATATATTTTCAGTTTTTAACATTTTATAAGTCCTAAATATCAACGTAACATTTATAGTTTCGAGTAAGCCACAGACTTCTAAGAAACGTTCTTCATCGTCGAGTTCTACTTATAGTTCTGGATATCTACCTTCCCATCAATCCAGGTTTGTTTAATTCTCAAGTACATTCGCTTCATTAAAACATTAAAACATTAAAAAAAATTTTTTTTTCCCATTTTAGATATCATACGGATTCAAAACGTCAAGATAATAAGACAGAATTCCGTGATCGTCATAAAAATAAGGGGTAAAACGATGTATCATTAGTTATTTATTGATGAAGTATTTAACTTTTTATTTTTTTTATAGCAATATTTTTAAATTACTTCAAAGCAAGAAAAAAAACAAATGTTATATGATCAAAAAGAAACTAACTTGTAATAAGTTTAGGTTTGTGAAATGTAGATTTCTACTATGTTTTAGGAGAAGTAGCATAGAGAGGCACAGAGAATATAAAGATAAATATGCAGAAAGAGATACACATAAATACATCACCAATCGTTCGCGTTCTAGAGAACGCAAATCACATTCCAGGTATGGAATTATCGATATTTGTTATTATTTGTTAACAAAAAAGAAGTAGCATAGAGAGGCAAATACAACACCAATCGTTCGCGTTCTAGAGAACGCAAATCAGATTCCAGGTATGGAATTATCGATATTTGTTATTATTATTTGTTAACAAATAGTAACAAATATCGATAATTCCATACCTGGAATGTGATTTGCGTTCTCTAGAACGCGAACGATTGATGTTGTATTTATGTGCATCTCTTTCTGCATATTTATCTTTATATTCTCTGTGCCTCTCTATGCTACTTCTCCTAAAACATAGTAGTAAACATAGTAAATTGTTATTTGACACTTTTATTATTTGAATTTAAACTATCATTATTATTAGCGCTTAAAAACTATCATTATTATTAGCATTTAAAAATATTTAACACTAAATATATTAATAGATTAATTGTACTAATTGATTTACTTGCAAAAGAGGCGAGCCAAAAAAGATACTATTCTTTCTTTGAAATTACTTTGAGTGGTATTAGTTTTTGTTGTAATTATTATTACATTTATTACTCTTATTACAGATCGATCATGGAAGAAAGATCTTATCGTGACAGATATTATGACAGATCAAGTAAACATTCTCGTGAAAGAAGAGACCGAGGTAGAGATAAAGATAGAGATAGAGATAGATCGAGAGAACGAAGAGATAGAGATAGATCGAGAGAACGAAGAGATGTAGCACCACATTATATCGAACCACCAATACACGTGCCTAACTATTATGTGAGTTATGTATATAAATCATATAAATCTTATTTTTAATCTAACATCTCTATACAGTTAATTAGACTTATTTCTTAATAACTTCCAGAATCTTCCTCCGAGACCAATTGTAGTAAGCCCTATGGTTCCATTTAGAGGACAGGTTCCTCCTATGGGAAGAGGCCGACATTCTGGTCTAATGGCACCAGTCGGACCATTCGCCCCCCGATTTATGCCTCCGTATATATACAGATTAGGACCTCGACCCCCAAATCCAAGTAAATATAGATATTGTATAAATGTGATATATAATGTTTATTGTGTTCGATATGTATTTATGATATAAAATTTCACAGGATGTGGATTTTAAAACAATAAAATAATTTTTATGCTCATATTATAACTTAGTTAAATAATATAGAATTAGTAAAGAGAAATTATTCTGATCAATCTTACTAATTTCAAGACTGTAAAATTGGACAAACAAGAGGTAAAGACATGAAATCTTTGCAAGTAAAGATCTAATCAGACACGATATTCTATCAAGTTTGTAATGTATATATATAATAATTATAATAATACAACTATAAATACAATTTGTATAATACAATAAAGGTACTATTTTGAATATGAATTACTAATACTGTTTTGAAAATAAACATTTTCAAAGAGGAAGCCTACATCATATTAAGTAATTATTCAAAAAATAAACTAAAATGACCGATACTTGCCATATGTAGTATATATGGGGAATACACTCAATTTCCATTTTTTCCAATAAATTTGTCACAAGAAATTCAGAGTAAAGGGAAAACAAAAACAATTAGAAAAATTAGAGGAAAAAATATAAAGGATAGTTAAAAACAAATTTGTTATAATTTTGTCATAAAGTTAATATATCATTTCACGTATAAATATGCAAGAGTACATATAAATATAAATATAATATTCCACGAACAAAAAATGGTAATTATTCAGTTTAGCGACCTCATCTCAAATATCAATGAATTTGCACTCATTCGACGCGTTTTTGCTTAAAATATTTTTGAGAAAATATATCTCTGCTACAATTAATTCTAATTATAAACAGAAATCCATCTTATAAATGCAATGTCATCAGCTGTAAACAATCATAAATGATTATATATAGCCCGGTAGAAACAAAAAAGGGATGATGATTGTCCATTCTTTTCTATTCTTTCAATAGTTTTTTTATATAGAGAATTTATCTCTCGAAGTTGGTAACCGTGAAGTTGAAGCTTCACATTTTCACCGCGAGAGGTCTCAGATGGATTATATTTCGAATTTTTGTGCATCAAGCATGGTCGCAAGCATGGTTGTGTTGAATCTAACCTCGCTTGAACGAAAGAAATAATTTATATAATTAAAAGTCTAGATGTAAATGTGCTGGATATTTTGCAGAATTTAAAGATACTCTCGATCAAATAGAAAAAAAAAATTCCGAGGTTCTCTGATCGAGATACACAACATGGTGCAGAGCAGGATATTCGCACGGAATCGAGCCCTCGGGTATGTCAGCAATCACGTACCTCTGGTGACGAGGTACATCCTGAGAAGGAAGGAGCACTTCGTCGTCACTTGCGTGGGCAGAGAGTTCCACACTTACGGATGTAAACACTTCACTCTGCTGAGCGTTTCTGGGATGCACGACGAAGACATCACTTGCCTGGCTACGGACACCTTCCACGTGTATACGGCGAGCGGGAATAACGTTTACGCCTGGCGAAGGGGAACGGAGTTGAAGCACACATACAAGGGTCACGGTTGCGCGGTACATATTCTGCTACCTTTTGGCGCTCACCTGCTGTCCATCGATGAGAGCAGCACGTTGAGGGTCTGGAACATTAAGGACGAGAGCCTACTGCTGGAGTTGAACTTTAGCAATAACGTCTTCAAGATAACCACGTTGATACATCCCAATACTTACGTAAACAAAATCTTGCTGGGTAGCGAACAGGGTCAGCTGCAGCTATGGAACATCAAACTGATGAAAATGGTCTATATGTTTAA
Organism: Prenolepis imparis; assembly: GCF_030444845.1. Taxonomy (NCBI): domain Eukaryota; kingdom Metazoa; phylum Arthropoda; class Insecta; order Hymenoptera; family Formicidae; genus Prenolepis; species Prenolepis imparis. The sequence goes on along the minus strand of NW_028141163.1, from coordinate 15,914,673 downwards.
AGGATGGCAGAGCAGCGTGACAGCATTGGAGCAAGCGCCTGCGATAGACGTAGCTGCGATAGGTTTAAATGACGGCCGAATCATTCTGCATAATCTCAAGTTCGACGAGACCCTCTTCGAACTGGTGCAAGACTGGGGCCCGGTGGTGTCCATCAGCTTCCGTACGGACGGCCATCCCGTCATGGCAACCGGCAGTTTAGGCGGACAGATCGTGATTTGGAATTTGGAGCAACGAACGGTGGAGAGTCAGCTGTGCAATGCTCACAATGGCTCTGTTACAGGTCTGAGATTCACACCGAACGAGCCGCTGTTGGTTTCGTCCTCGCCTGACAATACCCTGAAGCTGTGGATATTCGATATGAGCGACGGAGGAGGTAGGCTCTTAAGAATAAGAGAGGGTCACATGGAACCTCCGACGATCGTTCGATTTTACGGGAACGATGGTAATTATCTGCTGACCGCGGGCGGCGACTCGTCCCTCCGGCTGTTTTCCACCGTCACGGAGATACTGAACAAGAGTCTAGGTAGAGCCTCGTTCAATAGGAAGGCATCTAAGAAGAAGGGCCACTCGGTCGACGATCCGCTGCTGATGCCGCCGATAACCGAGCTCGCGTTCGAGGTAACGCGCGAGAAGGAATGGTGCAACATAGCGGCCACTCATTCCGGCTTGGGAGTAGTCACTACCTGGTCGTCTCATCTGCAGAAGATGGGCGATCTTAAACTGCTGCCCGAGAGATTTAAGAATAATTATAACGCCAGCGCGACCTGCTTGTGTTTAACGAGATGCGGAAACTTCGTCGTGATCGGTTACAACACGGGTCACGTTGAGAGATTTAACATTCAATCTGGAATCCACAGGGCATCCTATGGGAACGAAAATGGTGCTCACGAGGGTCCTGTTAAAGGCCTCATGGTCGACGATTTGAATCAAACTCTCATCACTGCCGGCAGAGACGCAAAAATCAAGTTTTGGGACTTTAAACCTAGAAAAGGTATCTGTATATTATAAACAAAAATATATTTTTTTCTAAATAGATTTTAATGTAATTCTTCTATTATCATAGATATGACAACGGCAAGGACGATATTATCGCTGGAAGACTCGATCGAATGGATACGATATCACAATGAGAGTTCCCTCGTAGTTATAGCTTTAGAAAATTTCGATATTGTGTTAATGGATCTGGATACAAGAAAGATAGTTCGGCATTTTCAAGGACACGAGGGACGAATAACAGACGCGTGTTTCAATCCTGACTCTAGGTGGTTAATCACAGCATCTATGGATTGCACAATTCGCACTTGGGATATACCATCTTCACACTTAATAGATATCTTTCAGGTAAATTTGATCTTAATCATATATATTTCGAATTTCAGTATAGATAAAAATGTAAAACAGCGTAAATTAAAAAAAGGTTAAAACACGTTTAAAAAAAAAGCGTTAAAAACTTTTTAAATATCTACGCAACTTGTTTTGATATTATCTTTTTATATTAATTAGACTAAGAAAGCAGCGCATCACAGAAATATTATATTAATTATAAATCTTATATTAATATTATATTAAATCTTATATTAAATTTAATATAAAATTATATTAAATTTAATCTTATATTAAATTTATATTATATTAATTATAAATTTTTTACAGGTTCCTGAAGCTTGCATATCTTTAAATTTCTCTCCGACAGCAGAATTCCTTGCAACTGTGCACGTACGTAACATGGGGATCTTCTTGTGGTCGAATCGTATGCTCTATTCGCATGTATCGTTGAAGGCCATCAGTAAGGACGACATGATACCCGAAGTGTTACTCCCCGGCTCTTCCGTAGAAGCCGAGAAAGTTGACGAGGATGATGTCGTCGTCGCTGCGGAGCTAGATTACACGTCTCCTGATCAGCTCGATAGTGATCTCATAACTATGTCCGCTGTAGCTCAATCGAGATGGCAGAATCTACTCGACATCGACATTATTAAAAGGCGAAATAAGCCGCAACAGGCGCCAAAAGCTCCCGAGACAGCGCCGTTCTTCCTACCCACGATTCCGTCATTGCAATTACGTTTCGATTTCTCGGACGTTAAAACTGACAAAACCGAAGCCGCGCCTGTTCATTCCGCTTTACAAAATCTCACGTCATTTAACAAAAGTCTGCAATCAACCAGCACGACCGACAATTTTTCAGAGGTGATAGAAAAATTGAAAGCGATGAATCCCAACGACATCGATTTCGAGATTCAATCATTATCTCTGGATGAGAGTTCCGCGGAATTGTCGATGTTGCAATTTATGAAGATGCTTCATTACATGATAAAACAACAGACTGATTTCGAATTGTCGCAAGCTTACTTGGCAGTGTTCTTAAAGTGGCATGGTATCGCGATATCGGAAAACGAGACGCTACAAGATTATTTGCGACAAATCCAAGAGGCGCAAATGAAAAATTGGAAAACACTACGAGAGAAATTATTTTATAGTCTAAGTGTAGTGCAACACTTAAAAAAAATGTAACATATAGCATATGAATTGTCCGTACATCATGCGTGTAAATACTTTCAATTATAAAAAAAAAATCAACACAATAGACCGAAATATTTTAGATACATTCGAAATTTTTGCGTCTGTACATAACATACAACTCTTCTCAAAATTAACACTTACTAATGACAAGATATAATATAAAGGTTTTTTTATTTTTTAATTGACGTTTATTATGGATATACAATTATATTATTATTATTAAGAAATATATCTGCATAAAAAAAATATTTTTTGCCATTTCCATGTACATTTGTATTCTTACACGTACACATAAATACATTAAACTAAATATTAAAAATCAACAGAGTAACATATTTCAATGCAGATATTTTTGATTATTCTTTTTTTTACATATTTTATTTTTCTCCATGAATATAAAGTATAAAAAAGAACTTATGTGTAATTAGGCAATTAAGAATATGTAAAAAAAAAATAGTTCTTTCGATTATAATTAATATGAAAAATGCAGGTTTTTTGACAGATTTATATTCTATATATATAATATAAACACACTTGTGATATTAATATTTATAAACTATTCTCTATAATTGAGAAAGCCTTGCAATTGTTCTATTGTCGAAGATTCAAGACATAAATCATTGATATATGGTTCAAAATTTGTAACAATTCTATACAGACTACGTTTAATCGCACTTCGTAAAGAGGTAAAAATTTCTTTAATTAATTTATCATCCGCTAGCATTTTTCTTGCTAATACAGGTGATTTTTGCAGTTTATCTACGACCTGCTTCACCGACAACAAAGTATTGATAATGTTTGGCACATCTTTTTGTACAACACCGTAAGAATCTTCACTGAGCGAAAATACCGATAATGATGAAATAGCTTCGGCTGCCCAAATCACTAGCTGTCCATTGAGTAAGACATAACGAATTTTATTATCGTCTTGTTCACCAAAGATATAATTAATAAGTGGTTTAGAAAATAAATAAGCTACAAAAGTTTCTTGTTTCTGTTTGATAAACTTTTGGATAAACGTGCCACTGTAAGGAACTTCTTTTGTTTCTGCTTCTGTTGATAACATTGGTGGTTTATCCGGTACTAACTTCCGCATATGATATATACGATCCTTTTGTGCAGGTTGTGCAGGTTGTACAATTCTTGCTGGCCATACTTTTGTGCTATAACAGAATTGCTGCTCTTGAGGTTTTATGGATATGGCATTGAGGTCCAATGAAAACTTCTTAAGAACATCTATACATTTTTGCACAATGCAATTCCAATTGTATGGATGACCGCCTGGTTGACTGAGAGTAAATAACATCCCTCTTCTCATTTTCTCCTTTTGAGCTAAGGTAACTAAGTCTAGATAACCTAAGTATTGCATAATTGGTGTCTTGTCCATTGACAGTGCATCGATAAGTGTTAATTCTGAAGCGTCCGCACTGTATACACCGCTTGAACCGAATTTAAATGGAATCCATTCGGTCAGATAAACTTCAAACAACAAGTAAGTGCTGCTTATTGTCAGTATGAATATAAATTGGTGAAGCCACAATTGTAATATTAATGTCAGATTTAATAATCTAGACATATTGTCCAAAGGTTCAACTTCAGTTTGCACGGAAATCACAGAGAGCAGTGCTCCACGACAGTAGGATCCTAGGAAATAGTAAACAGCCATGTAATACAGAGTCGACCACATAGAGGAGACAATCAGCTTCGGAAGCATAGTGTAAATTCCTTGTTTCAGTCGGAAAAATTTGGACTGCGCTATAATGGAAAACCGGAAATACTTGGTAAAGTCATTAGTCTTGCCAGAGAAGTATAATCCGCTCCATAAACCGCTGAATAGTAGGAAATAATATTCCTCCACCAAACATGTTCCATATACGATGCTACAGTCCGCAGTCAAGGAATTGTACGTTCCTCCTTTCAGGGACAAATGCAACCAGGCCAAAATACCACCCACAACGACGTACGAGGCTTTCAGACCCAGGTTTTGAACTGTGAGAGTCGCGCGCAGTTTGGTGAATCTGCTCTTGTAATACGGCGGACTGTGGAGATAAATTTTGCTGCAGAAAACACCCTGTAGGATGATGATCGCCGCGACGATGACGAGGTAAATCCACATTCGTAGCGACGTTACGGTTGTCCATGTGTTCTGAAGCCAGTGTACGTAATCTACGCTGAAATTTGTAAGCAGGACGAGGCAGCAGATTAGAAAGAATTGCAATGCTATGCTTGAGAGGACAGCCAACAGCATTCGCTGGGTCAGGAGTTCCTTGCAGCCCTTCTTGTCAGTGTCAATCATCTTGTCCGTTGAAGTTATGCCGGTTAACCTCCACAAAATGTCTTCGCTAAATTTTCACCATTCGTTTCACGTGGTTTTGCGCAGTGATATTTTCCGCGTAACTCGAGCTCCTTCTTGCGTGGTTTAACGTTATGCACCACGATTTTCGCGCGTTTTGTCAAAAATTACATTAGACAACATCTTTCTCGCAGCTTTCAAAATGCAACCTAGCGCAACCCTATCTTTCTTTTAGCGCCATTAAATTTATTACCATGCGCTTCGACTTCGAAAAAGATTTTCGCTCCTTTCGTCTTGATTGGTCAATGGCCGCATGCAGCAGACTCAACAGTTGAGCAATTTTCCGATGTCATTCGATGCTGATTGGCTGGATCTGAAAGTAGAAACCAATCACGTTCGATTGCTACTTGCAGTTGAGTCTGTTGAACGCGGCCAATGATTCCTATTGGATGATTTTCGAAATAGAAATCGCGCTATCTTATTATTGCAAATAGCCTTAAATTTGATTATCATTTGGACGGGACTTGAACTTCGCTAGGTTTGACAGGTGTCAGGTGTAGAATAACCTCAATATTTATTTTATATAGTATAAGTTTCTGTTGTCAATAACAGTAACTTTCTAATAGTTTAAACACAATGAGAATGAAATAACATTTCTGCGAAAGTGTAAGTAAAGACACATATTTATATTCATATAGAAAGGAAAACTTTTATTTCAAGTTCGACAATAACTTGATCAAGTTTAACAAGATAATTTTCTTCAAAAATTAGAGTTCTCCAGCTGATAAACGCACGTTCAACGTTTGGAATAAGATAACTTTATTTCGCCTACGTGAAGAAAAGATGACAGAAGATAACGCGACAAAGTCAAGAGACGTGGACGCGGAGAGGAGAGACATGGAAATCAATTATTTCAACAACGCGAGGCCGATCTTCGACGAGATCGTCTTGCTCAAGAGGCCCGACTTCTTCGACGTGCAATCGATCTCATCCGTAGGTCTAGGTCCTCTGTCGGACGTCGCGTCGACCAGCTGTTTGGACGCAGACACCTTACGAACGTCTACGTCGCCTTCGCTGCTGGACACGACGGTCGATCGAGTCGAGCATAACATTTTGAGCGACGCGCAGCGAGATGTCTGGATACCATCCGATCATACGCGAAAGATCCTACGTTCTATCGCGACCTCCGCAGCAGGCACGAGTCACCTGGATCGCGAGAATCTCACCATGCCTGGACTAGCCGTCCAGGGCGACATGCCGGATTTGATAAAGAACGCGTCTATCCATTTTCTGGGCGAGGATGAGAACATCCATCGGAATGTGCTCACGGCGTCCGACGTAACACAGGATGAACGCGGTCTGAGGAATCTGATACAGGCCGGTTGCTACCGAGCGGCTGTCAATCTGTCCGGCAGACTGCTGGCTATCTATGCTCAAGGTTACGGCAAGATCAATCAACCTAGCAAGCATACGCCTCATTCTCTGCAGCTCTGGTATACGAGGCTCTCGCTGTTGGTCAAGTTGAGGCAGATGGATGTGCTGGAGAACGAATCGAAGCCGTTCGGTAATCTCGATAAGCCCGACATGTATTTCACCTTTTATCCGGAATTATACGGCACCAGACCCGGCTCCATGGCGTCGTTCGCTTTCAGATTATTGCTGGCGGAGATTCCCTCGTATTACGATAAGGCGAAACAAGCGTTGGATAATTTGTACAAACTTTTAGCGACCCTCCAGCAGATTATAGCCAATTTCCAAGCCGGGCTTAGCGGTGAAGGAACACACGCGAAGATCAGCGAGTCCGATCAGCGCGAGGCCGTGAAACTATGGACAGCCAGAAGAACCAGGATCCTCATTTCCATTGTCAACTGTGCCATCGGTATGAGAAACTATATTCTTGCGATAGAGATACTGGAGGATCTGTGCAAGCTGCCCGATTGGACTGCGGAGCAGATAGGTATCTTGAGGTCGGCCATAGGAAGGGTGCATTTGTTCCTCGGCGACGTCTCTGCGGCGGAGAAGTTTCTCGTTCGCGGTAATAAGGAGGAAAAGACAACGAGCGTCCGGGAACTGGTGGACAGCGGATTAATGGCAGTCGCGCAGAACGCCTTTCAAGAAGCCTACAACTACTTTCAGTCGGCGTCGGCGTTAGATCCCTCCAACGTAATGTTGATTAATAACATTGCGGTGTGTTTGTTGTATACCGGTCAGCTGAGGGCGGCCGTATGGCTGTTCGAGAGCATTGTCAATAGAAATCCATTGAAAAGTCTGCAGGAACCCATCTTATTGAACATGTGTACGTCATACGAGCTGCATACGACGCACTGTAAACAGCCGAAACTGCACCTATTGCGGCAGCTAAATAGATACAAAGGCGACGCGGCTGATATTCAGTGTCTAAAACTAGCTATGTAATATTAGTCATGAATTTTCATTGTTAATGTTACGCCTTGAGATCTGAGCCCGTTATTCTCTTAGAGATTGTTGAATAGTATAAGTTTAATTGAATAGTTCATTAAAATGTATATAAAGATAATAGAATTGTAGGCTTTAATATAATAATAATTTAATTTACTTGCGTCTTTAGAAAAAATTGAGAAAATTATTCTAAATTAAATTCTTTTGTCTTCGAATTTTATATCCGATTTCTCAAATGTAGAATGAAGACTATTATACTTCGGTTAAAAAAAATGAGTTATACATTTTTTTAATACTAAATACAATTGTGTACAAATTATATTTGGGCTCGGATAACAAAATGTTAAATCTCAGGGAAAATGTAAACGTTGTGATATTAATAGTGGTAAAATATATCTAATGTTTAGTTACACATTTCTAGACTTTATAAAGCTTTCAATTTCACATCGTATTGCTAAGGTATAGCATGCCGTATTTTTTCACGTTATCTAGATGTATCCTATCCGTATTTTGTGTTAGAATTTATTTATTGTATTTAAAAATCGTGCATGCTTTATGCGAACACAGGGTCATCAATCATAAAACAGGAAACAACAGCGGGACGTCAAAGTAAAATAGCCTTTATTACATCGTGAAACGAGGACAATTTAACGAATGTTCAACAATTGCTATAGTTTTCTCTCCTCACATATTCTTTTCGTCGCTCTATTTCTCTCGCGTTCGCGTGTAAACATGTACGATTCACGCATGTCTCTTCTTTTTTTTCGCCTTTCGGTTTATCCTCCGCGTTTTCTTTTACTTTTCTTTTTTTTTTTAGTCGAAAGAATACGAGTACCGCAGCGCGTTTTCCGAAAATATATATTATGTAATAATCCACATGTAATAATAAATGTATTTTTGCTATTTCTTTTTCTTTTTTTTTTTTTGTTGCATTTATAACATTCGTTTCAATCGTTCTTTCTGCGCATCGGTTTCTGACGTTTTCTCAGTTTCTCGCATTGTTTCCTCGTTTTTTTTTCGTTTTTCTATCTTTAATTTTTCTTACTTTATTCTTTAAAACTGGCTTTTTTTTAAACTGGCTAATTTACCCTTTCGCTCTCTCTCTCTCTCATACTCTTATTATCGCGCGATTACATCGTAGCACATATTATTAGATTATTGGATTTTCCCAAACTGCACTCTCTCTCTCGCTCTCTCTCCCTGCAGAAAAAAGGCACGAACTGGCGGAAAAGTCGGCCTAACTGTATAATATTTTCATTTATTTATTATGGATGGAACTTCGTGTCTCACATACATTTATTTTTCTTTATTTCCTCTTTCCCTACCGTCGTCCCATGAATCGTTAGTGCCACGAAAGTTAACGATATAGTGAGCGCAGCGCAAGAATCTCCGCGTATCGATTATATAATAATTAATTCATTTATATATTAATTAGTTAATTTGTATGCGTCTGTCTCGAATGCCCATCGCCGACGATCGAATTCCGTAAGATCGTCCTTGGTTAATTCAAGTATTAATTTTAGTTCTTTTTTACAGAGAACAATATTTATTTAGCCACAAAAAAAAACAATGTTTCTCGCGTTTTAAACATTAAATTGGACTATTTCATATGAAATTAATACCGAAAATCTTATGCAGTTACATAATTATTGTGTGCAAAAAATATCAGAGCCAGAGCAGGATTTAACAAAGGTGAGTTGTATTTTTATCAAGAATGTGCAAATATTTTTAAGATAGATGATATCATTTTTAATGTGTACAACATTTTTTAATGATTTCGCATTGAATGTTTTATAAAAGAGATTACAATTTTAATTTATAAAAAGATAATAAAAGAAACTTTTGTATACAAATATAGATATTGTTTCTCTCATTAGTTTTTTCTACAAAATCAATATGTTGTTACTTACTCTATTTTTAATATAAAATAAAAAAATAGAGAACTCGATATATTAATATTCGATTTGTAACAACAAAAAAAAAAATAAAGCTAAGATAAATTTTTAAAATAATTCTTGAGAATAATTTGCTCTCTCAGTAATTATTTTTATGTCGTTGTGCATAATTAATTTTGTTTCTGAATATTTGGCATAAATTACATTATCGTCACGTGTGCAAATAATTCTAGTTACGTATTCCGATTATAATTCATAATTATCTTAACGTGTGAAAAATATGTTAAAAAATTGTTAATTCAGCGATAGCATATTTCAAAAGACATAAAATTTATCTTGGAAATAATTAAGATAATTTTTTTTTCTACGGAATTAGTTGCGTGACGAGTTTTAAAAATTTCTTCGCGCGTTTTTTTATCAATAAATTACATATTAATTATAAAATTACATCGTTCGGAGCTTGCGCAACAGGCACTACATCGCCAAAAAGAGCCTTTCAAATATTATCTCTTTCTCTCGTTCGAGTACGTTCACACACTTCGTCGTATTACAATAATATCCACATCGCTATTCCTGGCAATTAAATGTAATTTTGTGTGTATATATATATAATATATAATATATAATATATACACTATTGTGTATATAATATATATATATGCCACCACTTTATAGTAAATTTATCTTGTTTTTTAATATATGTCTACAATATTTATATATATTTATGTATACTATAGTGTAATATGCTTACGCCGTCTAATCTCTAAAAAAGAAACGATACATTATTGTCTGCGGTATTTTTTTGTTTTCGAGTATTTATATATATAATATATACAATTCATTTTTGGTATTTATATAATATATAAGTCAATGAAAAGGTCAATGGCTTGACCATGTAGTATTCATTGAGTACAATAAATCTGAAAATTTTCGCACGTTTCACGAAACTCCTTATATGCATAGTCGATCCACGATTTATTTCGCAGAGCATAGAGGAGGAGGAATGGAAGAAAAGGGGATACTTTTTGTTACAATTTTTCTATTGTTATTTGTCAGTTTAAAAATTTGTATTATTTTATTTTTTACGATTACCGATCTCTAGCGAACGAAAATAAAAGGAGGATGGCGCAATTAAGGAGTATCGTGAAAGTAATTCTGCTCTCGACGACAATGTCGCACTAACATTTATGTAATTTTTCGTTTATCTTGGCAACACTAGGCAAGCTCGGTCGTTCACGGAAGGCATCGTATGGTGCTTATTAAATCGTTGCTTCAACAATCATAACAATTTTCATCGCTCTTTTATCTTTTCCCTCTTTTCCACTTATTATTTTTCTAGTTTATTATCTTCGCTGTTTTTCTTTTTGTTATTATTCGTTCGGGAGATAATGTCGATGCACAAAAGCTGGCGCGACTTATATAAGGTTTTTTTTTCGTTATTCATTAGTACGTACATATATTGAGGCAAGCGGGCCGCAAAAGCTCCCGAATCAGAGGAGAGAAATGTAATATAATACTTTATATATATTATCTATATACGTATATATATAATATTGTCTTCGTAAGTTTTCCTGCCTTTCCCTCCTGATGTCTTAACCCGTTGTTGGTCGTGAAGTCACTTAGAAAGTTACTCGAAAAGCGAAGATGTTAATTGAAAATTGACAACAATATAATTTCATTGAGCTATAAATTACATGAACTAAACTCATCGAAATTATATTACTTTCAATTCTTAATATAAATACAAAGCAGAATGACTCGAACGATTCGATTACGTACTTAACTAAAAAAAAAATTAGATGTAGAAATTACAAGATAAATGGAAGAAATAAAATTTAAACATTAATAAAAAAAAAAAATAAAAAAACATTGAGGAACGAATCATAGAAAAAATACGCATTGAATTTTGTTACTAACGAGTAGATACAGTTAGGAACGACTTGTCGCTTGTAACTATATAAATAAAATGCAATTAAGGATCATTGCATATTGCAGATCGTAAACGAAGGAGAACGAATAGATTTTTTTCGCACCGATAAAGAGAAATTACGATAATTCTATGTGTCGGATGTAAGGAAGAGATCCGTTGCAGCCGAATATTAGCCGCTGCTCGATCGATTAGTGTACTATCTCGTATCCGTATAATTACATTATAATTATATAAAAATATATTTCTTAATCATATATTAACACTATAATAAATGAGTATTATAAGCATTATATCTGCACATTTTTCATCTTTCTTTTTTTTCTTTCTTTCGTAGAGTGGTAGTGGTGAACACGATGCCTGTCGCGGATAACCGAAGCTTCTACATACAGGAAACGTCAAGGACGTACCGGTTTGCCGTATGCCGCACACATATTGGCACAAAATTTCAATAATACGGTAATATCTGTATCTCATATTTCTTTCTCAATCTTTCTTTATCAATAACAATATCACTTATCACTTGTAGTACTCGTGTAAATAAAAAGACGCATAAACTGTTATAAAATACATTCTCGAGTATTATCAATCTGTAAGAGTATATATATATATATAATATACGTTCTTATCTATACGCGTCCGAACGAATAAAATCATATAAACGTCATAATATAATAATTTTAATAGTACAATGTTGGAAGCATTTAATATCATATTTAGGTGTTATGGTTATTCGGGCCTCGGATTTCGGTGAAAAGATTATTGCGAGGTTTTGATGCACATTTCGTATCCTTCGTCGCACCTTCTCGATACAAAAGAGTCTTCGGATTTTCAATACAAAGACTTCTTGTATGGGATGCAAGAACATTAAAATACAAGACATCTTTGTATTTTTCAATACAAAAATACAAAAGACGCAAAAAGATATCTTAATTCGTTTTAAAACTTCTTTCATAAACGTCTTTCGGATTTCTGTATTATTCAGGTCCATTGAAACTATAGATCTACAAACTCCCTACATGAAACACACATGTCGCACATTTCGGGAGATTGTTTTTTTATCCTATATTGCAGAAACAAAATCGGGATTTCGATGAAAGGTGCCACGCGGTGTTATTCGTTGCAAGAGGAAAAAGCGATAAATAAAAAATGAAGAGGCCCTGAGAAAACGGATCCTCGCGGAATGTGTAGCGCACGATATACTATGTATTTGCATCGTCTCGAACCATAATCACGTTGTATTATAGGAATAGCAACACATCAACTTGCCACCTTGTAAGTACAAAATAGAATTAAAAAGAATATTTCTCGCATGACATCAATCACCGACCCGCATGGCCCTTAAATTCCACATTTCTTTCTCTCTCTCTTTCTCTCTTCCTCTCACTCTCTCTCTTTCTACATATACAATAATGTATAATAATAATAGTAATATAATAATATAGCCTTTTTTCATCGAGTGAAGTTATTCATTGTAAGAGGAGGCGGAACATGAGATTCTAATCTTCGTCTTTACGACCGACGAAGTCTTTTAATATTAAGCTCAATTAACAGCTGTACTTCAGATATATTTGATTCGGTAAACTCAATATATCTCCATCTTTATCTGTGTAGAACGAGCACTCGTTTTACACTATGCGCGATTTCCATTCTTGCAAATCCGAATTATCTTTAGAACCTAAATTTTGAAAATTATTTGTCGAGATGCATACATGACGTCGCTTCGCGCAGAAATTGTTTAAAAGACGAACATTCGTTTTTATCACTTTAAACGTTTTGTATCTCGTGTATTATCGTTAATTTTACGAATGGATATCGCGCTCTCCATACGGACGTGGCTAACAAATTTGTACATTAATTAGTTTTTTTATTATTGTCATGGTATATATAATATTTTGTTAATAAAAATACTAAAATATTATGTATATTATATAATATATATATAATAGATTATTGCATTATGCTTTTTTGGTACCGTTACATGCGTTTGGTTTATTTGTCAACGCCACTCTCCGCAAATAGTTTCTTTTCGTTTCTATTTTTTTTTCACCGGTATTGTTTCTTTTTTAAAATTTAAAACCGGTTGACACACACACGCACACACAGACAATACAAGAGAGACGTCATACACGTCTCCCACATCTCAATCACAAATTCTAACATATATTTCGACAATTTTCGAAGTATATGTTAGAATTTTCGCTTATCAGGTTTCTCTTTTTTTGAAGTACGAACCGATCATCAATAAAAACGCCATAGCTTTGTAATGTGATGTCGCGCGCAGCATCTTATAGACATACATATATATATAATAGCCTCGTGTGAAACGTTGCGGCTCCCTTTAAAGTTCATGCGAAAAAAAAAGTATGAAGGCATTCTAGCATTTTCTCAAGAGATGAAAATCTCGGAAAGAAAATTCACGTACAAAAAAGAGAAAAATTCTAAACATAAGAGAAAGAACTGCATATATTATACCTAGATAAACGAGCGAGCTTTAGATGAGCTGGAGTATTTCTATTCTCTGTAGGGCTTGCAATAAGAGTAACGATGATTCATATGCTGGCTATAGGAGCCGGAGTGAGAGAAGCGCTTGAGGCACTTGGAGCACTGGAAAGGTTTTTCGCCGCTGTGTAGCCGCTTGTGTTCAGTCAGATGATGCTTGTGCTTGAACGCTCTTGGACACTCCACGCATTTGTACGGCCTTTGCCCTAATATTTGTCAATTTTATTAACATTCGTTCGTAAGTCCTGGTCTACAATAGGTTACTTAAGCTCTAAGCCTTAAGAAATTGACTAATTACAACATTCTCTTCATATTTGCTTAGGACTTAAATTACCTATTGTAGACCAGGACTAATAAAATTAAAATAAAAGTAAAACACAATAAGCTGGAAAAATCAAGATTTCTTGATAAATCTTAATAAAAAAGAAAAGAGAAAAAATGCGAAAGAGTATCAATATAATTTTCATTCATAAACTTTTCATCTCAATAATATTTATAATTAATAAAATCTTATTTTCCAATATATTCAATATTCTTAATTAAACATTGAAAAGTTGTAAAAAAGAAAACTGTCGTATTTCATTGAAGAAAAATTGTTTGTAAACTGGATAATGGCTTTCGTTAAAATCGCGATAACAATAACGATAATAGTTTACTCACCGGAATGTTCATACTTGTGTCTCATAAGAGAACTGTGTTTCGAGAATGTTTTGTCGCACCGATCACAGGAATAAAGACCCTGCTCGGTTTCTGTTGCTACAGGAGTTACTTCCGATTGAGATACAGCTTCAGTTTCACCTTTCGCATTCATTTGATTTTGATTCTAACAGATAATACATGAATTATATCATTTATATAAAAGCTTTGAAATTTATATTTTATATTTTATTATTACCTTTGTGATTATCTCTCCATTTGTAGGTGTACGCTTTGGTTCAATAGGATCACCAGCAGTCTCTTCGTCTATGACGAGAGGCGAATCCTCGAGGTCGTCGTTGTCGACATTCGGAGTTGGATTATCGTCCTTCTGCTCGCAAGGAGACGAGGTATTTCTACTCGATATATTGCTTTCTTTGGTCGTTGATACAACAAGTGCTTCCTTTTTAGACAAATCCAAAGGCTGCTCGATAACAATTTGATTTCCCAGGACTAAAGGTACCAAAGCCGGTGGCATTTTTGATTCTCTTCGATCCCTGGCTCGAGAATTTTGAAACCAAACCTATAAAATAATTATAAATATATATAGTATAAATATATGTATATATTTCAAACGTAGTACGATAATTGCTGTGATTAACTGTTATAGACTTATTAAATATTAACTATATTAGTAGAGAAAAGTATAATCATTTTTAATTTAATGTAATTAATCAATGTTTTTAATATGCGTACCTGTACCACACGAGTAGGGAATTTAATACAATTAGCGATCATGATAATCTCCTCCTTTTTAGGTCGTGGATTAATGGAATAGTAACCTTTCAGAATGGCTAATTGTTCATCGTCTATGAGCGACCTAGCTCTAACCCTTCTGCCGTTATCATTGTGAATATGGTTGCCCTCATCCTCATCCTCCGAATCCGCCTCAGAACTGTCCTCCACTTTTTTCTTACTTGCTGATCTCGATGTCGGTTGATTAACATTTTCTAATTTCGCAGCTAGACCTTCGCTTTGCGAGTCATATTGGTCCAATGCGGCCCAGTCCGGACAATGTGTCATCTCACTAGACATTTCGCTATCTTGATCCTGCAAGTAAGATTTTAATGTTTAAATCAATTTCAAAAGAAAAACAAATGCGCAATTTTACATGGCATAGATATTGAAGTTCTACTTTGATTCGTGAATTAATTTATATTGTATAACTATTAAGTTTATCAAATTTAATAAGAATTGTGATTTTCTCTTTTTTAATTTTTTCATTAATTTTTTAAATTAAATTAATAAAGCTTGTCATTTCAATATACAACATTTAAGTTTGTTGTAAATGTGTAGATAGAAAGATAAAATAAGAAAAAGATTCTTACTAAATCTCATTACCTGATAATCTTCCTCAAGCTCTCGCTTCATTGTAGCCGGAGACGTGGAGAGCTTTCGCACATTCGCTTCAAGTAGCTGCTTCGTCACGGAAGTATTTACGGTCTCCAAAATTCGCCGAACAGCATCGAGACTCTGCATTGGATCCGCCGGCGCGGGGGACTCCTTGCCCTCGGTGCCTTCGGTTCCCTCGGAATCCGCTGTCGATGGACTCATCACTTCCCGATGCGTCTCAAACTGCTCGGTGATTTCGTCCAGCCGCTTAGAATGCAATTGGTTCAGCAGCTTGCCTATCGAAGACTGCAGGATATAATTTCCGTATCCCATCATCTGAGGCAGCAACGTCGGCACGTCATATATACCTAAGTATTAAACAAATCAGATTTAGAAAAATAAAGAATAGAATATGTTTAATTAAACTTTCGTTTATGAATTTCTTGATAATTTTTTTTTTTTTTAGAAAAAGTATCAAGAATCAAGTTATCAATGTAATGTTTTTGTCAAATTGTAATTACTTGATTTTCAATCTCGACATTGATATTCAAAATTAGGATGGATAAAATTTGTAACACGCGGTTTTTATATAAAGTCATATTTAAAATAGAATTTGTAAAAATTATACATTTGATTTATTATTTGCTTAATTTTGAATCCTTATTGTTAGATATTTTTTATTATACTTATATAATCAAGGTTTTTAAAATTTTGCGAAAACGCAAAAGTCCACTAAAAGTCTATTAAAAAATACCGTTTTGCTATATTCCTATTTTCCATCTAAAGTTTAATAAAACAAAAGAGCTTTTTGATTTCTCATTTCAACGATTTACAAATAAAATTTTATCATTATCTCGATACTCTTTTTCATAAAAAATAATCTTCTAAATTGTCCATTAAATTCGCAAGAAATAAAAGATGAAAAAATCAAGGAGAGAGTGCGTAGGTGTAGTAACACACACGCACAAATATAAAAAAAATATATTTAAACATTGATTGAAACATTGACAGAATTACCTGCTTCTCTTGCAGCTTCCCTTTGTATTTCCTGATAATCCGAAGGTGATAATTTCGGCAAAATCGGCAAGAACGTGTTATTATTAGCTGTCAGTAGATCAACCTCGCGTCGTCCCGATAATTGCTGATGCGTTTTTTTCGATCCCCGGTCGACATTACTTATAGTATTTTGTCTTGACTTCTTTAGATTCATTATCAAACATTTCTTTGCCGTCATGTGGCTCGAATACGAGCCAGAATGAGAGAAACGCTTGCCGCAATTGTTACATTGGAATGGCTTCTCACCGCTGTGAATGCGCAGGTGTTCCTGTAAGGAAAGTCGAGTTTTAAGTTAAAAGCAGACATTATTAAGGTCATATATTTGTTTTCGATAATATACAAACAAGAGAAATTTGCGTCAAAAATAAAAATAAATATTAAATTATAAAAAATTACAAAAAATAGTTACTTTATGACATACTATATTAATTATATAAAATACATATAAGAAAAATAATGTAATATTAAAATGAAAAATAATAAGATAATATTATACACTGTAATGGATCATTATAATAATTAAGTACCTTAAGGTGATGCTTGAACTTGAAGGCTTTCTCGCAATGAGGACACTTGAACTTTCGTAAAACGGCACTTTCGTCATGACTAATCATGTGCCTCTGTAACCGGTAGACGTTGGCAAACGTTTTGCTACACACCTTGCAGGACTGTTAAATTATTGAGAAAACTAATTAATTTATTAATATAATATATGTATATATAATTAACGTATAAAAGGATATACATATATATTTATTAATGAACATTCGTTTTTATTGAACGTCAATTTTTTAAATGTATTGTATTAATTTTTTTTCACATAAAGATATTTTAGCGATATTTATTTATTTGAAAATGACTTTAAACTTGCTTGAAGAATATTATTTCCTAATGATTTGAACACAAGGCTCGACATGCTTGTTTGGTGAGAATCACTAAGAATCCTTAGAGATGGAATGGAAGCACGATTTTTTGGATATCGTATGTAATTTCCTATGCGTAATCTTACAGCTTGAACTGCATTCTATTATGACATGTATTATTTTGTAATTCCGACAGTTGCTGAAGATGATCTGAAACGGGAGCAAAACGTTCAAATTTTGTGTATAATTAAATTTCTTTGAAAACAATTTTTTACATCTGTTTTCTACGCTTTTGTTTTATATTATATTATTAGAGTCACATCTATTTATTTTTGTCAAATGTTTTACTTACTTAAAAAAGCATAAATGCAAAACTCAATATATAAATATGTGGACACACATTATTATCATACTAAAAAAAACTGATGTTTTGTTTCAGATTTAAGAAAACTTATAGCTTGAGAAAATATCGATAAATTCGCACGTAATCGAGATTCAAAATTCATATGATTTAATTAATTCGAAATTATTTGTTTTATTACAATGAAAGAAGCATCGTGTAATTTACATTGCTGTATAAAAGAGATATATCAAACAGCAATTAGAAAAGAAGATACATAAATCCAAGATAGATCTTTAATACAAACTATAGAAAAGATCATAATGTTAAATATATGTGATAATTTATATATAATTTTTGCATATATCATCAGAGTTCTCATAGCATAAATTACACAAAATTTCTTATGTAGAGTTTCTTATTTATTCTTTTAAATTACATTCTTTTAAATACCTTAGTCACTAACTCCAAACTTTACGCATTATGTGTCTATCTCGAGACCTTTATAAAAAAAAAATTAAACATAACTGATCTCTGTGCTATCACCTAAAGACATTCCTATTCCCTTCTCCTCGAAAATTGTGTGCGAAAAGCAGACAAGCGGCGCCTTTCAACGGAAAGCTGGCTCCCGCTTTTGGAGGGGTATAATCGATAAGTTCCCGCGCAGGACGCGAACAACCAAGCCCCCACAAGAGTGTGTCCTTGACGGGTCATCGCGATCACTCACCACTTGGGAGAACTGGGCGTTGAGATCGTGCTTGTCGATGGTATAGGACGTTTTGTGCGTGTCCTCGAGGTGAAGCTGCAGGACACGGACGTCCCGACAGAGGATGCCGCACTGAGGGCACCTTTCGCCACCCTGCTTCTGCTGCTGCTTCGCGGATGATCCGCCCTCGCTGTCGCCGCCACCATCCCCGCGCGTTCCACCGCTACCACCACCTCCGTCTCCGGCAACATCGCCACCTCCTGCGGTTGGCGCTTCACCCGCACAACCTCCGCCCACCTCTGTATCCACGACACCTGCGTCGTCCTCGCTGCAGCCTGTAACACGCGGACACGTATACGACTTTTATATTTCGTCGAGGTAGCGCGCCATTGCGCGAAATACACAAATCGAACTATATACATGTTAAAACCGATATCGAGATCCTATACAATGTGCGTTTAATATCTTTTACTGATTTTTTTTAATTTATCGCTTTTTCTCTATTTAGAAAAATTAATTCTTTAAATAATTATTATATTTTATAGAAACTGTATCGCAATAATGAAAATTAAAAATTCAGACAGTAATAATCGACTCTAGCTGTTCTTAGAAAATTTAATGAAATTCATTTTAATTTATTTCTTTTTTCAGATTTCAATTGGTTTTTTCTCTATCTCTCTTTCTCTTTTTATCAAGTTCTTAAAAAATGTAGATTATGTTGCATTGTTATATATTACTATTGTACTGAACTTGTATTGCGTACGAAAGCAAGCATGTTTGATAACGCGAGTTTCATAACATAGTACAGATAAAAACTGACATAATTTCGTTAAATTCGAATATCGATGTTATACACACAGGATGTTGTAATAATAAACATAGAATAATCTCCATTACTCTCTGTTTACTCGTACAACGAAAACGCTTACGAAATATTTGATATAAAGTGTATTTTCTGTAACATTGCAAAAACTGATCTTATATTTTAATCTCTAATTAATTTGAATTACCAGATAAAAATGCAATTTATCTAGTTTGTATTCACGAGTATCGCTAATGAGATATATTGCGACATCGAAAACATTTTTCACTCAGTTTTAAATAAGAATTGAAATTATGGATATAATTATACTGAGTTTAGATTTTAACGCTATACAGATAGATAAAAATAATTCTCTAATCTTTTTCGTATAAAACGCACATTTTTTTCATGTATCTACAATCTCGAAAATTGAATTCATTAAAGTTATATAAATAATTTGAAGTTTATATATAGTAAATATTTTATATAAAAAAAGATTATATTTAAATGATAAGTTCATCTCTTAATCATAAGTTTCTATTTGTATTATTATGATACTCAATTACATATCTATTGAAAAATCAAATATCCAACATAATCAAATATTTAATACAAAGTTAAAAAGATGCAATTAATTTTGTTTTTACGATCAATTAATTTTATTAGATATTTAATGTGTTATGTATTTAAATTAAACATCCAAAAATTATAATACCCAATCCAGTTATTAACTAATAATTGCAATAAGTAACTAATAATTTATTAGCTAATAATAATTTCAATGATAATCAATCAAAAAAAGGTATTCGTAAAATTACATATTAATTCACATATCACATTCCTCTGCTACAATACAAGATATCGTTAATATTTCAGCTGCAATGGAAAGCTGTACACTCGAGGCGAGACAGTGAAGTCGACTATCCGAGATTCTCCGAGTTGGACCGCACGTGCAAGATTGGCCGCGATCAATCAACAACGCGTATCTGGCAGCGGGTATCGGTTTACACGTGCGATGCGTGCAGAGCTAATCTCGACTACCTTCGTCAATTACCAATATGCATGCTCGGTCATCGCATCAGTCGCATAATCCCCGGCGTGGCGCACGTGTATGCGATGCGGAGAACGCATCTATCCATATACGTGTCTGCCGAAAGAATAAAAGGAGAAAAGAGAGACGCGTGCGCGATAGACACAATCGAACTACATAGATAGGGCGTAACGCCAGAGAACGCGGGAAGAAATATCCATGATCGCTGCCAAAATGTTTCGCGGCGTCGCTATTAAGTACGAGTGCATCCGCAAGCACCAGAGTATACATCCACCGACGCCCACTTCGATGATCGAGCAATGATGATGCATCGTTCTGAAGAAGTAAACGATCGAGAAAAAAAATAATACCAGTTGAATATAACATAGAATTTTTTCATGAACAGTACAAGCATCTCGGAATTAAAGGTAAGTCAGTCGGTTAGAAGCTTAACTTGAAGGACGGAATTTTAACAAGTATCTTGTTTATTTTGGATATATCACTGAAAGTAACATTCTATATATTTCATTATAAACAGATAGATTTAAATACGCGAAATATATATGTATATATAATATGATTTGCTTTATGTTTCATATATGTAGATATTTTTATAAATCTCTATCTCTCCATTTTATTTATAATTTATAGAATCTTTTAAAGCTCTATTTTATTTATAATTTATTCAGCCTTTTAAAGCATACATACATTTTAAAATATGTACCTACATATATAATACATATTTAATTTTCCAA
Organism: Prenolepis imparis; assembly: GCF_030444845.1. Taxonomy (NCBI): domain Eukaryota; kingdom Metazoa; phylum Arthropoda; class Insecta; order Hymenoptera; family Formicidae; genus Prenolepis; species Prenolepis imparis. The sequence continues at coordinate 15,893,537 of NW_028141163.1, read as the reverse complement.
TTAAACATTAATATTATTGACAATATACCGCAAACGATAAGTTCAGCAAAATATATAGAATGTTGTTCCTTATGTGTATGTATCCACAAAAAATTGTAAATTAATATTATTCCAGCTGATTATATTTTAATCATAATCAGTAGATTAATATTATCCCAACTGATTATATTTTAATCAGACCCTATAGCATGAAAAATTGAATCCACTGAAATTAGATCAACTTCGAGATTACTACACTGAGAGAATTTTCTCTGATTAATATTAATCACAATAAAAATAATAATATCTATCACAATAAAATATAAAATATGTTTGATTAATTTTACTAAACTGCATAGTAAAATTAATCAAACATATTTTATATTTTATTATGACAGATATTATTATTTTTATTGTGATAAATATTAATTAGAGAAATTCTCATAAAATTCTTTCCATACCACATTGTCCCACGATTACCATGATTTTCAGGGTAAATTCTAAGAGAAAATTCTCTCTGTGTATTAATGAATCATTAAGATCGCTCATTGGATAAAAATTTTAAAATATATACCTACGTATATAATACATATTTAATTTTCCAATTAAACATTAATATTATTGACAATATACCGCAAACGATAAGTTCAGCAAAATATATAGAATGTTGTTCCTTATGTGTATGTATCCACAAAAAATTGTAAATTAATATTATTCCAGCTGATTATATTTTAATCATAATCAGTAGATTAATATTATCCCAACTGATTATATTTTAATCAAACCCTATAGCATGAAAAATTGAATCCACTGAAATTAGATCAACTTCGAGATTACTACACTGAGAGAATTTTCTCTGATTAATATTAATCACAATAAAAATAATAATATCTATCACAATAAAATATAAAATATGTTTGATTAATTTTACTAAACTGCATAGTAAAATTAATCAAACATATTTTATATTTTATTATGACAGATATTATTATTTTTATTGTGATAAATATTAATTAGAGAAATTCTCATAAAATTCTTTCCATACCACATTGTTCCACGATTACCATGATTTTCAGGGTAAATTCTAAGAGAAAATTCTCTCTGTGTATTAATGAATCATTAAGATCGCTCATTGGATAAAAATTGATCGGATAAATTAGGCGACGTCAATGGGAAGATCGAATTTTCGTCTCTTGCTACCCGCAGCTAACTCGTTGCTTCTATACTCTCTATTGTGCGCGGCACATGATGCACAGTGGGGTGAAAAGAGATGGTCGACGACGACGACGACGCTGAACGGGAGAGAAGCAGCGTGTCGGACGAGCAGCATTGTTTGCGATTCTCGTATGTAGGTGTGTTTTGTATAGGAAGGGGCAGAAAAGCGGAACACAGGGGGTGCGCGTTCGCACAGAGCGAATCTGTATGGAACACGAGAAAAAGTGGCACATGTCGGTGCCGCTCGAGCCTGGGTAACTTTTCGGGTGCGTCCATTGTCAACGAGACCGGATTTAAATGCCCCCGACGTACAATTTCCCACCGATAATCGCACACACTCGCGTTAATCCGATGCCGACACCGACACGTCGCGTCGCACCGATCGCGATGCATTTAACCACTTGGCAGCCATGTCCACGTTGAATTCGATTCGATCGCAAGACATTAATTTATAATTATTTTATTCGTAATTAATTTTACCCCTTCAAAATGTCGTGCGTGCGCGACAGGATAAATCACAAGAGTGCTTGGTATATATTTATGTATATAATTCTTTTTGTCTCTTATCCTTTTAATTTTAAAACTCTTTAAAAAATCAAAAAAGAAATAATTTTGAGACATGAATAAATCAAATCTTTGAATTCTATAAGCAATTTATAAAATTTGGTAACAGAATTTAATCTACGCGAAAATTATAGTATTATGTATTTCGAAATTGATAGTTTCACAAATGATTTTTAAAAATAGGATGATAAAGTTTAATCTCCTAGATTTTCGATATATAAAGTTGAATGAATTTTAATACTCGTGACATCCTTTAGCGAATAGATAATTCATTTATCGATAACAAATTTATCGAAACATTTCTTTTACATCACAGCTTATCGTATTGTTTTACCTTCTAGTAAAGATATGACGTCCGAATATACTCGAATATGTCAGATGGTTAGGCATGTAAGATTCTATAGAAACGTCTGGAAATGCGCAGAATATCTCGTAACTATGTTTGCGATCGTGCGCGATGTAAATCTCGCACCAGACACTGCATATTAATCTCGCGCAGATAATAGGTAGATATACGTATGAGTTGCTACGAAAACATCGTAATGAATCGATGTGTGCAAGTTCGCGTTCTATTTTAATTAATATGCTGCTACGTGATAATTTCGCAAAGTCAGAAACGACATGGGATGAGGTATGAGGTATATCAAGATACTCTTCTCCATCTTAAGTTATCGTGTACAAAATAAATCAATATTTTTCAATTAAAAATTAGGCTATAACAAATAATAAAATAAAAGATATTCTAAAACTATATTTTAATAATTATATATTTTTTAAAGATTTATATATATGTGTATATCTTAAAATATACAACGTTATTATTCTCTTTTTCGCTCATTTATATGTTTTATTTAATTACAAATAAATAAAACGAAAGGCTCTAATCTAAATATAAAAATTCAAATAGGAGGTGGGGCTAATAAAAATTGCAGAAAGGCAACTAAACGCAACTAAATTATAGAATCTTCTTTAAGTAATAATGAACGAGTCCCTCGTTTGGATCATCTTCAACAATCCAGCTGACAAAAAACAAATCCATTTGTCTTGACCTTTAGTTCCCATCGTCATCATCGTCTTTCATCGTTGGTAAACCTCCTCGATTTCAATCGTTAAGAGATGAAAAGACTAATCCGAGAATTAAACATTATTGTTTAAAAGCTGGAGCAAATATATATATATATATATATATATATTTATATAATTTTTTAGACAAAACAAGAGTAAAGATAATGCGATAATAGGACTCGAGCGATTACAAATGAGACGAAGAACAAGGTTCAATAAACGCATACGTCATGATATATATATATATATATATATATATATATATATATATATATATATATGTCACTGATGTTCAATACAATATAATGACAAATAAGTTAGTCTTTTCATTTCTTAACCGGTGGAACTGATAGAAGGTTTGCCAAAGACGAAAGCCGATGACAATAGAACTGAAGGTCAAGATAAATGAATTTGTTTTTTTGTCATTTGGCTTGCGGAAGATGATCTAAAGCAAGAACCGAAACATTCGTTATAATTAAAGAGTCTACATAATTTAGTTGCGCTACTCTTTACACTCGGCTCTTATCAGTCCACTTCCTATTTACTTTTATTTATTGATTAACGTCTTTGCCACATTCTGATATTTTTTTCTCATTAAATATTAATATATTTTCAATATTGTGTGCGTCAAGTTGATAGAGTTTCGAAAATTAAAATCTCAATATTCAAAAAATAAAAGTATGCGATAAAATATTCTCATTTAAAGATTGGAAAGGTTTGAATTTGAAAATACGCCACGAAAGCACATATGCCAGGCATTTCGAAGCATTAATCAAGCTATACGAGGCAAACGGGAAGTCGGCTGTATCTCTCCGGATCACGTCTGCCCGCTCTCGTCTTCCACGAAGGCGAACTTTGCTCGCCGTGAGGCCGATAAGACGTCGAAAGGGGTCAGAGCCGTGACCTTTCTTGCCTTCCTATGTACGCGATCCACGAAGCTCGCCGTCGTCGTGGAGCTACTATGTCGCTTACGCGCTGTAACATTTTTTATTACGAGACGAAACTCTGTGACGCTATATCGAGCGTTCTAAAACGACTGTTTTACAATCTATCTATGTACTTTTTTTTATACAAAAATGATAAAAATTGTCTTTTACCGTAAAGAGAGCTTTTGCAATAGATGTTTCGAATACGATAATTTTTAAATTTGTTGTAATTTGTTGAGTTAGCGTGTCGAAAATTTAAAAAAAGACATTTGCACATTGAAAAAAAGGATTAATTTAGCAGTCGAGAAAAATCATCCTACTAAATTGAAGATAAAAATGCAAGACGAAGTGTAAAGAACTGGAAGCTTAGCATCAAACTTCGCGAGTAAAAAGTACGACATTGCGAAAGCTTTTCGACACTCATAAAGTAAACACTTTCTCGAACCGCGTGACGTAATATTCGATGCAATTTCGCCATCTTCGCGCTTCTCCTGAACAGGGCAAGGGTTAACTTCGTCGCGAGCGTTAATGCAAACGAGTCGCCACGAGCGAAGACGCAGCTTCCCCGCGACTCTTCTCGCGGAAAAGAGATGCGCATACAAATGACGTCAGTGGAATGTGGAAACCAGTATAGCAAATTGCGAGCAATACCATGCAATCTCGAATAGCGCGCCGAGAGAGCACTTACGGCGACACGATGCTGGGCGTGCGTGCAATGGTTGAATTGCGTGACAAAAAAGGACGATTAATTAGAGCCACCTTGTATTTCGCGTCGCAATGCAGCATCGAGAGCGACGTCAAAATATAGCTTGTCTAAATTAATGTTGAGTAATATTTCAGTATGAGAGATGAAATATACGAGAGAACTCTAATCAAATTGTGTCCTACACAAGAAACACTTTTCGACGATATCTCTTTCTTTGCTGAAATTGTGCTCGCAAATGTCGCTATTTCTTTCATCACTTATAAGACACCCATTAGAATAATTATGAAAAAAAGACAAACGATTTAAATATCTTTTAGTAACTAATAACAATCTTTATATATATGTACAATTTTTAAATAATTTATTTAATTTGCATTCATCGATTGCTCAAGCTTTCATTTTCACCGCAACTTTATATAAAATTTTATAAATTTTTATGAAATCAAAAATCGAATCTTTTAATATATTTATATGAAATATATTTATCTAATTTCTATATTTTAGTTATATATCATTTTTTATTACAGAATATACATTATAAAATCTTATAGATGAGATTATTAGTTATTTTTCACTAAAAGATATCACTGAATCATATTTATCCAGCATCACCTAGATCCAGCATAATCTAGATTGATAGTAATACTTTTTTTTTCCTTATCGAAACGACGCGTGACCTAATTTTATAAAGTTTCGCAAAGGCACGCGCGGATCTATTCGTGGATGAATTTGCAAGATGACATTTCCTGGGATTATCTTCGCAGACGACAGTATCAATTGTTCTTTGAGAGTGGGTAGTTCGCGACACGCGATTCTCGCGGAAGTCCCTGAAATTTCGCGCAGAAATGACCCAAGAAAATGTAATGACAAAATTTAATATCAGAAAACAGACGGCTCTTAAATCATCTTTTATAAAAATGTATGAATAGTTACGTTGCCGAATATTGAGAAAATCATTAATAATTTTTAGCAGAATAAACCTGTTTTATATATAAATATCTAAATCAAAGAATGGCATCTAAAAAAAAACATCCTTATCAATTTTTATTGAAACAAAATTTTTCAAAATTTTATCATTTAAATAATAGTTTCTAAGCTTACTAATTTTTAATCATTTCTCTCTTCCTCTCTTTTTCTCTTTCTGTCTATTTATCGGTCTACATATATTGGAATAAACATATCTTTTGAGAAGAAAGTACACAGAGAGAATTTTCTCTTAGAATTTATCCTGGAAAATCATGGTAATCGTGGGACATCATGCTATGGAAAGAATTTTATGAGAATCTCTCTGATTAATATTTATCACAATAAAAAATAATAATATCTATCACAATAAAATATAAAATGTTTGATTAATTTACTAAAAGTATGGTAAAATTAATCAAACATATTTTTAAAATTCTTTCCATACTATATTGCCTCACGATTACTATGATTTTCAGGGTAAATTCTAAGAAAAAATTCTCTCTGTGTAGGTTCCATGTAATCGGAGCATCGCGGAATAAATCGCGAATTATAGCGTAACAATCATACGATTCTCGTGAATAATGCGGTCGTTTACATTGCTATTACTCGCACGATTGATATGCATATCGAAGTATTTTCTTGCGCGTTTGTCTCGTGTCATCATGGAAAACCGCAATTTCCGTTCTTTTTATATTAACATTTAATACATTTATGGTTCGGCGCCATCGATTCCGCGTAAGCTTCCAGTTACTTGTTTAAATGCGCATTCCAACACATGATATATACATATATATCATTAGAACTATATATGTATACTAACCGCAATAAGCATATATTTTTAGATATTGCTTTATTCATTTGTTTTATATAGACGTCTCATTTGATATACATTTATACGTTTAATTGCCCCTCCTTATTGTCTGACTAATTATTCTCATACTTTATTAATATGCTTACAATATTATAGTTATTCTTCGGTCAATTTGCGTATAATTATTATATTTAAATGTAATTAGAATAATTAATTCTATAAAATAATCATAATTTAATCAACTTTTTTGAAATAACGAGTAACGATAATCAATATGGTCCCCGATTAATTTTTACAACCGATCATTTGCTGACGGCTGTCCATACCTTTAGTATGCCGATTAAAAAAAACGATCGGTGGGCAGAGTCTTAAAGAGAGCCCGAAAGGAAGATAGGCGGGGGCGCTTACGTCATCCGACAACGTGGATTAAGTCGTAAAGGCGCGTTCGCACGGCGCGGCGCGGCGCCGAAGATACGGACGGGCGGACGAGATCCCTGGGTCGCGTGTGCGTCGCTGCTACGGTGCGAAGTAAACGATTTCTCGGAGAGGTCATTGAGCTTGATAGGGCGCGGGCGGCCGCCATCTTCCAGAACGTTAAAACCACTTCGACGCGCTCCCATAAACGAGCGAGCGGCGCGGCGCGGCGCGGTAATCCGCGCTGTCCTACCAATCAAAATTATTGAGCAACCGCACGACGTACAGACCGGTCCTGTGTGCGAAGAAGCGGAGGAAATAAAACATGCCTGAACGATCCGGCACTATCGTAACATCAATGAAGGAGAGAAGAAGGCAAAGATGGCGGATCTCCGAAAGGAAAGCATGTATATACAGTTGTGGTTAATTTACGGGGAAATCCCCGCAATCCGGACCGGGCTCTCATTTTTAACGATAGAGTCTGACTGTCTGAATCTGAAATTGATTTTTCTCTTGGTGAAGATCTTGAGGAAGTTCATCATTTAAGTACCACGACTTTTCAATTCGCAATGTTATATATTTTTATAACGAAGCTTTAAATAAGAATTCTATCGTCATATTTCTAATGTCCGTTCAAAATTAACCGAAAAACATCTATTTGTTTTCTCTGGGTCTTATATTTTATGAAAAAAAAATCTTCTCTTTTCCAATAGCTTAATAATTCGAAAATTATTGATACTTCAACACATTAATTACCTAACGCCTATGAATATTCATAACGCATTATATTTTGTAATGTTCGATAACGAGCGTGAATAAGTAAACAAACAGATCGGTTGCGAAACAAGATACGTATTACGAAAATAAGTGAAATAGTTAAATTATTTGATTATCACGTACACGAAATACATCGTGTGACAATCGTTATCTGCGAGAAAAATATTTATATGCGTTTCTCAATTTATTAATAACTTCTCAAAGATAATACTGAACTAGACTTTATCTATTTGGAGTGATCATTTTATCTCATGTAGAACTTGTCTCAGATTCATTGCTGTATCCGAAACCAAGAAGAATGCTTATTACAATGTTTAGAAATATCGATAATTTCTTATAAAGTTAAACATATAGAGATTTTCATACAAGAAAAGAACAAAATATGTGTGTTTTATATGTTGTGTATTGGTTCTTTTCACATCATGGAAAAATCATTAGTTTTTTGATACTAGATAAAGTCTGATTGCAGCAGACTAAAATTATTTTTAAAAAGGATTTTAATTGCGATAACACATGATAACACAACATGTATTAAAAATGTATACAATATGCTAAAAAAAGCATACAAAAGATTGTAAAACACAGGTATATAATCTTAGGCTTATATTAGTTCCATCCTGAAATATATGGTCAACCTTTTTGTGAGAACAATGTACTTTTTCGTGCATATGTATGTACACACATGCTACACACGTAATCAAATTCGAAACTTTTTTTTAATACATTAATAAAGTAACGTAAAAAAATTTTGTTGACCAAATTTTTCACAAAATGTGACATCTATTTCTGATTAATCGTTTCTTGTAATCACTTTTATATTTTAATTTTCTTTAGTACAGTTTTTGTGGATATATAAATATATACAAATATATGAAACACTCTGTACCATGATAATGAAGCGCGAAGATATAGAGAATCATTTTATTTATATTATCAGGAATTAAATTCCATAAATTTATAATGCTTTAATCATTAGTTCGTAAGTTTTAATAAGTTTTAATATTATATTAAAAATGAAGTAAATATTTTAATATTACTTATAATATATATATTTATACTATATATATACTTATATATATATATATATATACTATATATATAGTATAAATATATATATAGTATATATATACCATATATATACTTATATATATACTATATATATATTTATAATATATATATACTTATAATATATATATATATATATATATATATATTTTTTTTTTTTATTGTAGAGTTTTATACAAATTTAGTTGCGTTATTTCTCTATATTTTTTTCTTCATGTTTCTCTTTCCTTTTTGTATCTTATTTTTTACGTTTAGATATTCTGAAGATTATCCCGATGAGAGGATTAGAATTCTACCTTTGTGAATAATAAAAAGATAAAGGGAGAAATTTCCTAAACGATTCGGAAATGATGATCATCGATTTCCTATAAGAACTCGACGAGGCACGTATATAAAGAGAGAGAAGATCCCCTCTGTTAATTTTCTTTTCCTTGATATTAATAAATCTCAAAATTTTTATATCCAATATATATCCACAGACAGGAACTTTGTTCGTCTAATGCATTTTTTAACGTATACAGACGATCTATGCATAGAAAACTGTTTAAATTCAGCTGCGTTGAGCACACAAGCTACAAAAACAACGAAGCTTTTCTATGCACGCGTAACTTTTGTTTGGCGATTGTATAGCCTTAGAGACGAAAATAAAAGCCGGCGCGTATTCGAGCGCCAATATTAGGAATAGTTAAATATTTTCGTACAGGGCACGACTTCGTTGTTACCTGACTCGATGTGTAATCGCCGGTCCCACATCCGCGCTCGCGTATATCACACGTGTGTTCTTTACTGGCGTTTATTGCACGAGAAATACGCCGAGTTGATTTTTGGCTTTCCGCGAGTTTCGAGTTACGTGCCTCGTCGAGTTCTTATAGGAGATCACCGTTTCCGAATCGTCTAAGAAATTTCTCCCTTTACCTTTTTATTATTCACAAAGGTGTGGAATTCTAATCTTCTCATCGGAATAATCTTCCTAAATCTAAACGTACAATTTATACAGTTTTTCCACATAATTATATATATATATATATTCTTTTTAGATGAATCACATGTTCTCTTTGAAAGTATTATATATTATAGTATTATAAAGCCTCTCTCTGTTATAATATTGGAAATTTATTGTAGAAGATAATTAAAATAATATTTTTAAAAAGTCTGCTTTTACATCCTTTACGTGAAAAAAATCTACTGGAAAAGAGAATTTTTTTTATATAAAAGGTAATTGTTTCAAAGAATGACTACTAAAAGGCTACAATTCTATAAAACATTTCCTAATCTAGGTGCAGTTTTATATATACTTATATGTATATATATAAAGACTTCTCTCTTTCTTTTGGTTACAATCGATCTATTTGAAAAATTGTTTCATAATATTCCTACCACTAAAGATGGAAATAAGATTAAATAACAGAGATTATAGAGAATTATTCTTTTAAAGAAAATATTTTTTTTAAGAACCGTTCTTTCTGCCTCTTTAATTTTAGAAAAATAAAACAAATTCTTATTTGCTTTGTAAATATTTTTTTGTTAACGAAAAAGATGCATTGAAATTTTGCTGTCGCAGTATATTTACAAGTGATATTAAAGATTAACTAGTGTTGATTTAGAGCAAAGTCAACACATTGAACTTTGAAGATTCCGATAATTTCATCAAAGCGTAATTAAAGATTATACGTTCAATGTAAATGCGAATTACAAATGTAATCTTTATTTCGTCAAAGTTTTTTTCTTTGATAATATACATAATTCTTTTAATTATCTAAGAAGTTAATATTTATCTGTGCATGTATAAAATGTAAAACATATCAATAGCCCCAATCTATAGTAATCGTTCAATAAGAAGAATAAGTATTTTCTTTCATATAATCCACCGAAGTGATATGCGACTAATCGCGCGTTTACGAATGGCGAGCAACGCGATGAGCCGACGACCAAGGTCCAGATAAACTGACGTGACGTATGGTGACGAGAATGGTAAGATTCATTAACGAATAAATCGGCCAAGGTGGATCTTGCGCCTTCCATGTATATATGCACATATACGTACGACTGCATGTGTACAAGGCAAAATGAATAAAGCCAATAAGTTGGACAATATTATGCAAATATGAGTTATGTACAAACATGAGTTATAAGCCAGAAAAACTGGAAAAATTGTATTGTACATATTATATTATATATTATATTATACGTATATAATAGTATAATTTTATTCTGATCTTAATTTGGTACGTTTAGTGTGTGATAATTACTCAATCCATAAAAACGAAAAAAATCAAATTGTAACAAAATTCTTTGTATCAAAATCTATCTGATGGAACACAGTGTCTCAAGTCATTTTCTCATTTTTTTTTCAATATATCGATGTAGTATATTTTTACCCTGAGAAATAATTTAATTCGATTTAATAATTTAATTATTTTTCACAAGTAAGAATCTTGAAGACAAAATAGCAAATTGTTTGAATTTTAATTGGCTTCATATACATTAACATTATATTATAGAAAAAAATATTATAACTCATTTTTGTACTCCAAATTTTTGCACAATTTAGTGATTTTTGTACTCTAATTTTTGTATGTTTGCGCGAACGAAAATTTGTGAATAAAACTAGAGATACGAATAATATGAAAGGTATATAAAGACAGAGGATTTTTCCGCAGAACAAAATCCGGGGATAATGTTGCGCCCTTATCGATTTTCACGAAATGCTAGACAGTGGACAGTTGACAGTAGAGTCAATCGCAGATGCTGTCCCGTCCATTAAATGCCGCCTTATATCACGCTGATATAGGTCGCGCACGTGCAGCGGCACGCGTTCTGCGAATTTTCCGAGACTCATCGAGTCGAAAATCAGATGACGAAGTCATCTACGATGTTTCGCGTCGTTCACCTACGCGAAAATAAGTCGAATTTCTCTTGCACAAGGTGTCTCAAGCGGCGCGCGTTCAATTTAACTTACGAAATTTCCGATTCATTTCAGATTGATTGATAAAATTATGAAATCGCGTAACATACATATGTATATATACATATTTACATAATGCAATTTAAACGTTACATCGTTAATATATACAGGATGTGTCATACTTATTAAGCCAGCTTTTAATTACAGGTAAACTTTGATTAATTTACTTTTGAAGTTACAGTTTTTTAAGCTATAAATGCATAAATTAAACAAGGTTTAAGATTTTATTGACCAACACTGACTAAGACTAATTCTTATATTATAAGACCTTATTTGGGAATAATCTCAATTCGAGATTTATTTCCCGACTCCCCTCTCACCCCCCTATAAAATTATAGGCGAGAAAAATATAGATCCATAAGCATAAATTAAAATTTAAGAACTTTTTTCGCGGAAATTAAACTTTGGAACTGCAAATTAAAATTTCTCACGTTCCTCATTTTAATTTCACATAAACTTTAAAAGATTCAAAGTATGATTACTAATGTTTAATATTAAAAATTAAAATATCATTCGTTTACTATGTACAATTGATATTTTTTTTCGACACTTAAAAAAAAATTGAATTAAAAAATTCCAGTTTTGCATGCTCTTTTGCATGTATAATAAACATCTAATATATGTTAAGAATTTATGTATATATGTATATATATCTGGATTTTCCCTCCCAGACTCAAAATAATCATCATGCTCAATCAGCTATTCTTGTCTAATTAGACAAAAGACAGTCATGTACATGTTCAGTATATTTTGATATATATATTTATCATATCCGGTAATCATATCGCTAAAATATAGAAATAATATAGATATTCTATTTCTCTATATTTTTTTAATGACTAAATTTAAAGCAATTTGGCTCATTTATCATTTTGCTGATTGTTTCCTCAACTTGCAATAATTCTGGATAAGTCGTAATGACTAGTATATATTCGCGCGTATAATTAAATTTAATAAATTTAATAAAAAATTTATTGTTTAAATATAGCACTATATATTAAAGAAGAAAGTATGTAAATTTATATAAATTAAGAAACTATTATTTTTCATATATTTAATATTATTATATTAAATTTATTAAATTTAATAATTAAAAATTTATCACGTTGTTGAATATATAGCAATATATTAAAGGGGAAAAATAGAGACTCACCCTTGTACGAATTTCGGACGAGAGTCATGCTCATATTCGTGCGAGCCGGTGCCTCGGGGGTTACGTCCGGCGGCTTTTCTTCCTCTTCTTCCTCCTCCTCCTCCAGTTCCGGCTTCGGCTCGTCGACGTCGCGGCCAGGTTCCGTTCTCCGGCGTGACACGTCAGCTCGATCTTCGCCTCACGACGACGAGTTCGTTGTCCATCGGCGTTCTAAGGCACAGCGGCGCATCATCATCGCTGAAGCTTCTCTTTCTCTTCTCGCGTACTTTCAACCGCTTGCCCTCACAATAATTTAACTTCGTCGCGGTGATGCTGAGATCCACCGTTTTAATCACTTCCTTTTTCTTTTTTATTATTCGGTCATCTATCCTCCCTTCGCCACTTCGACTCTGCGACCTGTCGCGACTCGAAATACGGACTGAGACGAACCGCTCATCTCATTGTCGCGGCGTCACTTATACGCGGATACCGATAGACGTCACGCGAGAACCTGATCGACGACTACGTCGGCCACGGGGAGGAGAACGACGCACTACCAGGCGACGATGTGCGACCGATACCGGCAACGAACATTGAAGACACGTGCGTCGCGATAGCACAAGCAACCGTTACTTTATCTAGGATCGCGATGTCTCTCGCGGAAAATTTAGGCCGCGACCGTTGTCACTGTCTCGAGCGAGATCTCGAACGTATTGTAGAAAAGGGTCGACGTGGAGGCACGAAACGTAGAGAGGAGGAGATTGCGTGAGAGAAGGGAGAGGAGCCTGACAGGACGGAGTCCAAAATTCCAGAAAGGCGTCCGTTCCTCTTGTTCGAAGACGATGCACGACCTGATCAGACGCAAGACGCGTGATGAATGAGATGTGGATTTATTTGTACAGGGGGTCTTCCTCGGAGAGAGCTTACCAGGTGAGTCTCGTGATCCACGAGAAGATACGGAAACGTCAGTTATTCGTCAGTTATACATGGGTATTTATTCCTCCGACTTCCTCTCCTTCTTCGTGTCTCGTTCCTCGTGATGATCGTGATTGCGATCGTTGTCGGGACGGTGGACGGTTGAAACGCGACGATCGCGGCCAACTACGCTTTGTAAATAATCATTGCACTCCCGCGCGCGTATATCTCGCGAGATCGGGCGGACGCGTGGAAACGCCGAAAAGAGAGAGAGAGAGAGAGAGAGAGAGAGAGAGAGAGAGAGAGAGAGAGAGAGAGAGAGAGAGAGAGAGGGAGAGAGAGAGAGAAAAGAGGCGAGTGTGCGAAAGGGAGCGAGGAACAAGATATAGAGAGAGAGAGAGAGAGAGAGAGAGAAAAGGGAGAGGCAACTCGATGGGTGCACGATGGGTATTATATTCACGGGAATATCGCGCACAAAAAAATGTACGCTCCTTTTTCTTACTCTTTTCGTGTCGTTTCTTCTTTCTTCTCCTTCTTCATCTCCTCCTACTCTGTCACCTCCTCCTTCATCACCTTTATCTTCTCGATTAAGACTCCCGTCTTCGCACTGCAGAAGGAAAAGAGGTAAGGGGGCACTCCCGACCGCGATCTTCTCGATACGACAAAAGACAATGAGACGGCGGGCGATTACGCGCGCGAGAGACGAGAGACAGAGAAAAGGAGGGAAAAGGACACACGAAGGCGGATATATTCGACGGTGGAGAGAGCTAGGAACGGGAGAAAGACAGAGAGAGACAGGAGAAGCGAAAGAGAGCGAAAGATGCGGAGGACGGCGGGGTGTCAAGACATAATAGCAGAGAGGATAGTCCGAGCACAGGCAGGTAACAAGGCAGAAAACGATTCGGTGCGTTACTAGCAGCCTCGCGCCGAGTAGAGAAGCTAGAAGCACCGGTAAAACACGATTCCCTAACTAACACACACGGAGACAGATCGGGGACTGCTTTGGAGTATACTATAGGATGGGACGGATGGTGATGGCGGCCGTGTAGCCGTAGCCAGAGCCACCGCCCCCATGCTTCTTCTCTCTCTCGCTTCATCTCCGTCGAGAGCGCGCGCGCGCCGCCACTGTAGGCTGCCGCTGCGTGTTCGTCGTCCATCTCCCCTCCATGTCGAGTCCGAACCTCCTCTCCGATATCGAGATCAGAGTCTCTTCCCCCTTCCTCTTCTTGTCCGATATACGACGATGGACACGCTGGAATCCCGCTTCGCTTCTCTTTACCCTCTCTCTCTCTCTCCCTCTCCTAACTTGCACGCTCTTAACCCTCGTGGCTGCCGGCCGATGAGATCTCTCCCCTGCATCCTCCACCTACAGTGTATCACCTCTCCCTCCCCCTCACCAGTCCCTCTTGTCTCCCTTCCCTAGCCGTTCCTGGGGCAGCGAGATGTTATCCTCGAGCGATCCGTGCGTGTGCTATGTATCCGTCTGCTGTGCCGTGCCGTCGCCACATCCCCTACCTGCGTCGCGTTCCCCTGCGTCAACGTCGGCGTGTGCGTCTCGCAATCAAAACTAGGAGCGTAACAATCGTCCAAGTGCGCCCCGCTCTTCACGTTTATTTCGTTCAAGCGAACCGACATCTGACCGGTTGATCATACTTTTAATCTGCTTGGAATACGGCTGGATACTCGGCGTTATCTTCACGCGCGTTTGACAGTCCTAAAACAGACAGTTCGATTGATATATAATACATGTGAAAATATATTCATGATATTACATGCGTCTCCGAATATAAAATCTGTTCGTTTATTAAAGACATTTATAATTGAATAAAATAAAAAATCGATTCACATCCTTCAGAATTTGTATATGAATTATACAGAATTATTAATAATACCGGAAGAATATTATATTACGAGATACTTTGAAATCCTCGCCCAAAAGAAATCATGTATTAAATACATTGTTATTATATAATAAATACTTATAATATAATTATTTTGACAAAATATACAGTTTAACAGGATGAAGGAAGTTTTGGATAAAATTATTTGCGACAATAAATTTACCGTTTCTCCAAAATGTGCTTCATCATTATTTCGATAACATTTGACTTATTGCTATTTTTTACAGTGCTTTCCAAAAACACCGCCATGAAACGGTGAGGTGCCGAATCTCCACAATGAGCGCAGATTGGAGAGAAAGCAAATTTATGAGCAAATTTCCGGTAGCCGTGGCTCGTTTATGGATTCATCGACAAAGCAGCTTCTTATCGCGATGCGCTCATTAACCGGAAACCACGGTATCTTTGGCTCCGCTCTTTATCTAACAAGTGAAAGGATGCGCGTGCTTGCGTATGGTTGCTTCCTACGAAGCGATATTTTCTCTCTCTCTCTTTCTCTCTCTTTTTCTTCTGAGGGTCGGCTCCATATTGGGAAAAAAAAATGGTGCGTTGTACGTCGAAAGAGAGAGAACTTTGATACGGACTGACCTGTGTGCTATCATAATGCGGGAATTGAACAGAAGCTGCTTTCTTTAACCCTTTTGAGATCAAAGTTCCACCGTGAACCGAGTTGTTTGATACTTAAAGATTTCTAACATGTATACGTTTAAAATATTTTTGATGACGCGATTACTTCTTAGTTATTTTAATGAGTGGACCTCCGTTCTTTCACACGACCTAAAGATAAGAATAATTACGAAGCCTTCTACTACTATATACTAATATATTAAATATTAATTATCAGAGTGGTTTTTTTGATAGTGATAAAAACACAAAAAATATTTATATACACAAAGAATATCTCTATACAAAAAAAAAAAAATTGATAATGAATTTGTGTCCAGCAAATGTTTCTCCTACATAATTAAAAAGAGTTTTCTCTTTAAGCAGAAAATCGATACGAATAGAGCTCGTAGATTAAAATAGAAGAAAAAATTAGAGCACCTACATGAATCAGTATGCTTTAATAATTATTAAGGATTCGATAAAGTTATTACATTTAATTTTGTTTAATTATTAATCACAGTAGATAAATATTAATCGAATCTCTAATCTCTCTCTAATTTCATTAATCTGGTTTATAGCAATATAGATATTGCACCGCGTACAAATGCGTCGCAGAATGCAGAATCTATTTTTCCGAAATATTTATACGATGCGCATAACGAGGTTAAACGCATAACGCTAATTATGCGGTGAGAAGTGGCGCACGATAACGTCTTATCAGCGTTCAGCGTTTAATTCCATTGACTTTTCACCGCAGTGAAGTCCGCACGGAGGGATTGCTTTATGCTATAATTTACATTACAATGTGCGTAAATGCACATCTCTGTCTCAATAAAATCTTTTACTTATTCTTTCATTTCGACGAAATAGCGGTGGCTATTAATGAGCTATTGATGACATTTCTTTTTTTCGTTCATACACAGGCAACAATCATGTATGTAAATTTTATTCGAAATATTCTAATTAAAATCTTAGTCATTTGTTATTTTGTTCCCTCAAGATTCATATAAGTTTTCAATTGAAATCATTTGTTAGAGTTTTTAATATTAATTTAATGTTATCGAGAATCTAGACTTTAATCTTAAAGATAATATTCGTTTTAACGATAGATGACAATCTCTCTTTAGCATTAATTTATAAAATATTTAATTATTTCAAACTCTAAATGCAAGTCTCGAAAATATAACGGTTGATACTGGCTTTTAACTATAAACAATGTGTGTTACTAGAACCAGTTTATATAATACTGTGTTCTTCCTTGAATTATTGACTTTCTGAGAAAGAAATGCACACATTTTACTCTATAAAGAAATCATTCGTTTTACAGATGAAACCAAGCGTAAATAAGATAACAACGTGAATTGCATTATCGCTCGTTGTCAATAGGTGAAGTCGCTATGCCTTATTATCTGTATATTGCCATGCGTCTACGATTTATAATTTACGTATGTAACATATAAGAAATACCTTCAATCTTTTCGTCAACGTGATAACGAAATAATATTCTGAAAGGGGCAGAGTTTTTTTTGTCTGACAACGGAGAGATTAAATATATTTTCTATGAAATATATTCATACAGAAGAAGACGTTTTTTTCCCTCCCTATATAAACGCGTAAATTCGGGATCGTCTCGAGCATTCGTTCGCACTCTTATCCCGCCCAAGTGTTGACGTAGTTGATCACCCGAGTGTTTCTTAGTCACGGCTTCTTCCAAATTCAGCGATCGGAATCAGTGTAACGATTCAGTTTCCCTCTCGACGCCTCTCCTCTCGCATCGCGATCCTCCTCTCCCTCTCATCTTCCCCGAACACGTCCGCTTGCTCCGCGTTGTTACGTCGAACGCAGTGAGAAAGCGTGGTAGCGACGCACTGTCCGTTACTATTATTAGTGTGCAGCTGCCTGCGAATTACTGAATGAAAACGGAGGACCGCCTCGGAACAATGTCCGAGAGAAAGAGAGAAGTGGACTCTCTCTCCGCGCGCGCGAGCGAACGGCATTGTTAAACAACAGGCAATGATCGTAATCGGAGCCGAACTGCTCCGTCTCGTGCGCGATAGATATATTATTACAGATTAATTGGTTTCCGTTTTGCGTAGTTTCTTCTCCCGACCCGGGCCCTTTCTTCTTCATCGTCAAATTTAAGAAACTGATTTTTATCGAATTTAAGCGAATATAAGAATAGGGAAAAAAATTTTTTTAATTAATTTTAATAAATTCCGAGAACATATCTCCGATGTTTTTATTTTAATATTCTCATACTTTGAGCTTTTAGAGTGGCTTGTCAAAAAAACTGGCAAGTTAATCTGTTTCGATATATAGCTTCTTAATTCTTTTCGAATTTTTTCCAAGCTAATTTCTCAGATGTGCCAAATGTAACTTTCAGAGGATTAACATCTGATGTCTTTAAGATGTCTTAAAGATGTCTTATGATTTTGAATATGTTGCTGTCTATTATATATGTATTGTTAATCCTTTGAAAGTTAACTTAAGTCCACACTATAGGGTGCTATTGTTAACACATATGTAATGAAATTGTCTATTGTAGTTAGAAGTAATTAATTTTCAGAAAAGTACACATATACATATGTTTTAAATATTTTCGAGTAAATATCACTATTATTATATATAAATTTTTGTTATCAAGAGAACCGCCGATGCATTTCGAGATTAAAGGAGAAAATATATAAGACGGTGCAATATAATGCACAAACATGAATTTACTTTTATTTATAATTTAGCTTATCGATACTTTGTCATTATGAAAAAATCATCAATCACTTTTCTTATCTAATTTATTTTCTAAAATCTTTGAAAAGATATGTCTAAATACCTTATAAGATATCCAATTTCAGTGTTTACTTAGGCTTCCCTTAACTGCAAGCTGAGATATGCAAAGAATTATCTGAGTTCGTTGATCCAGAGATGGTCGGTTATACTTCTTACTTTTTACTCCAAAGTGTAACATATCTCTCTTTAAGAAAATTAAAGTCTTTTCTCTAGATTCGTGCTGCTCGGCGATTCTCTTTCGGAGATTTTTCCTGTAAATCAGAAATATTCCGAATCAAAACTGGAAAAATGGCAACCTAAAAGATATAAATATATAAATATATTCATCATTAATGATAGGGTGTTACAAATTTTTAACATTTTTATTCTTTCATATTTTCAGCCCCCCTTTTATGTCTTTCTTCTTAACATACGCCGGTACACAGCATATCGCGCAATTACGCTCGTTCTCTGCGCCCATATGTCGATCTATACTTGCGGGGGCATCGCTTCGAGGGCATAAGATGGTCTGCGGAAGATCAACGAGGCGCGTTGCTGCGCAGACAAGCACGACGGCTGAGGCAACGGCCGAACGAAAATGTATGACACTTCCTCTTGCGTATATTTTTTTGTGTCGGTATGTTAAACGAGAGGCGTCGAGCAAAGCAGCGATCGCGCGCGATACAGAGTGATAGCGAGGCAAGCCGAGCCGAGCCGAGCCGAGCGGAGAGGAGAGCATCGTCTTCTATTTGGTCAGTACAGGCAATTAGAGCCAATAGCGCCTCCCCTACCTCTCCCCTTTCTCTCTCTCTATCTCTCTCTCTCCTTTCTCCCTCTCGCTCTTCGATTCGTCTCGTCTTTAATCACGCTGCTCTCGAGGTGTTGAATTTCTTGGTACGATGTTAATCTTCCCCTTTCTGTTAACGATGCCCGTCATCGTCGAGAGACGTCTTGATGAATAACACCGACTGATTGCTCGGTCGACTAAACGCGCGATTTAAGCGGGATGCGATCGATAACGCTGCGGAGAAAAGCGATCGTATATAAATTTCCTCGTGCGACATATCAGATGTATCTCAACGTTTAAAGAGAATTCAATGATAGTAGAAATTATTCCCGAAGCTAACAATAAAATATAATTTAGCTCCGATCTTAGTTTGAAGCTAATTAAATATTACATCGCGATATGCAATTGAATCTGAATATTTCTTGCAATACATTATAGATTTCCAAGTACTATATTCTGATGTTTTGTTTAGAAAAATTAGAGTTAGTTGTTGAAATGGAGAGAAAGGGGAGGATATACAAATATAGTACACATAATTATCATGGTACTTTTCGAAATGTTAATAAAAATTAATTGAAATATATATTCTTTTCTAAGATTAGAACTAAAAAATGCTATTATATAAATTATATTATTATTCATTATGTGAAAATAAAAAACCTAATTAAAATTAATGTTAACATCACTGCAACAAAATTATTAAGCAGAGATTGCAAGTCTGATCTTCGCATGATTTGTGATGTTGATTAATAATATCAGCAACAATTATTGATATATAATTATTGATTAATAATTAATATTAGTATTAATAGAGCAATTAATATTTTTTCTATAATACATATACTCTTTCTCTCTCTCCCTCTTCTTTCCTGTCTCTCTTTTTATGTGTATATATATATTGTATATATGTAGCGGATTTTTTTGTATCTCCACCTTGGGATGTCGAGAAGGATACAGCACTGTCCTGATCTTCGGCACGTCGTGGTCCAGACACGATGCGGAGATCACCGAATGCGCTCGAAGCGAACCGAGCTTAGTAGGAGAAGTAGGTGCGGCATAGAGTGGGGAAAGATCTCCCTCTTTGTCGGCACCATCGGCACACAGTGTCATGCGGCAGAGGGAAATTTCCCCCGGTCGGTGCCGCGGTGACCACTCTGTGTCCCTTTTTGTTGCCGCCCATTAGGCGCCACCGCAGCGTGATTCGCAACTGTGTTTCTTTATCTTCGCCGTGTAAAATCGAGGCTCCGAGACTATATACGAACGATTGTACGCATTTCTCTCCGCGTATTTCTTTTCCTTTCTCTAGCCCGTTCTCACCCGGTTCTCTATCTCTCTTCATTACTTCTTCGCTCGCTCCATCATTGTCTATTTTCTTGCTGTTAATCTCTAATTCCGGAACTCCGTCTCTTTCTCTCTCTTCTTGTTTTTTTCGTTTTTCTTTCCTCTTTTTTGTTTTTTACACGGGATATGTGAGACAATAACCCCATGAATCAGTAACATCAGGTATGACGAAGTTCCTTGTTTCAACACGGAGATGAATCGCTCCCCCACGCAAAGATTAAAATATACTCCATAGTTTAAAGTCCTTCAAAATTTCAAGTACATTTCGTCGCAGATGCGTACTTTGTGCATATGTGTATACAGAGTACTGTGTTATTGTCTCCGATAGCGCGCGTTGTCTTTGTGTCAGCTTCGTCTTTCCATCTCATTCCAGGTTTCTTATTTCTTCTTCTAGGTTGATACCTCGCTAACACATGTCGCGTGCCCGTGGGAGTCACCGACGACAAAGACGGATCAATGATTCACGGAACCTAAATCTGAAGATTCGTGACGCCTTTCTCGCCTGAAGTTTCTTTGGATTTAGAAAAGTACATCTGTTCGAAACTGTTATTTCAATATGCTTAAGACTGTGTAGAATAGACACGAGACACTTATCTTTCTTTTTTATAAAAAATAGCATAGCCGTTCACTGTCCGTAAGATACATGCCTATTCTGGTGTATATACACATGTCTCATGACTCAATTCATTACTAATGGAGAAAGAGAAAGAAAAGGGAGCGAGAAGATGAAGAAAATGATTTCGAAATTGTTTTATATAAAGTTTGATTCTAGATCTCTTTCCTTTTCTCTCTCGGTCAAAGAATTTTCACAGATAATACTACATTAAACTAAATTCAAACATTAAGATTAAACAATGGACTGTTTTTAGTTGGCTTATAAAATTTACTTGTGTTCGTTGTAATATTGTTATTAGAAAAAAGGTATCTTCATTCATTTTCTTCAAACTTCGATGGTCAAGATATTCGTGCTGTGACTTCTATTCTCGTACGTTTTTCGAAGAGCGATTCAAGTTTCACCATATCTTGTGACCTTTAGCCTCTCTCAGTTCCGGTCACCTATACACGTGAACGTAAAATTTGACATTTGATAATTTGTTCGTGGGGCAAATAGGTGCGCATGTGTGAGATAAAACGCGGCAGGTCAATATAGAAAACTCCTGGCAGGATCCAAGAGAGTAAAACCGAAAGCAACGTATAAATGAACAAAAACCTGAGCTCTTGAACAACTGTGCACCATGTGTGCACCACTTGCGCTCCTCTCCAATTCTTGTTCTCCTTCTCTCCTTGCATCATCATCATCATATCCTCTTTTTCTTTTCTGCTCCTCGCAGTTTCTTTCTTTTTCAGTGTTTTTATAGTCTTTCTATGGCGTTTTTATCTCACATCTTAGTAAGAGCAGCACACGATTGTTTATTATGCATTATATTTATTATCATTAGTGAAACATTACCTATGAAATATATACATACACTAAAAGCAAAATTCTTCAATTTTTGGTTTGTTTCTTTCTAACTTTTTTCTTGGCATAATATAGAAATATAGATGTAGCATAATATTACATCTTACTATATAAACATTATTTTCAAATAGAAAATATGTTAAAAACAACATTGAAGTATACGCAATAAGCAAAGTTATATTCTTCCTTCTTTAAGATTCATAATAGATTTGATTACGCGAAATAAAAAATGTATCGCCAATTGTTTTATTTTAAAATTGAATTAGGAATGTTAAACGTTTTTATATATTTTTATGCGTATTAAAATAAAGAAAAAAACTTGTAACTAAATGTCAAAATAATTTTAAAAAATGAGATATTTTTGCATGAGACTTCTTGTAATTAATATTTTATTTGATCATCATATCATCATCTATCATAAAATTGAAGTTTTTGTTTCTCATAAATAATATTCCATTGTCCTAAACAATAAATTTAATCTTCTCAAACTCCAATGATCAATATTCAATCATTATTATTCACTGTTATAATTTTATCACGTGAGTAATCGCGCAACGGAGGAACACGTGGATCGGTCACATAGGTTTCCTGCATTCTCTTATCTGTGCCAAAGGTTTAGATTACACGCCATACATTACTCATTACGACCAAGCGTGTGGCTATGAAAATAAGCGGTAGTCAAAGCCAATATCTCGCACTATATGACAACACACGAAAGACAAATAGAAATCTGAACGCCGCGCTGCATGTGCACGCGCGCTTTCTCGGTCGTAACAAATATTTGTCTTCTGACTCCGAAACAGAGAGGAGAAAAGAAGAAAAAGAAAGAAGAGTACATTATATTTAATACTTAACTTGGGCCGTGTGTGGCCATAACTTGCTAAACTTATCTGGCAAATATACATATATACGAGAAATATCTGTAAGATACTATCATCTCGGTATCTCTTCCTTAATTCATGATGTACATATATGTACACGTATGTATATATATGTTATGTATTTTCATTATATATTACGTATCATATAGAGTGCTTTATACATATAATCCGAAATATTTTCTAGAATAATTATTTTTTCCAAAACAGCAATTATATTTCTTATTGTATATGATTCTATGCGAACGCAAAATATAGTAAGATTTTTTTTTATATACTGTAAAATATAAATTCATATAGTTCATTCTTTGGAAGCATAATTACTTTGAGAAATGTATTTAAAATGTTTGACTTGAAAAAAAAAAAATTACAATATACCAATCTTATAAAAATATCTTTTTATTGATTTTCGATGTTGATTGGAAATATCGCATTTGTCTTATTAAGAATTATTCTTCCACTACGATTTTGTAATAATTTAATATGTGTAGATTATTACTTATTAATATTGAAAATTAAAAGATTTTATTAAATTTTATTCAATTCAAGATGAACAAGATAACTTTCACTTTTCACTTGATATAAATAATTAATATATATATATATGTTAAAACAGATAGTTATCGATGAAAATATAATAGCCAATCATTCTGTACACCGATTTTTATTGGGTAATATATAATGTGAGAATAATTTTAATTTTATTTAGAATTATAAAGTTTTTTCTTTATATATCTATACGAGATCCTGGTTTTTTTCTCGTTTCTTTTTTTCTTTTTTTTTCCGTTCTTGCGCGATGACGTTTTTTTCTACGAAAGAGAGATAAACTCGACGATGCGAGATATCACGCAGTCACATGATTTTTTACTGTCAAAAAGGTAACGCTTCGAGAACCATTTCTATGCTTGCTTATTTCACTTTCTAAAAAAGGCATGTTAAGTTGATTCTCGCAAGTATTGTTGCTCTTTTTCGCGATGCTGATTAGCTGTTTGGATTCGTGTTGTGCGTTATATTCCTAGCATCGAGAAGCTATCATCGTGAGGGTTAGCAGTTTAATAGTTAGTTAGTCCACAATAAAATTAAATAAAATAATATTAATGTTTCAAATTTGTTATAATACTTTAAACTTGATTAATATTCTTGACAGTTATCAACTGATAACTGTCAAAAATATTAACCAAAAGTTTTATAAATATTATAACATATTTAAAACATTATTTAAAACATTATTTTATTTAATTTTGCGATGACAGCCTCTTGATACTATGAATATAACGCATAATGCGTATCGAGATAATTGATCAGCATCGCGGAAAAGAAGCAACAATATTTCGAGACTTTCGAGAATCGACTTAATATACCTTTTTTTAGAAAGAGAAAATGTATAATTTGTTTGAATTCTCAAGAAATGTAAAATTATTTTTAATTTTCAATACTTGGATATTTAAAATTTATTAGCAATATAAAAAAAATGTTATTTTTATATAGTAATATCTTATTTTATCAATTGTAGTAATAAACATGTAGGTAGATAATTCCATTAAAAAGTAACTTAATAAGCTTCTTAGAATTATTTTCATGACATAATTTATTTGAATATATTATTTAAATAAATTATTTGAATTTATAATTTCAAATGATTTTTTGAAATATTAAAATTAATTAAAAAATTTAAATATTAATTTTAATATTTCAAAAAATAATTATATTATGCGCATAGTTAACTTTTGTTTTATTTACTTTAAGATATTTAAAAAAACTACATAATTTGCAAAGAAATATTTTTTAAAGATAGAAATAATTATAAAAAATATTTAAATTAAAATATTTTACTATTTATTTTTATTTTTAATTAAAATATTTAATAGTAAAAGAATCTATAGTTACGCATTACATAAATAATTATATCTACATATCTCTTAAGTATAATACACAATACAATGTAGAAATTGTATTTTACACATATACAAATATTTATTATTATTAAATTATTTAAAAAATTATTATATTAGTTATTAAATATTCTGAAGTATTTCAAAATATAAAATCCAGGATATTTTATATTCATTATTATACAGCAATGTAAAATTTGAATCATTATCGCGAAGATAAATAGATAATTTCACAAATGAAAAGTTAAATAAATTATAAATTATATTTACCCTATCGTTGCTCCGCCGTTGCCCGATGCCTTCCCGGGCCATCTCTCTCTCTCTCTCTCTCCGTGTCGTTCCTTTATGGTTATGACATCCACTCCAAACACTTGCACTCGCGTTATTTTTTTCGTTCGCGACGCGCGGCGACGCCCGGATTTTAGATACATTACATTTCGACGCGTTTCGGTAAAACGCGAGAATCGCGAGAGCTTATTCGCGCGCGAATAAAACCGATGCTCTGTTTTCGCGTCGCCGGTTTTTTCAAGGCCCACTTATCGGAAGGCCTCATCGAACGACGATGATGCGGCGACTACTTCACGACGCACTCGGGAGTCGCCGATATTCCAAGAAATGAGCACTACATTTCACTATGTTTTATATATCACAATTCAACGACGTAGAAATCGGATCGACAACGCCGAAAAACTCGGGAAATTCGCGTCGAAAGTGCAATGGTAATTCGATCCGCTCGTGTACATAGTAGACTCGCTCATGAAATGGCGTCGCGTCGCGTAACGGACTCGCCCGTGCAATCGCGATCACGATGTCGCGTACACGATTGGATTTCTGCAATAATTAAGCACGTAAAAACACTAAACTCACACTCTGTACTGTCGCAATGAGAGCACAAACGTTGATCGCGAACCGAAAATGTACCTACAGACAGGCTTGTGCCAGTTACGAGACGCGCAGCACGCCAAGGCCAAGGTCGTAATGACGTAGTGGGAGAAGTCGCGGCGTACGTGCGGCGCGGCTCGGCTCGGCTCGGCTCGGGTCGGCTCGGCTCGGCTCGGCTCGACTCGGCTCGGCTCGGCGGTCCGGGCAATTCCGATTTGACGATCTTGACGTGTGCGCGTCCCGTAACTGGCAAAAATATTAATAAGGTGTTAATTTGTTAATTAAATTTTAAAATAATAATGTGTTATAAAATATAAAATGGTAATAGGTTGTAAATAATATGTTATAATGACCTATCTGCAATTAATATTTTTTGTCAGAAATCAGCTGTGATTAAGGAGTTAATTTGCTAGTTAATTTTTAAAATAATATGTTATAAAAATTAAAATAATAATATCTTTTAAATAATATGTCATAATTCTTTAAACTCGATTAATATTTTTGACAGTTATCAGCTGATTTCTCTAAAAAAATATTAATCGCAGATAGGTCGTTATAACATATATTATTTACAACATATTACTATTTTACATTTTATAACATAATATTATTTTAAAATTTAATTAACAAATTAACACCTTATTAATATTTTTTGTCAGAAATCAGCTGACTAAGCAGTTAATTTGTTAATTAATTTTTTAAATAATATGTTATAAAAATTAAAATAATAATATGTTTTTAAATAGAATGTTATAGTACTTTAAACTCGATTAATATTTTTTGACAGTAAACTGATTTCTGTCAAAAAATATTATTTTTTATTTAAAGTTTTTTTTTTAATTTAATTTAGTTTAAAGTATTATAACATATTATTTATAACATTATTATTTTAATTTTTATAACATAATTATTTCAAAATTTAATTAGCAAATTAACTCTTAATCAGCTGATGTATGTCAAAAGATATTAATAAAGCGTTAATTTGGTAATTAAATTTTAAAATAATAATATGTTAAAAATATTAAAACAGTAATATGTTGTAAATAATATGTTATAATGCCGTATCTGCGATTAATATTTTTTGATAGAAATCAGCTGATAACTGTCAAAAATATTAATCGAATTTAAAGAATTATAACATATTATTTAAAACATATTATTATTTTAATTTGTATAACATATTTTTATTTTAAAATTTAATTAACAAATTAACACTTTATTAACATTCTTTATCAGAAGTCAGCTGATTAAGGAATTAATTTGCTAATTATTAACGATTAATATTATTTTAGAAGAAAAATTTGTTTTAAGTCGGACTTAAAAAAGAAGAAACACTATTTATAAAATATTATCACAAGATGTGTGTGAAAGATGTAACTTTTTTATTTTTCTTTTAAGCAATAAGATCCTAATCATTCTGTATTACTATTATTTTATTTTATTTTTTAATTTGGTAATTAATTTCAAATCCGCATTCAATCTGAATAAGAATTTTGATTAACACGAATATAATTTTGAATGTAAATTTATTTTTATTTAACTCTTTATTTTCAAGATTATCAAGATTTTGAGATCATTCTTGTACGGTTTATTAACCTCGTCAAATCGAGCAGGGGTTTAATAATGCAGGTTCGTGCATAAAAAAAAAGGTGAACAGATTGAATATTACGTAATCGAGAGAGGGAAAGGGAATATACGGAAGATCAATCGGGGAGCAGTTTACCTATGGGTTCTATACCTCACGAATCGCCATATGGGTGACAGCCCGGAGGCTTACATTTCTAGTACCTAGGTACTCTCCGCATGTGAACTGCATTCGACAAGGTACCACGAATGAATACACTACGTATCCGTAACCTTCCAATCATCCCCCATCTTCCTCCCTACCCGGGAAAACGATTCTGCAAAAACGAGATCGCGCACGTGAGTCATCGATATATCCGCCACGTTCTGTGACTGTCGTTCCCACGATTCTCTGTGGAAGAAATGGTATCCTTTCCCGTATGTAAACTATAGGATTAACTTTACGTCACTCGGACAAAAAGGTTGCATCACGCTGGTGGTTTATCAAAATAGAACATCTCTATGCATATAAGTATAGTTATAAATCAGAAATGATGTGAACCATCAAGATGATTGTATGTGACTACTTTTTTAAATACTTGTTATGAAGTTATTATTATAATTACGTTATTAAAATATCACTTTCTTAATAGAATAAGAGACTTATACAATTAGTGAAATAGGGAAAGAGGGAAATCGTCTGGGAGCTTCAAATGTCTTGCGAAATTAAAAGATCGATATATACTACTTCGGAATTATGTAACGCCAATTACAAAGAACGCATTGAACGCAATACAGTTTGAACTTAATTGAAAAGTGTCGCACGTATATACGGACTGATAGCCATAAATTTATCGGGAGACGCGTACGAATTGTGGACATAGGGCGTGTTTTATCGCGAGCGACAGGCATCGCGGGATAGATCTTCTGTTAATACGTGACGAATCGTGGGCACGTGTATCGCGATAAATTTCGATTTCGTTGACACGTGACGTTTGCAACTTGCAATGACTACGGCGGTGCATTATTTGAGAAACAATCGCGATAAATTTATTACAGCAAGTAACGCATATAATATTTGTATAACTGTACAGCTGTTGAGTTTTCTACGTTTTGTATCAAATTATATTAACTACTTTATCAAAGAATAATATTTTTAATATGTTTCATAAAGAACATTTTAAAACAAATATTCATAAAGTTTTTCAAGTAAATATTTTTTTATTTTTATCTCATATTTCTTTTATTTATATATTTCTCAATCTAATATATAATAAATAATATACGCTCTTTTAAAAGTATTTAATTAATGTTAAAATATTATTAAAAAGAATTGCTATGTGATAATTTCAATTTATTTTCATGTTGCTAAATCGATTAAATTACACTTAAATAAATTTAATTATGATGTGTTAGCATCGATAATTACAAGATACTTTGAAAGATTTGCGTTTACTGTATTAATATAATTATGAGATACTTTGAAAGATCGTTGCTTGCTGTATTAATTAACGAGATCTCTATAATTACATCGGATCAATTTAACGCAGTCTCCTTGAATCAGGACGTTCTGCGATTTTTGCAATGTGCGTTGGTGTCTGATTTCTTTTGCTGCCAATCAACACCGACGATTTATCGCGGCAGAGAGTACCTGTCAGTGAACGAACTCGTTTGACATATTCCAGATAACGAGACGAACACTATTGAGATTGTATTATTATGCAAATGCCAAAATGCGACGTAACAAGAATGTGAATAAAGTTGTTATTTTTTTAAGGTTTGTTTTAAATACAAAGTCGCGTTTAGACTTTCTAATTTGCGAACGTACTCTTGTTTCAAATATTCAATAGATATAATTTGAGTGTATTAACATATTTAATTTATAAGTAACCATCCGATGTATGCTAATTTCTATGGAAACAATTATATTTTATTATCAAAAATATAAATAATGCATCACATGATTATATATATATATTCTAAAAGAAATGTTCAATAATTTTCAAGATATTTTTGATATAGTAATTGTTATAATTAGTGTATAATTTAAGTGTATACGAGATAGATAAATATCTCTATAGCAGTGAATAGGCAATGATTTTTTTTCCTGTGTTTATAATTAAAAAAAAATGTATCTCACATATCTATCTCTGGAATAATTACTCATTTAGATAAATGGACGGTCTTTAACTCTAAAAATTCCACACATACAGATACGCCGGCAGTATAGGAGATGGAATTTAAAGGGATTCGGCGGTTATGCATTCTGGGAAGGTGTGCACTGCGAAATGCAGCCGCGATGGATATTGGATGTGGATGATGGGGTAGCCGCGTTGTTCCGCGCACGGGGAGGAGGGGGCGGCAGCTATGGGGTAGCAAAGCTAAGCCAGTAATGCAATAACTTGAATAGATGGGCACGCAGGCGGAAAGAACATAACGTACCCCTCCGAGCATCCCTTTCCCCATCTCTTCCTCTCTCTCTATCTTTATTTTCGGAGTGCATGGGGTACATATGAATCTGCGCACGTATAACCACTGGCACGGTGCACGACGAAACGTGGCTCGAGGGTGGTTGCGGGGTTCTTCACCCCCCTGACTAGGAAGGTACCCCACGTACAGTCGGTCACGTTAAAAGGCTTTTAGTACTCACTCGTTCGCCGTTATTGAATCTCGAGCTCGCTTGGGGCTGATTGTGAGTAGTAACTGGAGGAATCGTATTCGCAATACGTTCGCTAGGTGCATCTTTATGTTATCGCCTTATCGCCTGAAATAAAAATTCACGCTATCAAATTCCTCATAAAAGATTTAATTTTCTCATAAAGAAATCGATACTGTATATCCATAGATTCAATTTTGGACATTAAAAATAAGAAATATATTTAATATATAGTCCAATTGTATTTTCAATATTATAAGTGAACATTGATAGATGTTATTTCCAAAGTCTTTAATATCAAAATCTGAATTCATGGATATTCGATCGACTTTATAATTCTTTAATATTCGTGAGATCTTTTATAATATAATGTCGCTTTCATGTTATAAAGTACGATAATTCTCAAATTCTTTCTATATCATCTCATACTCAATATTTGATATCAAATATCTTCATAATTCTCACAAATTAAAATTCTGTTAATGTAAAACCCATTAAACATTGTACGAAGGTTAAAGTTTTTCCTGTTTACTTATCACCAAAATCTATATTCGCGTCTCTATTTTATTTAGTTTACGACTAATTATTGATTATAAAATTTAGCTTTATTATCGATATAAAATCAATTAAGAATTATATGCATTATATTTGCAAATTAAAATATTTTTTAATGAAATTAATGTTTTGGAAACGGGAAATAAACGATACGCGAAGATGATAAAAATTGCCACAAGTCACACAGGCGTTTCGCACCCAATATGAGACTTCATCGCTCACCGTAATCGCGTCGTACGGTATTACAAAGACTCCCTAATGAAACTTAGAATTAGTGACGCGATTGACTGTACCTGTACCGCAGGAGGGTGATCCCGAGAGTTAAACCCCGCGACTCAGGAACGAAGGAGAGGGTGAGGGAATTGAGACGGGAGATGGTGGTTGCTCTCCCAGTCAAATACGGAAGAAAAAGATAGAACGAACGAGTGAATGAATGGCTACCAATCTGTTCCATCCCTTTGTTGGAGCGGCTCGTGCCGCGTGTGCAAATCTACCCCCGTTTCGCCCCTCTGCCCCTTTTCTCCTGATCCTCTGGTCACCCCTGCGAATCCTGCCATTGCGCACACGCCTCACACCTGAGCACAATGGGCGGCCGATTTCGTTTCTCCCCCGGTTCTACCTCTTCGTGTTTAAATACTGACATGCCGAGTCTGTACGTCTGCACGTCTGTACGTATTTCGTGTCTTTATTTCTCGATTTTCTCTGTTTTCTGTTCTGCGAGAACATTGCGTATATTGTGACAGTAAAGTCAAGTGAAAAGAGAGAGAGAGAGAGAGAGAGAGAGAGAGAGAGCCTCTCTCTATAAAATACACGGAGAGAATTGTCTCTTAGAATTTACCCTAAAAATCATGGTAATCGTGGGACAATATAGTATGGAAAGAATTTTATAAGAATTTCTCTGATTAATATTTATCACAATAAACATAATAATATCTACACGTTAAAATATAAAACATGTTTGAGTAATTTTACCATGCAGTTTAGTAAAATTAATCAAACATGTTTTATATTTTATTGTAATAGATATTATTATTTTTATTGTGATAAACCATGATTTTCAGGATAAATTTTAAGAGAAAATTCTCTTTGTATAGAGAGAGTGAATTCATTGAGAAATATATAATCATTCTAAAATTCTTAAGGGCTATAATTTGTTCATCGCCGAATAATATAATTTTGACCTCGATTGTATTGATTTTCTGGTCTTTTTATATGAGAGAATGGCTATTATAATTGAAACTCAAGATGTGATTTTTAAAATAAAAGAAAGTTTGGAGCAATATCTTTTAAGTATTTAACGATGATATATCTATTAAATAGGGATTAGTGATATATATTAGCAAAATGCCTATTAAATAGATTTATGAAAAATAAATATATATATTTATTTATTAATCTAAATATATATATTTATTATTTCTCTAGATTAAATATATATATTTATTATTTCTCTAGATATCTCTATTCTTTAATTGTCTAAATCCCTTTCCTATGAAAGTTCTATATATATAAAAAATCGAAGAAGTGTGCTTAATATAAAAGTAATTTTTTTTATAAAATAATTAAATATTAATTGATATTTTTATATTTTTTTAGTAAAAATTAAATGAATATTGCATTTCTCAATGTACAAAGTTATATATGAATTCATGAAAATTATTACAGTCCTTCACATGAATAATAACAATGCAATTTATGCTGTGTTACAGAGCGATTCGAATATAAGAGAATCAGAGGATGTTGTGGCCAACGAGGAAAATGAAATGGAGCTTATCGCTATCAACGTGTGCAGAAACGAGCAAAGGTGAGAGCATGTAAGTTGTAAATAAAAATTATACTGTGTATATCCATAGAATAGACATTCAATTAAGAGATGCACGATATTAATTCGTTCTTCTATAAAAAAATAACTTTTTTGCTTGATCTACATTTCTATATATAGCTTGAAAATAATATGAGAGAGAAAATAAAATAAAAGAAAGAGAGAGAGAGAGATAAATTGGATGAGAAATAATATAAATTAAGAAAAAAGCTCAATAAAATCTAGCATTAGAGCTCATGTAAAAATTTTTCTATGCTGCGATGATCTATTAAAAGACTATGAAGAAATAAAACTGAATTTAACTTTTTCAACTCTGATTAATCTTCTCAAGTTCTTGAAAAGTAGATTAAACTATTAATTATTGCACTGAAAGAGATCTATTTTAATTATATTCTCGATCGTATAAAATTTCAACTTATATTTTTTTTATTTATCTCTATTTTTTTCTCTTTTCTCTTCTTTTGTTTTTTTAAGTAAGAAAAATGTTTTATATGCCATTCTTTCTCCCAACGGATTAATATCAATATATTCGCTTATCTCAACGCATATTTCAGACGGTCGAATATTTTTGTACGAAATATTACAGTGGCGTTTTTCGCCTATATACATTCATCCACCATATAATAGTAGACTTATCGTCAATCTCAATTTCAGTAGCGCGTTCATACGATATACGATTCATAAATTTCGATATATGTGCGGGTCCACGTGTACCTGATCAAAGACTATTTAGCTCATTGTATATCTTAACAGTTCGTAGGTGCGCATGAATGATGATCGTTAACGAACATGCGGGCACCGCTGTGGGAATTCCACTCAATTTAAGTGTAATTGTTTAATTGAGGATCCTCGCAGAGGCGCATAAATTGGTCGTTTACGGTTCCGTTTTCTCATCGCACATTTTCGAGAGCTTTACAGCATAGCATGAAAGTTATACGATCGAAATTTCATATTATTTTTCTTACGTAATTTTTCACTTCTTTTTCATTTTTATAATAAGGATCATAATAAGGAGCGCATTAATGATAAATATATTAATTATTTATCAACTTTCTGACTTCTCTTAATACGTATTAGTATGGATATTCTATCTTTAACAGAAAAATATATAGATATAATAAAAATATTGTAAAAAAAAAGACGAGAACAATATTTTTAATTCCCATATATATGCATAATGAATATTTTATTTTAATTCTATTATTAAACTTATAAGAGTTTAATTCTATGTTGTAATATTGTATATGATGTATAGTTCTGTCAGATATATTTTTATGCATGTTTAGTGTTCTGTATTATGAGAAATCTAAAACAACAAATGCATTTTTAATATCTGTAGCTTAAAAATAAGCTGTTATTCGTGATAAATAAATTTATATTGACATAATTGATGGGAAAAGTAAATTACGATATATCATCTTTATAGTATGTTTCGTCTAGTATTATAACTGATATAATTTTATAAAATGACTCAGATATTATCTATCTGAATATTAATATCGCGTAGAAAAGAGATACGAAAGAAGAGAAATTGTGATAAGACGGAAACGACACGAGCGAAATTTCCGCGATCGTGGAAAAACGATATAATATATATTTCAGGAGGAGAGATCGTTACTAGAAGGATATAGTGACGGGGGTGAAAATCGTGCCACGTGGCCCGCGGGTACTCCAGGAAGAACAAGGGGAGAACTTGGACTAGCATTACCGGCCCCGGGTCTGGCGAACGTGAGTTACCTTTACTGCGTTTGCTATTCTCCATTGTGCATGACTACGATACGGGACCGTGTAGGGGAGGCTGCGAGAGAGATCGCATGAGTCATAGCGAGGCGAGCTTCGTTCGCATTGTCGTAGCATTTACGTCTTTTCCAAGGGTAAATCCTGTCTTCCGATATATCACGACATTTCGTTCACAATTTGTTTTTTTCATTGTCGATTAATATTGTTCCATTTGTTCCTTGCATGCATTTTTTACAATATTTTTATTATATTTATATATTTTTGTATATATGCAAAATAATTAACTAAAATAATATTGTTTTTTATGTTAATATAAGAATTAAAAGTTGTTTTAATTAAAGTTTAAGATGTGTTTCTCACGTATGATAAAAAGAAGAATTTGAGAATAGAAAATTGAAAGAAAATAAAGAAACAATATTAAAAAACTTGTAAGTTGTATAAAATATATATTAAAAATAGTATAAATAATACTTGATGAAGAAATACAATATTTTAGAATTAAAATGGAATTCAATTAGATATTAATATTATTTTATCTCTAGTTTATCTACGTTTTATCATTGTTATACTTTAAAAGATGATATAGAAATCTTTTCTTTGTCTAAATATAATATAAACATATAAAATATATAAGCTG
Organism: Prenolepis imparis; assembly: GCF_030444845.1. Lineage (NCBI taxonomy): Eukaryota > Metazoa > Arthropoda > Insecta > Hymenoptera > Formicidae > Prenolepis > Prenolepis imparis. Next base: position 15,858,555 of record NW_028141163.1, on the reverse strand, counting down.
TTAAATATTTTTTATCAAAAGATAGATTAAAAATTTTATCTCTTTTTTTTCTTTTAGTTCATATAGAGAAGGCAATTTTTTTGCGTGAAGAAAATGTTTTAATTAACTTGCAGAATATTATTTCGATAATAATATAGTATGAATATAACTTATTGAATATATTTTTTCGTGCAAATAAGAGAGACAGTTAAATCGATTAATTAATCAACCGCAAATTATATAGTCAAGAAACTGCAGAGAAAAATCATTCAAGAGATCTACGCGATTAATTACATTTATATGAACACACTTTTTACGGAAATAATTAATCGAAATGACCGCAATCTCGAAATCAAAATGATCCACGAATAATCGTGGAAAAGATTTCGTCGCGTACCTACGTCATTGCGCCGGTCAATGCATCAATCCGGCCTGCATCTGTATGTATTTACGCTTGTGAGGGGGGAAGGAGAGGAGGTTGACGAGGAGAGGGTGGACAGGGGGGAAACCCCTATGTGACATCATCCCCCACGCGCCCGCTTCGTTTCGCTGGCTGACTTCTGTCGCCTAACTCCAAAACACCCCTGGACCCTGCCACCTCCCTTTACCTTTAATCTTTATCAATCCATCCAGCCGAGTCGACGAATCGAACGCACGAACATGCACGAGACGAGATGACGCAGGAGATGCGGACGCCACCGCGCATTATTCACGGCCGATAGCGCCTTCATCCCTCCCCCCCCCCCCCCTCCGCCACTTTTACCGCTTGATCCGTCCATCTCTTTCACCGAGTTTCACCCTCTCTTATTCATTCCCATTTTGTTTCGCTTGTGTTTGTACCCTTCGTATAGCCTCGTACCCTAAACAGTTCGACGAATGGAAATGCACGAATCGTTAATTGCGAAACGCAGTTTTTTCTTATTTCCACCTCACCTCACCGCCCCTTCCCCTTCCCCTCCCCGTCCCCCTTTTTCAATCGTATAAATAACATGTTTCGATATGATCCTAATATTTATTAATACGATATTATAATGCTAATATTAGGAATGTTAATAATAAGAATTTCGAACGTTAAGCGTTTTATAACCTTCCTAAAGTATATATATTTCTCATCGTTGCTTTCGAAATTTATAATAACGTACATATATAATTACACTTACCATATTTAAAGAGAAGAGCTTATATTCTTCATTTCGGGCGTTCTCTTCAATACAGTAAGATTACGATTTTATTTGTCATATAACACAATGTTGAATATACTTTTTTTATCAAATTGATTATTACTGCAAGAGACTTTTGAAAGTAAAAAAGTATTTTGTGCCGATACCTTTTCGTCCGTTATCCGTGCGATAGACTCCTCGTTACAATAGATGTACGTGTCACCGCAAGATTTTAGACGACTATATTTATGAAGAATTGAAGATGGTAAGATGTACGAAATTAACCAATCACAGTTGAATGCGAGAAGGATACTCGAATATGATTGGCTAATTTCTTGCGTCTTAAATTCTCATTGAAGACGTCGCTTTACCTATAGATGGCAGTATTGTCGCAGTTTTATGTTTCTACCTAGGCTTGTCACTCTTCTAATCTTTCCTCATTGCTTAAAGGAGACAGTTGGACGGTGATGTTTGCTTGTGTTGGAAATTTTGTGGCGCCAATCGCGCTATTTTCTGATTTTACGCAGTTTGTTTAATTATTTTCAAAGATGCCGGCGTTTTTGAAGCATATCGAAGTCGAGAACTTTAAATCTTACAAAGGAAAGCTCATTATCGGCCCGTTGAAATCATTTACGGCAGTTGTTGGCCCTAATGGATCTGGTAGGTTATCTGTCTGTGTATCAACAATGGACGCGTTCAGCGAATGTAACAGTAGCGGAATTATTCAACAATAATTGTCTGTACGATTGGCAGATACTTCTAAATCTATCGTATCAGATCAGCGTTTCTTAAAATCCGATAACAGTTGCATTCGCTAAAAGCATGATATTATGTTTTTTTTACCTTACAAGCGTGAGATTTGACAAGCTCTACATGTATTGTAACACATTATTGTCACACAGGAAAGTCTAACTTTATGGATGCCATAAGTTTTGTTATGGGTGAGAAAACTAGCAGCTTGCGTGTCAAAAGATTCAGCGAACTCATTCATGGTGCATCTATTGGGATGCCAGTAGCACGAAGGTATATCATTTTACATACAATGCTAATATATTAATTTAAAGATACATGGACGTAACTTAATCTAAACACTTTGAATTGTATATATAACTATATATATAAAAATCTATAAACTTGTTGAATATAGCGCTTCAGTGACAGCTGTATTTGAATTAGAGGATGGAACGGAGAAAAGCTTTATGCGTTCTGTGCAAGGTTCTTCTTCTGAACACAGAATAAATAACAGTGTAAGTTTTTTACTTGGATAACCTTACATACATATAATTAAAGATATTCAAAATATTTTTTTTTGTTACAGCTTGTCAGCAGCCAAGGATATCTTAGTGAATTGGAACAGCTTGGTATAAATGTTAAAGCAAAGAATTTTCTAGTATTTCAAGGTGCAGTTGAATCCATAGCTATGAAAAATCCAAAGGAGCGCACTGCTTTGTTTGAAGAGATCAGTAATTCTGGTGCATTAAAAGCAGAATACGAGAGGTAAGTTTTTAAATGTCACTGCATAAAATTATACTTGATAATGTGATTATATATAATAAAAGTAAAATTCTAGATTAAGAACAGAAATGTTGAAAGCTGAAGAAGAAACTCAATTTTCATATCAGAAAAAGAAAGGAATTGCTGCTGAAAGAAAAGAGGCAAAATTAGAAAAAGAGGAAGCCGAAAAATATCAACGTCTTAAGGAAGAATATGTATGTATATTTTTTAATTTTAATATAATATTTAATATTCTACATTTCTACAATAATAATAAGAAATTATAAAGTTATATACTGTGTGTTTGTGTATATATATGTATGTATGTGTATACACACACACACACTTCTTCATGTATTTGTATAATTAATATCATTAAAACTTTATATTTAGGTGGAAAAACAAGTAGAATTGCAACTGTTTCGATTATTTCACAATGAGAAGAGCACTGAGAATTTTGAAGTTTCTCAAAAGAAGAAACAACATGAAATAGAAAAAATTGAGAAGAAAAAAGAGAAAGCTGAGGAGTTGCTGAAAGAGAAGAAAAAGGATGCTGGTAAATTGGGAAGAGATCTGGCTAAGATAGAGCAGGATATTAGAGAAGTGGAAGTGGAAATTACGAAAAAAAGACCCACTTTTATTAAAGCCAAAGAACGTGTTGCACATATGCAAAAGAAGATGGAATCTGCGCGTAAATCTTTGGCTCAAGCGCGTATCGCAGATGAGGCTCATAAGAAAGATATACACGAACTACAGGAGGAATTAAGACAAGTAGAAGAAGCTAAAGCCGCTTACGAAGCGAGTATAGCAGGACAATCGCAATTGCAAGGAAGGGATGTGCAATTGGAAGATGAACAGGTAATACACACACATACACATGAATTGCACAACTCTTATATAATATTTGAAGTTTTAAAACATATAATTTATACAGCTATATTATTAATAATATATAACACAAGCTTATATAATTATGTTTACGTGATAATATGAATTTAACTAATAAAATAATTCAAGGTGCAAGAATACAATCGCTTAAAAGAAGAAGCTGGTAAACAATCTGCGAGATATCTTCAACTTCTTGATTCAATCAATCGCGAACAAAAGTCGGATCAGGATAGACTCGACAATGAAGGCAGAAAGAAGACCGAGATAGAGAATAAACATAAACAGAAGGGTCATATGCGAGACGACGCTCTCAAACGAATAGAGAAATTAGAGGAGCATATTAAAACATCGGAGGCTGCATTAGAAGACCAGAAAAAACTTAGAGCTGATTTACAGTCTGACGTGGGCACATCGAAAGATAAGATTCAAAATTTACAGCGGGAGTTAGAGAGTATCTCGGAACAACTTGGTGATGCTAAAGTCGATAAACATGAAGTATCCAGAACCAAGAAAAAGACGGAAATTGTAGAGAATTTTAAGCGTCTGTTCCCAGGAGTGGTGCGTTACTATCTTTCTTCTCTTTATTATCTTTTATATCCTATATTATCTCTTTATATCTCTTTATTATCTTTCTTCTCAATATCTGTAAGCAGAAACAAATTTACATTTTTTCTTTTCAGTATGATCGCATGTATAACATGTGCGAACCAATACACAAGCGGTACAATGTTGCTATTACAAAAGTACTTGGCAAATATATGGAGGCTATCGTAGTAGACACCGAGAAAACGGCCAGACAATGTATCCAATATTTAAAAGAGCAATATCTTGAGCCGGAAACGTTTCTTCCGCTCGATTATATCCAAGCTAAGCCATTAAAAGAACGTCTTCGGTAAATAAATTAAATATTGATTACGTAGTTTTACAAAAAAAAAAAAATACAAAAATACTATTTCTATATTATTTAGTTATTTTGTATGAATCTTCCAATAATATAATTATATTATTTTGCAGTAATATACAAGAACCCAAAAATGTGAAATTGCTGTATGATGTTTTGCATTTTTCACCAAAGGATATTGATAGAGCAGTTCTCTTTGCGACTAATAATGCTCTTGTATGTGAGACACCGGAAGATGCAAATAAAGTAGCATACGAGATGGATAAGAAAACCAGATATGATGTAAATATATACATGATTTTGGCTTATGAATAAAATAATGTAAAAAACACGTGATATATATGATGAAATATTTATAGTGCGTCGCATTAGATGGTACATTTTATCAAAAAGCGGGAATAATATCTGGTGGCAGTTTGGATCTTGCAAAGAAAGCAAAGAGATGGGATGAAAAACAAATGTCTCAATTGAAGGCGCAAAAGGTAACGTATCTTTTTTTTCTTTATGTTATGAAAGTATAATACAAATATTTCTGATTTCAATTCACAGGAAAAATTGACGGAAGAACTCAGAGAATCTTTGAAAAAATCCCGCAAGGAATCTGAATTGAATACAATCGAATCTCAAATACGTGGCTTAGAGACTCGTCTAAAATACAACAAAAGTGATCTATCTGCAACGGTAAGCATTATCCATTGTAGTGTATATGAAAAATATACTCATTTAAAAATACATTGATAAAAATTTAAAGATACATTCCTGAAATTATAAAGTATTTTGATAAAATTTTTATTGTAGCAAAAACAAATTGCGGATCTTGAGGTGGAGTTAGATGGTTTGCAAAATGAATTAAACATGTTTGGTGTAAGTTGTGACATTTTATACACGTATATATTTTTATTAATTTTATTTTTCTTTTTATATATTTGAAATAAAAATACTTAGATATTCTTTTAATCTCTTATGTGTAGCCAGCAATAGCTGCTATTGAAAAAACCATGGCTGAAAGGGACCAAGAAATACAAAACATTAAAGAAAAGATGAACAATGTTGAAGATGATGTATTTGCCAGTTTTTGTGAACAGATAGGAGTTTCAAATATTCGTCAATATGAAGAAAGGGAATTAAGGTATATATAAAAAAGCTATATATATCGTTGAAGAATCGTATCTTATTTATATGCTAAGATCGATATACTATTATTCCAGATCACAACAAGAAAGAGCAAAGAAGCGATTGGAATTCGACAATCAATGCAATCGTATCTATAATCAATTAGATTTTGAAAAGCAACGCGACACAGAAAGTATGTATTATACATTCTATGTAAAATTTTATATCATGAATTTGTTTTTTCTCACACTACATATGTACTATTTTCTCACATTACATGAAGTTTTCATTTTGTATAATCTATATAGTAACTATATTATCAGTTTTTGCATTATTTAATATTATTTATAATGCAGGCAATGTTTTGCGATGGGAACGAGCGGTTCAAGATGCAGAAGATAAACTTGAATCCGCAAGACAAACAGAGCTTAATCAAAAAGCGGAGATCGATCATGACGAGCAGCAAATGGAACAATTGAAATCATCTCGAAATGCTAAGAAGATGGAGGTTGATCAGAAGGAAGATGAAATCGGTAAAGCCAGACGTGAAGTAGGAGCAATTGCAAAGGATATTCAGGCAGCTCAGAAGCAGCTTAACGCGATTGAAACGAAAATTGAACAGAAAAAAGCTGAACGGCATGCTATTCTGATGCAATGCAAGGTTTGTTGTGCTCTGTAAGAGATGATTATTTTACTGTGTATATATTATGGAGACTATATATACATATTATTTTAAATTACATGTGTGTTTTCAATATATTCAGATGGAAGACATTGCAATACCTATGTTGCATGGAAATATGGAAGACATAGCAGGTGAAACGAGCACGACGAATGGTAATGGTAATGAATCAAATACTGATTCGTCAGTGAATACGCAGCAACAATACGAACGCGAAAGAAGGATTACTATAGATTATGCGCTTTTGCCGGAAAATTTGAAAGATATTGAAGAAGAAGATATCAAAAAGACATCTGACAAGTTAACAAAAATAATCAACGATTTGCAAAATACAATACAGCGCATACAAGCTCCAAATATGAAGGTTTCTAAAAATTATATATTAAATATAACATGAACAAAAAAATATAAAAAATTTTAAATTATAAATATATTTTTTTTATAGGCAATTGAAAAATTATATTTGGCAAAAGAGAAACTACAAGAAACTAATGAAGAGTTTGAGCAATCTCGCAAGAAAGCAAAGAAAGCAAAGACACAATTCGAGAAAATAAAAAAAGAACGACATGATAGATTCATGGCGTGTTTCGAACATGTAGCGAACGAAATTGATCCTATTTATAAAGTTTGTGGATTATATTTTTATTTATCAATTTTAAATTTGTATAAAAATTTTATACAATTTTATGCGTAATTTTGAACATTCATTTAATGGGTTTGTTTCAGAGTCTAGCAAAGAATCAGTCCGCACAGGCATTCCTTGGACCAGAAAATCCTGAAGAACCTTATTTGGATGGCATTAATTATAATTGCGTGGCTCCAGGCAAACGCTTTCAACCTATGTCTAATCTATCTGGTGGAGAAAAAACTGTCGCGGCATTAGCTTTGTTATTTGCAGTTCACAGGTAATATATATAGATATGACAAAAACAAATTACAATTTGAACAGACAATTAATATTTATTCATATGTTTTTGTCCATATTCAGCTTCCAACCTGCGCCATTTTTTGTCTTGGACGAAATCGATGCAGCCCTTGATAATACTAACATAGGAAAAGTAGCGAGTTACATTCGTGATAAAACGACTTCACTGCAGACGATCGTTATATCATTGAAAGAAGAATTTTATTCGCACGCAGATGCGCTTATTGGAATTTGTCCAGACGTAAGTAAACTATTCGATCACATGAATTATACTACATATATTTTCGTCTATAGTTGATTATAAGATTCTTATTTGCATTTCAGGTAGGCGAATGTTTGGAAAGCAAAGTGTTAACGCTTGATTTAACTACATATCCTACACACATTAATTAACTCTTAAACAATTATTTAAGGAAGATTGTTGTTATCTTTTTCTTATATCTTCGTGATGGATAATCTTTAATTGTTTGAAGGAAAAATGAATATTAATATGAAATATTATAATTATTATTTAATGACTAGATTTATTTTATTCATTCTTGATATTGTTTTAAGATTACTGGAAGATCTTAAATCATACTTTTAATAGATTAAATAGTATACATCTTTTTTTTCAACGTAAATCAGGTTAAGAGTGAGTAATTACAAGTGAGAATTTTAAGTTATATTATGATTAATGTAAACAACTTTAAAAATTTGACTTTAATAAAATCTTGTGAATAAAATTTTAAATGCAAGATTTTTATTGCAACTAGATGTTCATTTTTGAATGCACAATTAATCATGATATATGTTTTGTAATAAAGAAGTTATCTCGAAAGTAATTGTTAATTTATATAGTTGTAATTCGTTAAGTTATGATACACAAATGATGTAAATTATTAATATTTTTTTATTATTTATATAATTTTTTAAATAATTTTTATGAAATTTGGACTTTTTTTAAATTGATTATTATTTTATGTTTAAATAATGGCGCGATAATTTGAATGTAATGCACTTTGTCTGTACATGTTTGATAACCAATCAGAGCAATAAGTACAGTGGTTTCTTTGTTTTACTTGATTAACCAATCAGAGCAATTCATTCTACTTGATTAACCAATCAGAGCAATTCATTTCTCATGAAATAAGACCTAATTTTGACCGTTATAAGCCTTATAACTTATAACCGTTGTTCTTTGTTCGCTTTCATCCAATGTGTTCGTGTGGCCACTGTGCTTTCCGAAATCATTTTAAGTTATTTGGAGGCACAGTAGTATTTGAGTAGTGTTAATATGTAACCTTTTACGCCTAATATTGGTCGGAATAGATCCGGTAAGATTCTTTACGATATTCTCTATAACTTCCAATTTTTTTAATCGTGAAGAACATTGCTTGTGTCTACGTCCTTTTTAGATTTTTTTTCATTTCATCAAAATAAATAATATTAATGTACAATCTAAATTTATTTAAAATCTTTGAAATAAATTTAAACTAATATATTTATAATTCTTTCTTCGTTTATTTTATATATATAAAACATATCTCTTATTCCTTATATATATTTCTTGTATATATTTTTGTTATTTTTATATTTTAATCAAAATGTGGAAGTACTTTATATATCTATTTTAGGAAAATCAAATATCGTCGATGTTAGTTTTGCATTAAGAGCGAAATTAAATGCTCTATGTTGCAACAAATTTACCTTCCCTACTGATGCAAAGCACAATGAATTTATACATGGAACTTTCATTGGAACGCCAGCATTAGAAAGGTATTACAGATTTCTTTATATTTTAATTAATAATAATTCTTTACAAGAATGATACAAGAGAGAGGCAGTCAGTATAAAATAGATCGCAAAGTAGAATTCTATGTTCGTAATTTTTTAAAATTGTCCTTAATACAAATTAATATGATCATTCTTATCTTATGATTATTCTTATAGATTGTGTAGACTATAATTTTTATGTAAATAAATTTAAAGAGTTTAATTTGAACATAAAAGCTAAAAACTATTTGATGCCGTTAGGCTATATGCAAAATTTTGCAACAATTTTTTCAAAAGAATTCAAATTGACACGTGCAAAAACAATACGTATGTCTCAAATCTATTTCCAACATTTATATAATGATCTTTTCAAAAATTATTCATACATCTTTTTTCCTTTTGTTCTAAAAGAATTTGTAAACATTACAGGTGGAAGAAAAATCAAAATTTCATTTAATTCAGTTAATTTTCATTAAAAAATTAATTGAATGATTACAAAATGAATAAAACGAAATTAAATTACAAATAGATGAGCACTTGCAGTGTAAGGAAACTGTAATGTCATTATTAAAACAAACTGAAATCAAAGTTAATTCATTAACTGATTCTTTGAAAGAATTTGAAAAAATTATACCACTCAAACAGAACTTTCAAGAAAAGACTCCAAAAGAATAATTTAAAAGATAATATTTTATACTTTTAACATAAACTTAATTTTGCTTGCACATTGTTGGAAAGTATATAATAATGTGAATAACGCACGTAAAAATGTTTCCTGCCATTTTGTGTTGCTTTAGAAAATAGATACATTCGTTTGCCATCTTTTCTGTGTCGATGACAATAGAATCCATATTTTTAAAGATAAATGTTCTTTCAGAAAAGTGGTATTCTATCTGGAAGATTGGCTGATCATACGTAAAAGCAAAACAATCTAAATATGAATATTTCGCTTCATTTCAACTTGGGATAGTTCCTTTGCAACCTTTGTAATTTGACTTTCTAAATATGAATATTTTGCCTGTGTTTCAGACATTTTCTTTCGCAATATTTGCTCTTCCGCTTTTTTTTTTCTAATCTTGATTTAAAGAGGTTATTTAGAGGTTTTAATTCTTCAAGTTGTTTTTGAAGATGTTTTTCTTCTAATCTTTCTCGTCTTTCTTCACTTATAATCTTATAAAAAGCAATATAATGGGAAAATATATCACTTTTTTCAGATATATCAAATTCAGACTCCAATGTAATAATATATAGCTCCTTTTTGTAATAATATATAGTACCTGTTCGTTGTTTAACTCCACAGTGTTTTCCGGAGTTTTTATTTCAATGTGTCTGTTAATTTCTTATTTACTGTTTCTAATTCGTCATTAATTCTTGTATAGTTCTTTTACGTGCGTTATTCACATTTATTATATACTTTCCAACAATGTGCAAGCAAAATTAAGTTTTTGTTGAAAGTATAAAATATTATCTTTTAAATTATTCTTTTGGAGTCTTTTCTTGAAAGTTCTGTTTGAGTGGTATAATATTTCTTCATATTCTTTCAAAGAATCAGTTAATGAATTAACTTAGCTTTTAATTTGTTTTAATATGACATTTGCAATTTTCTTACACTGCAAGTGTTCATTTATTTGTAATTTTATTTCGTTTTATTTATTTTGTAATCCTTCATTTAATTAATTTTTTAATGAAAATTAATTGAATTAATTAATACAATAATTAATAGAATTATTATATACTTTCTAATATGTACTAATTAATTAGTACATACTAGTATATACTTATTATATTAATTATTTTTTTAATAAGTTTAATTTATGGTTAATTTTAGTGTAAGATTAGTCGAGATAAGATCAATAGAGGATAACTTTAAACAATGTAAATTTATTTCTGCTTAATAAAATATTTTTTAAGAGTAAAAATGCTTCGAAAAGGTGTTATTAGATCATTGAACAATGTAATTAAAACAAAGAAATATATACTTGTTCGTATATAAGAAGCATTTTATTTCTTAAGACTGCAATGTATATACCATTATATTTTCTATGGATGCGAATAAATTTACCTTGTGTTTCTTTACATTTATATAAAATGAAAAATATTATTCAGCGTGAGCAAATGAAGAAGGAAACGAACAAGTATATAGACTCAGGAAAAAGGAATAAGGGAGATGATAGCGAAATAAAGTGACGGTGCCTGGTAGAATAGAGGATGATGACCCCCTTACATCATGCAGTGCATCATCCCTTACATCATGCAGTACATCATCCCTTACATCATGTAGTGCATCTGCTAAATAGACGATACGTCGGTTGTCACGAATCTAGTTGCCATTAAGTAGTTGTTTAGGACAGCCTGGCGAGACAGGTCCGCAGGGTATTCAGGGCAAAGATAGAGTCCTGGTGAGAAAGGAGCTACTGGTGCGATAGGCGATAGGACCCTTGGGTTTACCCTGGATTTCTTGGTACTCGAGGTCAACTTGGAGCAGCAGCTAATCCTGGAACAGTTTACAAACTAGGTATAATCTTGTGAATAAAATATTTAACATGCACAAGCAAGATTTACTTATTTTAACTAGACGCGCATTCTTGAATGCACATTTAATAATAATAACAAAGTAATTGTTAATTTGTATAAATGTATTTTGTTTAATTATGATAAATAAGATATAAATTATTAATATTTTTATTTTTCATAATTTATAATTTTTTAAATAATTTTAATAGGATTCTGTTTTAAATGTATTTTACGTTTAAATAATGGCGCGATAATTTGACATCAATGCACGTCTGTTGATAACCAATCAGAATCAAGTTATAATAAGTACAGATGTCTCTGTCGTTCAAAATCGTTTGATAACCAATCAGAGCATTAAGTACAGTGGTACTTCGTTCAGTTCATTGGTCTAAAGTTTAAAGTCAGCCAATCACGATCAGTTGCTCACTGAGCGCTCAGTGAGTGGTTGTTGTACTGCACGCACCCAATCAGAGCAATTTAGTTCTCATCTATTACGATCAAATTTTGACCGTTACAAAATTTATAATCGTTCACTTTGGTCCACTGTGCTTTCTAAACTCGCTAAAATGTCGATTTCTTTGAAAGAAATCATGATATTTAATTTTAAGTCGTTTAGAGGCAAAGTAGTAATTAATAACATCCAATCTTTTACGGCTATTATTGGTCCGAATGGATCTGGTAAGATTTTTCAGGATATTCTTTACAATTTCCAATTTCCAATTTAATCGAGAAGAACATTACTCGTCTACATCTTTTTAGATCTTTTCTCTCTTTTCTGATTTCTCCAAAAGTAATGAAATTAACATACAATCAATGAAAATCATTGAAATAATTTTATGAATTCTAATTTGATAAATTTAATTTATAATTTTTTCCATTTTTACTATATATATTCATATTTTTCTTATATCTTATATATACATATATATTCCTTTATGTTTCCTTGTGACTATTTTACTTCGATTATTTTTAAAAGTATTTCATATTTTATAATGTATTTTAGGGAAATCAAATGTTGTGGATGCTATAGATTTTGCCTTAGGAGGAAAATCATCTGCTTTACGTGTTAAACACCTCAGTGAACTTATACATGGAGCTTTTATTGGAAAGCCAGCAATAGAGGGGTATTACAGATATACTTTTTATATTTTAACGAATTTTTGTATCATATGTTCAATATGTTTTAAATTTTTGTCGCCACAGTGCTTATGTAACATTAGTCTTTATTGGAGATCATAAAGAAAAAAGTTTTACAAGGATAATACAAGGGAGAGGCAGCCAGTATAAAATAGATGGCAAGGTAGAATTTTATGTTTGCAATCTTTTAAACTTGTTCTTAATACAAATTAATATGATTGTTCGTGTCACATAGATTGTAGACTATAATATTTATATGACGGAACTTGAAAAATTGCATTTAAATATAAATGCAAAAAACTTTATAATACCACAAGGCTATGTACAATATGTTGCAACCATAACACCTAAAGAATTGACTGTATTGCTCGAAGAATTTAGTGGTTCCAACGACTACAAAGCTGATTATAAGAGGTACATTTTTTTACTTTAATAAATTATAATAAATTCTCTTATAAAATTTGATAAATTTATTAAATTTTTATGTTATGATAGATTACAATTAGAACTCTCAAAAGTAAAGGAAGAGTTACAGTTTGTTTATGAAATAAAAAAAGATATAATAAGACAAAAAAAATCTGCAATGATAGAAAAGGAAGAAGCAGAAAAATATTTACAATTGCAAAAACAATATGTATGTCTCACATCTATTTCCAACATTTATATAATGATCTTTTTAGAAGTTATTGATTATATCTTTTCTCATTTGGTTCTAAAAGAATTTATAAATATTACAGGTGGAAGAAAAATCAAATTTTCAATTAATTAAGTTAATTTGTGTTAAAAAAATTATTGAATCTTTAAAAACAGAAGAAGAGCAAGTCAAATTAGAATTAGATGAGCAGTTGCAGCGTAAGGAAGCTGCGGTGTCATTATTTAAAAAAATTGAAATAAAAATTAATTTATTATCTGATTCTTTTAAAGAATTTGAAAACAGTATTTCGCAACTCGAAGCGAACTATCAAAAAAAGAACATCCAAAATAACGATTTAAAAGATAATGTTTCATATTTTCAAGAAAAATGCAATTCTGCTTGTACATCGTTGCAGAGTACACATACTATTAATAACATACGTTCAAAAACTATAAAAGATCTTAAAGATGAATTAGGAGTTGTAAATAAAAGATTATCGGACATTGAAATAACTGTGGGAAACACTACAGTACAGTTAGACGACGAGCAGGTATAGTATTATTACAATATATAAAATATTTTATTACATTGTAAAATGTGAATCTTTTTATATTTTTCTCTTTTACTTTCTATAAACTTTTGACTTTGAATATAAAAGCAATTTATTTAAGGTTTCTCATCGTTATATGGTTTTGAGGACGGAAGTGGAGCGTCTAACAAAAGACTCTCAATATAAATTAAATGATATGATGCACCACAGAGAGACGCATAAATATAAACTTGATAATGAGATCAGGCGTAAAGAGGAGATTGTACTTGAACAAGAAAAAGGAAAATTAGAAGAAAAATATCTGGGAAAACAATTTAATAAATTAAAAACTTTAAATAATCTTTTTAAATTAAGATTAAATGAAAAAAAAGCGGAAGATCATATGTTGCGAAAGAAAATATTTGAAACGGAGGAAAAATATTTATATTTAGAAACTAATACTATAGAGATTGAAAAGAAACTTACGCTAGTTAAGATAAATAAGGATATTATTTTACAATTGAAGAAGAAAGTAGCAGTGATACAAAATTTAAAAGAATCTTTTCCTGGCGTGGTATTATTATTATTATCAGAATTTAAATATAACGATAATAATATCGATTTTTAAAGGAATATAGTTAATATATATATATATATATATATATATATATATATATATTTTATACTTTTTAGCACGACCGCTTATCTAATCTTTGCAAGCCTATTCATCCTCGTTATAATATTGCGGTGACCAAAGTATTCGGCAAAAATATGGATTCAATTGTCGTCGATACTGTAGATATTGCAAAAAAATGTATTTATTTTTTAAAGCAACACAAAAGGGGAATGGAAACTTTTTTGCCTTTAGATACGATAAAGGTCAAACCTTTAAATGAAAAATTACGGTAAGTTAATAAGAGATATAAAAGATACATTTATTTATATTATATATATTATCTTATAATGTTAAAATATAAAATATTATTTTACAGCGATGAACTGGAACGTACAAATTTTAAATTATTGTTTGATGTATTAAAGGTATCATTAACACAAATAAACAAAGCTGTTTTATATGTAACTAAAGACATCATAGTTTGCGAGACTGCCACAGAAGCAAGAAAGAAAGCACTCGAAAGTGAAGCCAAATATGATGTAATAATAATTATGCTTGAAATATGTTGTACCATTGCATACACAACACACACATATATATATATATATATATATATATAAAATATATTATATTTTAGTGTGTTTCATTGGATGGGTGTTACTATCATAAAAGTGGTATTATATCTGGAGGTTTGGCTGATCTGTCTGTAAAAGCCAAACAGTGGGAAGATATACCAGATATATCTGTATTGAAAGAACAAAAGGTTGCAGATTTTTTTATAAGATTTGTTGATGGATTTGTTTATGTGTATTAAATGTGTATGATTTTAGGAACAATTAAAGTACGAATTAAAAAATCTTCCTAACATATCTCGTATGCAATCTGATCTTGATATAATTAATAAGGACATAAATCAACTTAGTGCTAGAAATGAAGTCATTGAGAAAGATATAAAAGAAACTGTAAGTAATTGTGTGCAGGTGTGTTGTGTATGTGTGCGTGCCTGCATGTGTAGTGTAAGATACAAAGAAGTAATTTATATCATATTGTTTTTAATGGACATCTTTTAGGCTGCATTCAGAAACGTCACCCGAGTGCATTTCCTCTCTTTCTATATCACTAAGATAGAAATGGGATATAAAGAGAGAGGAAATGCACTCGGGTGATGTTTTCGAACGCAATCTAATTCATTATAATATACAAAGTTTATATTTTTATAGATAAAAGAAATTTCGATACAAGATATAAAATTAAGCGATCTTCGTAAGAAGTTAAGTTCACAAGATGTATGTATTTAATATATATATATAATATGTATTTGTTTTTTTTTATTATGAACTAATAGATATAACAAAAAAAGATGTTTTTATTAACCACATACAATTTTTAGATGATATCAGAAATTCTACAAAATATACAGGAAAATGATAATGAAATTAAAATTATAGAAAATGATATCAATAAAATAAAAAATGACGTTTTCGTTAATTTTTGTAAAGAGAATAATCTACCGGATATTATCTCTTATGAAATCTCTTATGAAAAACATATATGGTATGTTTAATCTTTAAATTTTATATGCGTATACAAAAATTTACATTTATAAAAATTTACAATATTAAATTTTTAGCTTATATAAGGAACAAGAAAATAAAAAATTGGAACTTTTAAATTTAAAAGGCAAAATTGAAAGTCAGTTATGTTACGAATGTGATAGAGACACAGAATTTGAAGGTAAATTTGCAAATTACATTTGGTAATATATAGTTAATATATAGTTTTTAATCATTAATGTTTTTATATATGTTTTATATATATTTTGCATGAATATAGATAAAATTTTGAAGTGCAAGTGCGCTGTAGAGCAAGCTGAAGCAGAATATAACAAGGCGTGCGAGCAAGAACGAGATATGAAAATTGCTCTCGAGCAAGAAGGAATAAAAATTTCGCACTTAAGGACTGAAAAAACAATTTTAAAAAAGGATTTAGAAACTGCAAAGGAACAATTAGTTGAGTGTACTTTAAGAGTTGATGCTACAACAAAACCATATCTAAATCTCCAGAAAATATACATGCGTATACAAAGAAGAATAGAACAAAAAGAAGCAGAATGTAATTCTATATTTAAAGAATGCAAGGTTCGTGAATTTCTAAAAGAGATATTTACTTTAAAAGATTTGTAAATGTTATAAATGTTGATTTGGTCAATATTTTTAATAATACAATTATTTTCACAGATAGAAGGTCTTGCTATTCCAATGCTTTCGCAAAGACGAGAAGATTTGAGCAATCCAAGCTCATCAGGCTTAAGCGCAGAATCAGCTATTGGCGAAACGCTAACAAATATTGATTTTTCAAAAATTTCAGAAGATATCCGTAATAATACGAATATAGATGATTTAAAAGCTATTATTATACAATTTGATGAAAAAGTTACAAAAATCCATAATGAATTTCAGATTCTACAAAAGCCTAATCTAAAGGTATAAAAATAGTTTTGCACAATATACATTTGTATTAGATATGATTGTAAGATTCAGTTTCATATATGAATTTGATAATGTTACAGGCTCATCAGAGGGTTGATTTTATAGAGCAGCAACTGAAAGAGATAAAAGAGAAACATAAAACCTTGCGCACGGAATCTAAAAATATAGAGACACAATTTGAACTGATTAAAGCAAAAAGACACAAACTGCTTTCTGATTGTCTAGAATGCATTAACGCCGAAATAGATTCTATATACAAAGTGAGTATCTATTTATAATTATGCTTATGATTTTATATTTTAAAATATCTTTATATATATATCACAAATATATAATTTATTTTCTGTGCAGAAATTGGTTAATGACACGTCGGCTCACGCATTAATTATAACAGAAAATCCTGAAGAGCCATATAGAGGTGGTATAATTTACAATTGCTTACCTCCGTCGAAACGATTTACACAAATACAATACTTATCAGATGGAGAAAAATCACTCGCTAGCTTGGCACTATTATTTGCAATGTTGCGGTATATATATCTTAACTCTTTATTAACGGAATTTTATGTACACTCTTTCAATCATGCGGATAACATCCGAAAATTAAGAGCTATTTCGAAGAAAGTAATTGTAAATCCTTTTTCTCATTTACAGTTATAAACCTACTCCATTTTTTGTTATGGATGAAGCTGATGCGGCACTAGATGCTGTAAATGCTAAGAAGCTTATTCGCTTCATTGAAACTGAAAAGAATAAAGTACAATTTATCATAGTAACTTTAAACGATGAAATTTCTTCTCATGCTGACATAGCTTTGGGAGTTACGACTCACGTAAGTTGACGATGTTATACGTATATGTTGGTTTGACTTTCTAAAATTGTCTATTTAAAATTTTTTATTTTAGCCTAATACGGAATGTCTCGAGAGCACGGTATTTGCTCTGCCATTACATTAAATACAAGAAAATATAAAAATTCTTTCATCGTTTAAATATATATTGCAGATCTAATATATATATTAAATTATTATAGTTGTGTATATAAATAGTACATACTAATAATATTTTTTTAATTACTTATCTTTTTATAATTAATTCTTTTTTTTTATTTTAATAAGTTTAATTAATGATTAATTTTAATTTGGTTAATGAGATTAAGTATGGATTTATATATTTGGAGCTCTAAAATATTTATATATAAAGTATATATCTGAAATTGAGGGAAAAAAGAAGTTTTGTATTATTAAAATTAATGAGTTCACACAGAACGAATCTGTAATTCATAGAGACGATTAACATATAATAATTATTATGATATATGAATAATTATAAACTTAGTGTACGAATACTTTATCGCTCAAAATATATAAATGTACTCTTAAATCAATCATTAAATTTATTAAAATTATTAAAATAATGTTAATAAATTTAATTAATGATTGATTCAATAATGCATTTATATATTTTGAGGGATAAAATATTCGCTTATTACATTTATAATTATTCGAATATAAAACAATAATTATTTGACTCGTCTTTTTGAATCAAATTATTCACACAAGGAAGGAGAAATTAAGATTTTTCACTGTTGAAGAAAATATAATGCAGTTGAGGTTGAGCCAAGTTACAGTATGTACTCATTATAATTTTAATAAAACATAACTTTTTTCCCTCAGTTTTCCTCAATCAAATTAATTACTTTATATATGTATAAATACTTTATCTCTCAAAATATATAATTACATACATGTATATAAGATTTTCGATTGGATGGCAGCAAATTGTAATTTTATGTCAAAAGTGTGCTGATTGCATTGTCCCGGTTGTTTGCATTAAACATAGTAGCAATTCTGATTTATAACTGCTAGTAACGAAGGCAGCGCGGGTCAATGCAGTCTATTGCGGTTAACGCCTTGTAAAGTAAGACACGCTCGTAGAATGCGGCCAAAATGATGATTGTCGTCTAATAAACTTATTAAGGAAACGGCCGCGTCTCGGTATCGAGTACTTCTGTCGCTAACTGATTAAAGGAAAACGGAACGCTTGTCGCAAAGTAGGACGTCGTAACTCGTATTTTAATAGAGCGTACGCACATTTGACATAAGGATTTGTACGAGACAGCCAAAGCAAAAGACTGAAAATCAGTTTGTGTCAAAAATTTCACAAGACTAAGTTTTAATATCTGTGATTTAACAAAAAGTTACTTATTTCAGTATTTTTAATTTTTATAGATAAAAAGACCTTTTATTTTTAGATAATTTTTCTTTTTGTAAATTATTCCAAATTTGTTTCATACATTTGTATATTGTATTTCTATAACATTTAGCAATTCAATTTTACTTATAACGATTGCAGTAATATTATCAATATAAAAAAAATTTAATTTTTGTATTATTTTTTAAATAAGTTTTGCATTATTTTCTGCATCAGAATAGGTACAAATTTATGTTGCGTGATTAAGTATTAAGACGCTTCGATCTGACTTCACTACGCAGAAAATTTATGTTTAATTTAAAAAAAATGGGTTTAAATGTGACGACATCGTGATGCATGTCGCATGCAACCCTTAAGGTGATGACCTTCATGTTACGCGTCGCATCGTCTTTAACGATACGCGGAATAATATTATATAATAATTCTTTGTTGACAATACTGATACATGAATTTTTATTGACTTTCATAAATTGTTCGTTATGTATTTGCCACTATTTAGTAAGAATTTTAAAATACATGTGATAAATATTTTAATCTTAGAGGATAATAATTATTTCAAATTAATTTTGAGTATCAATTAAAAATAAATTTTTCCACCAAGATGTCGAGAATAGATTAATAAGATCAGTAAACGATAAATGAGTATAAACAATATAAAAAAATTTATTTTTGCAAAATTAAGTAGTTTTTAAGAGTAAGAATTGCTTCGAAAAGGTGTTATTAGATCACTGAACAATGTAATTAAAACAAAAAAATATATACTTGTTTGTATATAAGAAGAATTTTATCTCTTAAGACTGTACCATTATCATATTTTCTATTGAAGGCGAATATATTTACCTTGTTTTTCTTCTTTAGCTTATAAAATAAAAAATATTATTCAGCGTAAGTAAACGAAGAAGGAAACCAACAAGTATATAAACTCAGGAAAAGAGAATGAGGGGGATGTTTGCGGAATAAAGCGACGGCGCCTGGTAGAAGAGAGGATGATGACCTCCCTTACATCACGCTGTGCATCTGCTAAATAGATGATACGTCGGTTGCAACGAGTCTAGTTGCCCTCAGCCTCCCGATAGAGACGAATCGGGAGATTGGGATTTGTATAATAAATTTCCTTGTTCTCCAGCAGAGTCTATTATTCCACCCCTGCCAGATAGAGGGACGTTTCTCGATGAGGCGGCAGACCCTACAGCTGATTACAGGGCTCCTCCTGGTCCACCTGCTGCTGCTGCTGCCGAATCAAGCAAACGCTGTGAAAAATCGGCCGAGAAAACAACGGTCCAGATCAGAGAAACCGCAGGCACAGCAGTTTGACGATTATAATTACGATTATGAAAATTACGACGACTACGAAGAAAAAAATGGTGAGTTTGAAAAATTTCTATATACTTATTGAGACACACATGCACATATATACATTTATACGTACGTACAATTGACTCGCATTATAAGATATAAAAACGATGATTGATGTAATAAAATAATATTCTGACAATTATTTGTCTATATTTCACAGTATTTTCTGTGCTGTCGAGCCTCTTATTTAAATGTTGAATATCATGAGACTACGAAATCTTTGCAGATCTGCAAATCTTATACATGAATGATGTACACTTTTTTCTTAAACTTCCTCGTTAATCGATAATTAAGTACGTAAAATAATTATTTCACTTAATCTTATCATGTAATAGCAATATAATTTTATCTATCATTTTTAATAATAATTATCTATCATTTATAATAATAAATTAAATACAATTTTATTTATAATTTATATAGAAAGAACATTAATTCTTAATATATGTGATAAATGGCAAACAGGTCATTTATGACAGTTGTCTCAAAACGGCGGAAGTCTTTTGTGCTAGAGATCAATCTCGTTAAGCCGTACAAAATAATTAATCACTCGTGTTTTAATCGGAGCAATGCGTTTAATATCATTTATTTCAATTTATTAATTACGAATGCGCTTCAATATAATTTACAGCTAAAGAGTATCCGCATATTAGCTTCCTCGCGGATAATAAAGGTGCTAAAATATGCTTTGAACTAGCGAATGACATATTATTGTTGCAATAATAAGTTGTCATTAATATCAGTAATTTTTTATTTTCCTCGATACTAATAATAAGAATATTATTTAATTATTCAGAGACGATCACGACAACATTACCACTTCCTGGGATTATTCCATCATCAAGCACACGAGTTTCAGGTGAGCATGCGATTCGTGTTTATATATCATTTTAATATAAGAAAAATTATTATGAAAACTAAAGAATTGATGACATGTATAATTAATGAATTTAGGATACTACGAATCATCGACAGAAAGTATGGCATCTTCGTACAGACCGGAAAAACCTACAGATTTACCAGTTCCAACGACAACTCTCTTTTATGGTCGTGGTAAGTGACAAATTAAGTATCTTTTTATTATTGTATTTAAAAAAGATAAATAATTACATAATATAATATGACTGATAAATAATTAATATTGAAAATAATTATTCTTGATGTTAAAGAATAAAAGTCTGTATAAAATAAATCTATTTCTTGTTCATCTTATATCGTATAACATTATTTATTATATATTTATATTTTTATATCTTTATGTATTTATATATTTTTGGATATTATAAAGTTACATATAGCCCTTGAATTAGTTGCATTACGATTTCCTTTGCACAAATAGAACGTTAATCAACAAACAACACTCTGAATAAAAACAGAGAAAATAAAAAAAAAAGAAAAAGTAAATAGATAATTAAAATAAGATATCTTTTAATCGTATATTTTCTAAAATCTGTTTGATTGTTTGCACATTCTAGATTTAGAGCAAACTAATGCCACATCCGAACAAGTTCATTCAGTAAGTAATTGATGATTGAAAAATTGAATTGAATTTTGTAAGAAATAGTTTCTTCTCTTGTGCCCAGGTTCCGTCCACAGAAATTTTACCGGGTGAAAGTAACGTATACAGTTCTGTGGCTGGTCCACGAGTAAGTGATTATTCATAAAATTATTTCTTCAGAAAATATTGAGAAAGATTAATAAAAATAAAACATTAAAAAAAGGGTGAACCCGGTAGACCTGGAGATGCTGGTCGTCCGGGTGATTCAGGATATCCTGGACAACCCGGAAATCCCGGAATTCCAGGACCACCTGGGCCTCCAGGACCTGTACCTGATGTAAGAAATTTTTTCTGTAATTTAAAATTGTTTCTATTTTTTTATATTATGTAAGAGAATTATTGTGAATTATTAATTATTTATACAATATATTTTCTTTATATGGGGTCTTTTCTATGTATATTATTATAATAAATAATAATTTATATTAATATAATATCAATGATACAGGTATCTTTATATTATCAACAATTGGCTTTGTCTCAAGCGAATCAAGATAAAGGTCCAACAGGTGCAGCTGCACCATTGTATGGACCAGAAGCATATTCTTATATTCAAGCGCAAGTAGGGCCGATAGGTCCGCGAGGTTCTCCAGGTAAATTAATTATTTTTAATAATTTTATTTAAATAATAAATAAAATCGTTAATCTTATATATAAGTAATATTTGTTTAAATAATTCTGTCTTAAAATATATATCTAAAAATATATTTTTTATCTAAAATCTAATATTTATACAAAAATTATTTTCTTTGTGTTTATTTGTAGGTCCAGCCGGTGCTCCAGGTCCTCAAGGTTTTCAAGGTACACACGGTGAACTTGGTGAACCGGGATCTCCAGGTCCTCTTGGTGCTCCAGGACCTCGAGGCTTACCGGGACTACCCGGAAAAGACGTAAGAGAGTATAATAAGAATTCTCTCTCTTTATGTACAAAGAAATATTAAAAGTGCTATACAATATTTAACGACAGGGTATCAGTGGAGAAGATGGCGAGACCGGTCCGCCAGGATCACCTGGTCCCGTGGGGTCACGTGGTCTTGCAGGAATGCCTGGACTTCCAGGAATAAAAGGCCATCGTGGTTTCCCGGGTCTAGACGGAGCAAAAGGTGAGCAAGGAGTTTCTGGTGAAAAAGGATCTATGGGCGCACCAGGACCAATGGGGCTGATAGGTCCAATGGTATGTATAAAAAAATAATGTTCTGAATATTCGGATCTCTAAATGTAGAAAGGAGAGGGAGAGAAGAGATTTAAAATAGATTTTTATTGATAATAAGAGTTTTAATGTTTAATACATATTTAATGCTGAAGAGAGAGAGAAGGGGTGGAGGAGGATGAGGGAGGAAGAGAGGAGAGAGAGAACACATTGTTTTGTACAAATGTTATTGTTGGTTGTTATTAACACAGGGTCCAGCGGGGCCACGTGGTGAGAGAGGTAGAGAGGGTTCACCAGGCTCTCCTGGATTAAGAGGCCCTGATGGAATTATTGGATCACCCGGGCAACCTGTAAGTTATTTAATTATTCAATTTATATACGAATTGGAAGTTTACATTTTGAAGAGACTTATTATAAAATACACCTAAAGATTTTTGCAAGATTATAATATTTTTTTATTTATGTTATTCTGAATAAAGTATACAATTGTATAATGTGTACAATTTGCTATTTAAAATATAACATTATCATTTACATATAGGGTGCTGTGGGTAAATCTGGTCCACCAGGTTTTCCAGGCAATCCTGGATCTAAGGGCGATCAAGGATCACAAGGACCAAAAGGAAGTCAGGGTTTACAAGGCCCGCGAGGTGAGATACTTTGATTGTTATCTAAATAAAGACAAAAGCTGCATTGTTTTTTATAAATGTGTTTATATTTATTTTGAAGGAAAGCAATATTTATTTTATTGATCTCTTAATTAATATTTCTTACAAAGGTGAAAGTGGCCGTCCAGGACAGCCTGGCGAGACAGGTCCGCAGGGTATTCAGGGTAAAGATGGGAGTCCTGGCGAGAATGGAGCTACTGGTGCGATAGGACCCGTTGGTCTACCTGGATTTCCCGGTACTCGAGGTCAACCTGGAGCAGCGGGTAATCCTGGTATTCCTGGAGCCAAAGGAGCAAGTGTATGCATAATTAGCGTACAGTTTATAAACTATATGAATTACGTCTTAAACTTTATATATACTTTTGACGATATTTTTACAGGGCCTTCCTGGTGAAAGGGGTTTTAAAGGCGATTTCGGCGTGAAAGGTGATGCAGGAATACCCGGTCCGCGTGGACTTCCGGGACCTCCTGGCAACGAAGGCAAGAGAGGCAAGAGAGGTGTGCGTGGACCGATCGGTGTCGCGGGACCTTCTGGAGAACGCGGTACACCTGGAATGCGTGGGCTTCCTGGGCCGGACGGTCCGGTCGGACCTCAAGGTATCTTATATTATATATTGTATTGATTAGAACATCATTAAATATATTAAAATACATAAAATACATATGCATATATAAACGTTATTGTTATAAAGATTTTCAAATAATGATATAAGCTGAGAATATATTATAATTATATTTTGTTATATGATATTTTTCGGAAAATGTTAATTAAAAAATATTAATTTCTTTTGAAAATAATAATACGAAGATAGAAGTTTGATTAGATTTATAAAACTATAAATAATATTTTAATTTGATATCACAATCCAAGTTTTATGAATATTGAATTAAATAGAAGTTTATAATTTTTCAATGTGGTTAAACCTTTTTGTTTTATTATAATCTTCCCAAAATTTCTGTCTTAAATTGTCTTCACATATTCTCTCCTTTTTAAACATATACATATAAAAAAATGCAATATAAGAAATATAATAATAATTGTAAGTAATCGTGATTATAAATAATTCTCAGGACATCCTGGTGATCGTGGTCCAGCGGGAGCTGTTGGACCGAAAGGAGCTACTGGGGATCCTGGACGACTTGGATCGCCAGGATTACAAGTATAAAAATATTTTAATATCACGATTCTCGCGGTATGAAAAGTATAATATATAAATATTGGTTAAAATTTCAGGGTTTGCGTGGTTTGATGGGTAAATCAGGAGCTCCTGGAAGACCAGGCAATCCTGGCGAACGTGGAATTCAAGGCGCAGATGGCAAGCCCGGAGAACAAGGTTCACCTGGACCTCAAGGTCTACCAGGATTACTAGGGGCGCCAGGAGAGAGAGGATATTCCGTAAATAATATTATTGATTCTTCGTAAAAATTAACGTGTGCACGAAATTTTCTACGGAAAATACATTTTCACAATAAATAGATGCAAAAATATAAGGTACTTTCATGTGTACACACATATTGAGCTTTACACAATACACAGGTATTGTGAGTATTAATATTAAATAATAGGATTAAAATGTAACAAATGTTAATATCGTACTCTAATCTTTTATTGTATTTTTTCAAACTTTTATGTTGTGTTAGGGAGAACCTGGAAAAGATGGTGAATCTGGCAATCCGGGTTCGCCCGGTCCGAGGGGAGATACTGGTAAAGAAGGGCCTCCAGGAGTACAGGGTCCATCAGGTCCACCGGGAAACGACGGCGCGCGTGGTCCTTCGGGATCAGTTGGACCTAGAGGTTTTCAAGTACGCAGCGTTGAAATATACAATTTTACAATCTTGTGATGCAAATATGAGCTAAATGCGAGATTTAACGTGTTAATAAAACTTATGCACAGGGTCTTCCAGGCGCCACTGGTAATCCAGGTGTTCCAGGAAAGGATGGAGAAGCGGGGTTACAAGGACCTCTCGGTCCGCCGGGACCAGTCGGCAACAGAGGCGAGCGAGGAATTCCGGGAGAAAGAGGACTCACCGGATCTCCGGGACCTATGGGCCCGAGAGGAGAAACTGGAACGCAAGGCCCTGATGGTCTTACTGTAGGTTATTATCTCGCTTATATGTTTTAATCGTTCAGAATCAGAATATTCCGTTATTTCTATTTTTATTCTTTCGATGTGGAATGATTTAATATTGTGATTTTTAGAAATAAGCTTTTTAATTTAGATACAAAACTTTATATTTAAAATAAATTTACAATCTACAAATTTACATTATATTTACAAATTATTGACTTGTGCATTTTGTTTCTAAACGCTTCATATAATAGTGTATCCGGAATAGATCTTATGTATAATATAAACGTATATATAATATGAATTATATATGTATATATAATATAAATTATAATATTTATTTATATTTATATTATTTATTTTCTTTAGGGCTTACCAGGGCCTAAGGGAGAAAAAGGCAGTCTCGGTACATCGGGATTGTTAGGACTTCCTGGCGCGAGAGGATTACCTGGAGAATCTGGACAGAAAGGAGAGAGGGGAGCGGTCGGACCAATTGGCCCTGAAGGTCCATCAGGTAACATCCTACGTTTTATTGAAATGTAAAATCTGGTAATATTTAAATTAATTTGCAAACTATTAATGTCAATGTAATATAAAATTCAATTAATGACAATTTATTAACAAGACATGCATTTTTTTACTTAAATTTATTGCAGGACACATTGGAGAACGTGGTTTACAGGGAGAAGTTGGACCCCCTGGTTCTCCTGGGGAACCAGCGGAACGAGGTGATCCGGGAGCACCTGGTCTTATTGGCGAGCCTGGAGCACCTGGTAATCCAGGGGACAGAGGTCTCCAAGGATTGCAAGGCTCGCCGGGTTTCTCAGGTCCACAAGGATTAATCGGACTTCCTGGTCTAAAGGGTGATCGTGGATATCTGGGTTTAAAGGGAGAGCAAGGAAATCCGGGACTATCCGGTAATGAATAAATAGTTTTAAACTATTTTATAATTAATGACATGGTCGCTCGTAAAATTATTGTGTGCTTACAATAATAATAATATATTAATATATTTATTATATATATTTAAATTACATATATTTTTATATTAAATATTTTATAATATGTAGATTAGAATTATTTTAATTCACATGTAAGTATATAAATTACATTGGTTAATAGGCAGTCCTGGCGAAGCTGGACCACCTGGACCTATTGGACTTATCGGTGCTAAGGGAATTAGAGGTGAACCGGGTGCACGAGGTGAATCTGGCTTGATGGGACCACCTGGTATCGCGGGACAAATTGGTCCACCCGTAAGTCGTTAATCTTCATTAATTTTAAACAAATAACATATAATGTAATTAATAAAAAAAATAACATACATTTAATAAATAATAGAATATTAAAGACTTATAGAATATACGATTGGTATGTGTGTTACAGGGCCCACCGGGGAATACAGGATCACCTGGTCCTCCAGGATTGCATGGTGCCAAGGGCAACACGGGCGATGCTGGGCGTTCTGGAAATCCAGGTCCAATTGGTAATTCTGGTCTACCAGGAATAGATGGAAATAAAGGTGAAAGTGGATCCCAGGGTCCTCAAGGACCGACCGGTCCTCAAGGACCTCAAGGTTCATCCGGCGAGAGAGGTTTGCCAGGTTTACCCGGTTCTCCTGGTTCTATAGGGAGTAGAGGATTACATGGGGCACCTGTAAATAAAAATATATACATATTATATTTAAACAATACTTTATTTAGTTCTCTACATTGTTTTTTTTAGTCATTAAAAAAAATTTTTTTTATTGTATTTTTTCCCTATAACTATTATAATCACTATTTTTTTTTCATTTATAAATAATTTTATATAACAAATTGACATTACTTTTTAAGGGTGAAACAGGACAACCTGGAAAACCAGGTGCAGCAGGTCCATCCGGACCACCCGGATTAATAGGCTCTCCTGGCTTCCCTGGTCCCGTGGGAGAGGCAGGACCGGAAGGCCCAGTTGGAAAACCAGGGCTACCAGGAATAGCCGGCCGACCTGGTGATAAGGGACCACCCGGAGTATCTGGTGCAGCAGGCCCCTCTGGTTCACCCGGATTACCAGTAATTATATTATAATTTTTATTTTCCGCTTTTCTTTTTTATATATAGATATACTATATACTATAATTTAATATATAAAATAAAAATATATCAGTATAAATACATATATCAATAAAAATTTATTTATTTATTTATTTTTAATAGGGGCCACCTGGATCTACAGGACCTGCCGGACTCGCCGGGGAACCTGGTCCGAAAGGTGAAGCGGGACCACAAGGAGTAGAAGGTCTACAGGTAATGCACGTTTATTAAATTCAATTAATTAAATAATTAATTAATTTATATATAATAATAATTTATATATATATATTAATAACTTAATTTAAATTAAAGTAATAATAAAGTTGAAGAAATTATCTTCGATTAGTTTATGATATTAAATCTTACAGGCTTAAAAAGAAACATAAAAAGTACTTCGTATATAGTAATAATAATGTATATATAAATCAAATTCTGGTGTATTATGACATTTTTAGGGTCCACGAGGAAAACCCGGTCCGGCAGGCATCGAAGGTGCAAAAGGCGATCGTGGAGAAGAGGGATCGAAAGGGACGAAAGGACATCGCGGATTCAATGGTTTGCAAGGATTGCCCGGCGCTTCTGGTTTGCCAGGGGAAAAGGGTATGCCTGGTCTACCAGGACTTCCTGGTAAAGACGGAGAGCCAGGTATTAGAGGTAGTCCTGGACGGGAAGGCAGTCCAGGGCCTATAGGACCTGCCGGAAATCCTGGACCATCAGGTTCATCTGGAGAGGAAGGTCGCCATGGCTCGCCCGGTCTTCCAGGACCTCCCGGACCACCCGGTCCTCCTGGAGAAATTGGTTTTGGCTACGATACCGCGTCTCTAGCAGCATTTCTACGTACGATTTAATTGATTAAAATATATTTACATAAATATAATAGATTATAATTTATTATAATTGATTAATTTTATTATATTTGATATAATTATTTTATTATATTTTAATATTTATATTTTTATTACATTTTATTTTATTATATTATAATTGATTAACTTTTTTATATTATATTTTATTATAATTGATTTTTAGATTTTAGACACAAACATATAAGATGTTCTAAAATTCTAAAATATTGCTTATGTTAGACTTTCTCGACTTTTATTTGAGTTTTTATATTTAAATTAAATTTTTTAAGATTATACTATATTTGCGTAAAAACTTTCTTATTTATCATACAGAACAAGGTCAAATTAAAGGACCAGATCCACTCGGTGATGAACCACCAAGAATATTTAGTAAAGATATCACTGAAGAAGAACGAAGAGAATTGCTTATGAAAGCATATGAAAATCTAAAGTCATCGTTTCAAAAATTGGTGAAGCCAGATGGTGAAAAGAATTCGCCGGCCAAAACCTGTCGAGATCTATTCGTTGCCTATCCAGATAAATTATCTGGTAAGTCTTGAGTATCATTCATTTAGTTTACGTCACAGTTACTGCACTTTCTATCAATTTCCAATTTTTCCATTTAAATTTCATTTCCAATTTTAATTTTCATTTGCGACAGAAATAATCAAATATATAAAAATAGCGGCAACATTTCTTCTGAGAAAAAAGTTAAGCTAAAGAAATCTTTAATCCAAAGATAATATAAAGAACGATGAAAATATTATTCTATATGTACAGTGGCTTATAAATAAATAATATACATTTACTTATAAATTAAATGAAATAATTCACGAATAGAAATATTATCACGAGTCACATATGTATAGATAGAACTGTTGCATTATACAAGGAGTTAAATATGGATTAAAATATTTAAATTAATATAAATTTATACATATATAATAGGGGAATATTGGATTGATCCAAACGAAGGAGACGTACGAGACGCAATCTTGGTGTATTGTGATGCTGAGAAACGTGCAACTTGCATTTTACCGAATCCCGTCCGTTCACCAGAGATCACTCACATCACTGATCAACAGGAGACCTGGCTGAGCGAGATAGACGACGGCATGAAGGTTGCTTTATATATTATATCTATATCTATATACTTGCTGATTTCGGCTGTGTTAATTATTGTAATGAAAGATATAGAACGCATTTCTGAAAAATAAATACTTATAAAATGTGTTTGCATTCGCAGATTACATACAAGGCGGATAATAATCAAATCAATTTCTTGCAATTGCTCTCGAAACGTGCGCAGCAGAATATTACATATCATTGTAAAAACAGCGTCGCTTATTTCGATTACGAGCGAAAAACATACAGAAGGAGCTTGAAGCTTCTGGCTTGGAATGACGTTGAATTGACATCACGTGGCAATCAGCGTCTTAAGTACGAGATGGTAACAGACGAATGCAGGGTAAGTTAAATTTTTTTATTCCATTCAATCTGTTTAATCCATTTTTTATATTTTTCATAAAACGAAATAATATAGACAATTTTAGATTGTTTTCAATATATTTAACATTATATGTCATGATTTTATTTATTTTTTATTTTTATATAAATAATGAAACAATTATTGTTTATATAATATAAACAGAAAGAATATATTTGTGTGGCTAAAATCATGTTAAAACAGAGACGTCCATATGAATTCAAATGTATTAAATGTATAAATAGAATATTAGACGGTTTATTATATTACATAGTTTATTTATATATACATCACACAATTCATAGCTTCATCAAAATCATTGGGGTAAGACTGTGGTCTTATATGAGACGGACAAACCCGTGAGACTTCCCATCTTAGACGTGGCTTTGCGAGATATCGGAAAACCTGAACAAAGTTTCTCCGTTGAAATCGGCGCGGCTTGTTATCAATAACACAAGGTATAATTATTTGATGCAATATTACAACTGTTATATCTTACTGGATTTATGGACTATCCGTCATTTTCTATTTTACATATAATAAGGAAATGATGTCTTCCAATATATCTTAAAGAGATTAGATAACTATATATACGCTAAAATTTTTTTACAATAAAATTAGCAATTAAACATTATATTTAATTTAATCTGCATAGTGAC
Source organism: Prenolepis imparis (assembly GCF_030444845.1). Taxonomy (NCBI): domain Eukaryota; kingdom Metazoa; phylum Arthropoda; class Insecta; order Hymenoptera; family Formicidae; genus Prenolepis; species Prenolepis imparis. Next base: position 15,827,663 of record NW_028141163.1, on the reverse strand, counting down.
CGGTGTATTGTGTGTATCGGTATTTTTACTTCAAGTTCTCGAATAGCAGAAGTAATTCAAAAATACTTAACACAAGTATTTGTAAATTAACTATATCGCACCTCTTATATTATAAGAAAAATGTGAAGCTTAATTGAAAAAAATTATATCTGAAGAGCGATACTACTTGAATATCAACAAAATTTTATCGGAATACTTGAATATTATCCACGACCAGTGACGTATCTATGGGGGAGGAAGAAGCTTCAGCAGCCCCCGAAATCCGCGAGATCTAATTGATTAAGTTGTCAGCATTTTCGCACTCATAGAGCACTGTTTTATTAAGTAAATAAAACTACAGTTCACATTGTTTAATGTTAAGTATGAATTTGATTTAATGTATAATTGCTCGTTCCAGCCGCTCTTCCTCCCCCCCCCTTCCTCATTAAACAAAATTCTAAATACGCCACTGTTCACAACTATATTATCCATCGGATATATGTGGATATCCATGTGTAAAAGATATTCGAGCAATAATTATAGATTTAGTACTATATACGCATTGTGCCAAAAATGCTTTATATTTGTTAGTATTATATTTGTTCTCTGTTGTTTCTTTTTAAATTTTAAAGTATATGAACATATAGAACGTACAGAAAATATAAGAAAGTAGATAGGATATAAGAAATATAAAATCTATAAATATATAAATCAGAGAATAGATAAAAAAAGATCCGTTTTATCTAAAAGCGCAACTATATCTATGCACTTTTATATGTGAATTGCATTCCTCGTCGTATAAATTTTATTTGATCGTGGATCCCGATGCATTCGTAGAATCGTAGCTACTGTTGCGTAAATGGAACTTGGTCATCAATGTCAAATATATCGATCAGTGCTGTATTATAAAACAGTAGCACCTGGTGTGCAAGTTTGTGAAATTTATATATGATAAAATATCGTACAAAATTCACATACATATATCAATGAATTAATTACATTACATCTATAATTAATATGCTTAAATATATATATTTATTATAAAATTTCAAATTATTTATTATAATATTTATTAATATGGTAATTGTAACACATATACATATAAAAAATATTATATAGCTAAGCAATTATTATATATAATATAATTATTTATATATTAATTATATAATATTATTACATATAATAATTAATGCAATATAATATTATATATAATTATATATGTATAAAGTATATATGTAATTTAAATATCGCACTATAGCTATATATTTGACAAGTATGCAAGGAATTTTTGTGCCCCCTGACGTTCCATCTCTTGCACCGCCCTTGCACGGCGGCATTTGTGTCGACGATGCAAGGCGTCGCGTCACTATGGTACTCGCGGCGAAAGGGAGCAGTTCGGAGCTCGGGGCTCGGAGTTTTCGGAATCGCGCATAGTCCATAGTCCGCTCAGTCGTCAGTCGTGCTCCAACCTCCGACCGTTCGTGTCGTCAGCTGTTCGCGTAGAACGCAACTTTCCGAGATCTTTTGCGATTAACGAGACGCTCTCGCGAAAATCGGAACAACGACACACAATTGTGATCGATTAAATCGAGTTTGCACGAAATACACGTGCCAGTGTTTATTGTCCCGATCGCGCCAATTCTATCGGCCAGGTCTTGCTCCCTTTCGGTTTATCGATCCCTGGATACGTCGTTTTCGCGCGCAATTTCTTGACGAGCAACACGCAGAGAGAGAAAGATTTCACGGATTGAGAGATTGAGGTTAGTCTCACGTTTACTGTTCGCGTTTGAGTTATTACTGACTATGAATGAAAGTATTTTGCCGCTAATAATCTCATTGTAGCATTAGCAGCATTATATAGTCCATTACGTTTAATCTATACTATTGCGCTCATTGAAGGAGAGTTTAAGAAACGATTCGAGAGTTTTGGAGCAGCACTACGTCGAAAATTTTATAAAGTTGAATAATTATATAACAAAGAAATTTTATTTAAGGTACAACAAATAAAATTTTATGGTTCTTTATTATTTATAATTATAAAAAATTGCACGATTATAAGTAATTCAAACATCGTATACATTTGTAAAAAAAATAAAACAGAAAGCTTGTTGTAGAATAATGTATAGTTGAGAAAAGACGATTTTCTTCAACGTATCTTGACTAAATCACACGAAGAAGTAATGATCATCGCTAACATAATCAATTTCCGGTGTCTTATATCGACACTCATTAATCACATTTTGTTGTGCACTGAGGCAAAATTAGACAGACGACTTTGCCAAGTTCAACGAGTACATGAATAGGCATGTTTAGATAATTTGTCAGATGATCTGTAAATACTATGACTATAGTGCACGTTAAAAAATGCGACAGTTTATCTCATACATTATCACAATTATAATCATTTCATGCGATATATCACGTTGATGACGTAATGAAGGACAAGGACATTATATACCATATGATTTCAAGTGACCGTATGACTCGTCAGATCTAAATTTTATGTAATATATAAATCACAAAAATTGATAAGTATTATATAAAATTTTCGCGGAAAGATAAATCTTTTAAAAGAAGAAAAGAAAATCTCTGAAAATATTATTTCGCCAACGAAGAATAATAAGATCGAATAGTGCTGCTTCAAAACTTATTTCCTTTCAACGCAAATTCTATCGTTCGATATTCTCGTGCTCCTCTTCTACAATTTTATTTATAGATGTTATCGTTGTGTGCAATATTTTCTTCCAATTATTATTATGTGAATTAAACGAGATCACTGGTTTCTTGTAAACTCTCACACATTCCAAAATATATTTAACATAACTCTAATAAATTATTGCAAATTGCGAAATTATATTTGGAAATATCTAACATAATTCTCACAAAAGTTTAAAAAATATTGCATTTGCAAGATTATATAATACTGATGGCTTCTTTTATGTGAGATAATTGAGATAATTGTTTTTGCAAAAATATTTCGGAATGTAGACAGCTGTACGCGCAAATGTCATCAGCGGATTACGATTAATTTTATCGGCCGCCTATAGATATATAATTCAAGTGATTCACATGTCGAATAATATTTACGAGTGCAAAATCTACACCCGGAAGCATACTTAAGATGATTTAAACTCAAATATTCTCATTATTAAAATGAAAAAATAAGGAAGAATAAAGAACCAGTGTTGAAGAATATTATATATTTGAAAGATTTGAGTGTAAAGACCAGCTAATTCGCTTTTTAAGAATATATCTTACAAGAATATATCATCTAAATTATGGTAAATTTTTCCAATTTTTAAAATTACATTTTTTTATATTCACTAATATGCGAAATCAAATTTATAATTAATCTATTTTCTTCTATATAATGTTAATTTAAAAAAATATGATTAATAGAATTAATAATAAAAGAAATTAATTAAAGCTGTTGAAAGTCAATAGTCAACGTAAATGCAGTGAATTGTCACTTTAGTTATGTACTCATTAAAAACTTACGATTAGTACGATTATATTACTTTGTAGTAATATCAGTAATTATACATATATCCTAAGAAATCATCCAGTAATTATCCTAAGAGTCACTTAATTAAATATTACAATTGAAGCAATAAAATTGGAGCAGTATCTTGCAATCATAATTTGCATTATAATTACAATTGAAGCAATAAAATTGGAGCAGTATCTTGCAATCATAATTGAAGATAAAGATTCGTATTACCACATAAAATGTAAAAAAAAAGAAAATAGAATATTAGTTTGGTTTTGTGCTCTTCTTATCTTACGCTCGATACGGTCGGCAAACAAAAGATTAAAATTGAAATAAAAAGATCCAGCGTTAAGAACGCAGTGTCAACGGACAAGCAAGCTTTGGATAAATGTCTTAAGAAAAATCGCTTGTAATTAAAATCGGTGAATGAATTAAAATCTGTCAAATATATCGTATTTTTCATGTCGCTTTCGTCAATATTAGTTTAACTAATATTGACCAAATTATTTGTCGCCTTTGATTTTTTTCCGAGATATCTTTCAAATCATTCACAATCCATATAGACAAAGTATAGTGTAACTTTTTTTTATCAAATCGAGAGAATATATATATATATATATATATATATATATATATAATTTTACAGGTAATCTCGATAAATCCGTTATAATCTGTTAATGATAAATTTGATCTTCTACAGAAGTTCTAATACATAAAAATATATAAAGACAAACACAAATATATTTCAAATATGGAAAAAAATTTATTGATAGATATAAGAAGAAAAAAAAATCGAGAATAAAAATTTCTGATATTTTCCTTCAATCATATCTCGAGAATTTCGTCAAAAAATATGTTTAAAAAATCAATAATCAAGAGAGTTTCTTGGATTCATACTACATTTGAAGTTCACATTGTCATACTATTTAGGTTTAGCGCGCCAAAAAAATACTTGTCGCGCAAGCCCGGCCGATTCTAATATCGCGACGACGATTTAAATATAGAATTTTCGTTGTATGGCATACGTGCTGCGAGCGTGACTAACAAATGCGTGCTTTTCAGACGTCCTCGTGATCATCCCGGAGGACGCCGCACGTCAACGCGCGTGAAACGTGTAGGAGGCCAAAGCGGAGCAACGTCGTCGTCGGTTTGGAACTACGCGGCATGACGCAACACAATCGGACCAATAGTCGGCGAATCGATTGAACACCGAAAAAAGAAACGAGCAGGCCTCAGTCGACTGCCATCAATTGACGAAGTAATCCACGCTTGGTGGCAAAGATCGTGTATCATCGTGCATCTCGTTCTCACGCTGATAATAGTTGCGACGATCGTACACGGCAAACAGTGAGAATGGCTCTCTTCCGGAAATTCAATGGTAAGTACTTGCCAGTTAACGATTATAGCTGTACTGGTGCGACTTTCCCTCTCTATCTGCTTTGTCTATAGTTTTATTATAGTTTAGTTTACCAATTTTTTATTTTTGTTGTGTTTTCTGTTTTATGCTTTTCAGATATTTATAATCTCTATTATTTTTATTGTTAAATTAAGTCTCTTCAAAAATATTAATTGAAACTTGTTTAGTATTTATAACTAATATACAATGATTTTATATATAATGCGCTACAAGTATAAAATATAAATATAAATATTTTTTTACTAATAGTCGTAGCTCGTAGCTCTCTATTTTTGTGAGAGATTATTTTTGCACATCCAAAATATTGAAATATGTATTTATAATACATAATAATATTAATTGAAACTTGTTTAGTATTTATAACTAATATACAATGATTTTATATATAATGCGCTACAAGTATAAAATATGAATATAAATATTTTGTTACTAATAGTCGTAGCTCGTAGCTCTCTATTTTTGTGAGAGATTATTTTTGCACATCCAAAATATTGAAATATGTATTTATAATACATAATAATATTAATTGAAACTTGTTTAGTATTTATAACTAATATACAATGATTTTATATATAATGCGCTACAAGTATAAAATATGAATATAAATATTTTGTTACTAATAGTCGTAGCTCGTAGCTCTCTATTTTTGTGAGAGATTATTTTTGCACATCTAAAATATTGAAATGTGTATTTAATTGAACGATTAATATGATGTTTGGAATATGAATCAAAAGTATATCAATTTAAATCTTTGCTTTTGAAATGTCGATAGTTCAATGTTCAATATCCTCGCCAATATATATTGGCAAATACTCTTTGGACTTTTCGCAAGCCCTCTTCAGTAAACAAATTCCAAAGTTTCTAATATATATGTTTCAGCATAGTTAATTATAGAATATGAATAATGACAAATGAATATTATAGATAACTGAGTTGCTTCTAAATAATAATTTTAATTGTGTATAAGTACAAAAAAAAATAATACGCATTGTATCAATATTTATTTTTTAATTCGAGGGAATATCATTTTTTTCGAAATTATTTTTGCAAGGGAAACTCTGTGACATAATTTTCGCAAATGTTACACATTATCAGTGACACAGATTCGCATAGTTCTTTTTGTTACAAAACTTCGTGTAAGTGATAAGCATCATCTCGGAAAATGATAAGCATTATATAACTGCCTGCGTGCAGATTTGTGTAAAAATCTCAGGAAGAGATAGCCAACGCATCGTAATTTCGTTGTTATACGACTTTGCGACTCGTCATTCTGCGATCTAAACGGAAATTCAAATTAGCAAACATTGCGCATACCATTACGCAGCTGCATAATATTTTTTTTCGAACGTACAAGCACGTATCAACTTCGTACAGAGTATATCCGTAATACGAGCTTCTATTTCCCATTTGCAAAAATAGACTTACAGACATGTTGCTTGTCAAATGTTTTGGCATATTTTACGTTTAAAAAAAAAAAGAAAAAAGAAAAACGCGAACTAACGAAGAAAATTTATCGATCGTGTATAAGGTGTGTTAGAAACATCGACCTTAATTTTGACGACGCATTCTGAACGATTTTAAATCAGATCGTTCAATAAAACTATTTTTATTATTAGAGATAATTTTACGAAAAGAAAATGCTTCTAACTGCTTGTACTTTTTGTATTTTTCCACATTACATTTGACATATAAATTTTAATATACACAATTAAAATTTTCTTAAAATTAAATATTTAAAATGTTAAGGAAATTAAATTTGAGTTTTTGAAAAATTTGATTTGATAGACTTATTATTAATAAAATGAAAAATTATTATTAGAAGATCTTGAACACATTATGTACAGTCGTATAAGCGGCTTGTTAATGAGGTAAATGACTTATATTTAAATATTTATACGAAATTACTTTTAAATGCTGTACCTATTATAAAGGTAAATTCGCTGTTCGAACCAAGATATTTTCCACATTATAAATATTATCACAATTGATATTTTCTATTTGTCGGCGCGTAATTATCATACGCGATAAAAAAGTTGAAAAAAAAATTATGCAACTCGAAGAGCGCGTTGAGCTTGAAATATTGTTTACTTTAATGCTTTATATAATGATTTTACGTGTGTGCATGTGTATTTATCTTTTCTAAATTGTGACTATTTTTTTAGATTGTATTTGTCATTACATCATATAATTAAATAACGCAATATTATATTTGTGTCAATGGTACATTTAAATATACTTCGTTACCTTTGTATGTACACACACATAGCTACTTAAAATCAATAACACGGAAAAAATTATTCAATTCGAAAAAATATATAATACACAAATAAAAAAATTGATATACAAATAGAAAATTAATGTATACATATAAAGAGATATTGCATTGATTATTCTCTGTTCGTAATTCACTAAGCAATCGATTTTAGAAAAAAATATAATTTATATTTTAAAAAATTATCGTTAATTGTAAATTACAGTATTTTTCATGATTATCAGCATTATTTTCTAATCAATAATGTTTTTAATTAAGAAGAATAATAGCTGTATGTTTTATAATGCCAAGGATTTTAAAAAATTATACAAAGAGAGATTTAGGAAATTATAATCTTATTTATCTTATTTATCTTATTTCTTATTTCCTTTGAGTTGTCTCTTACAATTTTATTAATCTTAATTATCATTGAAAATAATGCTGTAAATAAGACTATATTATCTCCCGATAATATAAAAGAAAACTTTTAATTAATTTTAATCATTAATATATAATAAAATAACAAAAAATCGTAATAAATAATAAAATAGTAAAATAACATTTTGTAGAGAAGTTTCACAAAAATTTTATTTGCCTACTACTATTTGTATAATAAAAATTAAAAAATTGTAACAAAATTATGTTTGTCCATTAAATTTTTAGAGAATATTTAGTTCTATTTATCGATATAAAAGTTTATGTGTGATTAATCTGCAACGATTTACATATCAGTGATATATTGCTCGTATTGGAATGTGGAATTGGAATAAGTTTAATCTCTCAATAACAAACGTTAACTTAAAAATCAAAATAAATTGCATCGTGCGATATGGAAAGAATGAAAAAGCTCGTATTATGAAGCACGAAGTAGTATGCTATCGATCCGATGTTCTTTCATCGTAATTATCAGCAATGCAATAACACTATACACAATCGTTAATACGAGAGAGAATGATTGTTCGATCAGGCACGTATAAATACTTCGAGGATAAATAAGCTTTGTGACCTTCTAGAATTTACAATCTACTCTAATGTTTTTCCTTGAATGGGATTCTCTTGAAATATAATCAGGGTTGATTGCATTAATAAGTTTTTTTAATTTTAAGTACCTTTCTATAATTAATTTTAAAATTTGATAGTATATCAATGTATTAGTGTTGATATATATTATTTATTAATACGTGTTCTTTTAAATATAATATTAATAAATAAAAATTATAGATAATAAATATACATAGAAAGATATAATATATAAAGTGATAAAATTATTATTAGTAAAATTATTTTTATTATTATTTTATATTGTTAATTTATAATATTAATTCATATTGTTAGTAATTCTATTTTTTGGAGTGCTTGTTTTTTTATAGCAACACACAATATCACAAGCCGAACACGCTATTACAGCTGTTTTCGTGGATATTATTACGTATAATAGAATGCGAGATGTTTACTGTGTAAGATACGTCATTCATTCGTGATTTGAAATTATTAGATATTATATGCTTAGAGATTCAAAGGTCAGTTTCTCGACTTTGAGTTACAGTGAGGCAAGCGGAAATATATTATTTACGCTCGTGTATTATTTTTATAAGTGTATCCGAGTGTTTCAATAAATAAATTAATATTAATAGAAAGTTTGTGCAGGAGAAATTAATAATTCTGATATTAATATTAGTAATAAATACTACAATAGCAATACAATTTGAAATAGATTAATTGTAAGTAAGAGAGAATAAATTCCTTTAAAAATTATTAATTTGAGTAAACATGAAGTTACAATATTTCTCAACATATGTATTTTAATACTATGTATAAAATTATTAGAAGTAAACATTGTTTAAAATCTAATAGCTATAAAAAATTATTAATATAAATTATGAATATATTAATATATGAATGAAAAATATTATTATATTTAGCAAATTATCGCAATTTATTTCGATTGACTCTTAAATAACAGGCATTCGCATGTATTACAGAGAAAATCCCTCGGAGAGGGATTCTGGGAGCGATGATGTTTCTGGCATGCATGTTCTCATACGTCATTCGTACCAATTTATCCATAAGCATTGTCGCCATGGTAAATGTTACGAGTAAAGACGGTGGCGTTGGTCCAGCGTGCAGTGTGGCGGATATAAACAGCAATAAGACAGTCGTGCTTAAAGATGTAAGTTAACACTCGCAAAATTTATATAGAAACAAAATTATCCTAAAAATATATCTTTCTTATATTTTTTTTTTCCTTAGTTTGGAGAACGTTTCGAATGGAATCAACATATCCAAGGGCTGTTGCTATCAGGATATTTTTATGGCGTTCTACCGGCTAGTATACCAGCTGGACTCTTAGCCGAAAAATACGGAGGTTCTAAAGTGGTGGCGTAAGTATAATTGAAAGTAAATTAATAACTAATTAATTTATCTGCGGTGACTTATTCTTGGTCTTTTTATGACATAGATTTGCCACGTTAATACCGGCAGTATTAAATCTTTTGATGCCATGGGCTGCTTCTATTCATTACGGTTTCGTCTTTGCACTTCGTTTCATAATGGGATTTTTCGGAGTAAGTTGCCTAATCCTCTTGTACCTATATTTTTTAAATATATTGCGAGATTGTTATGTTTAATGTTAACATGAATTCTTCGCATTCAAATACTATACTTAGTTTTATTTTGTGAGTTTTACATCCAATTTTAACCATCGTATATAGAATATTTTTTTTCGTTATTTTTTAACAAATTTTTAATAAATTTTTTCTCCATATAATTAGTTTTATTTTATTTTATAATCTCTTATATTTCGATATGTAAATCCTTAGTAAGAGTAAGATTAATTCTTAGGGTGCCGTTTATCCCGCTCTCCATGCAATGATTGCTAGATGGGTGCCTCCTGGTGAAAAAGGCATGTTTGTGTGGACTATGCAAGGTAATTATATATATTCTTCTTTACTTATTTATTTTCTTTAAGGTAAAAAATGTTTTCTAGAATATTTATAATCTATCTTGTTTTACTTTTTTTTAAGGTGGTCCATTCGGTACCGTTGTGACATTCGCTTTATGTGGCGCGGTAATCAGTGCTTACGGATGGAAATCTGCATTTTACGTTACGAGTGGGCTTATGTTAGTTTTTTATGTTTTATGGGTTTATTTAATATACGATACACCGGAATCACATCCCGGAATTACAGAGAAAGAGAAAACGTATATAAAAGAACAAATTGGCACTACCGTCTCGAAACAAAAGGTTTGGATTTTGTAAATAAACTATAAAATAATGAAAAATAAAAAAAAACGAATCATCAAATATACCAATATTTTACACAGGTCCAATTACCAGTGAAGGCAGTCGCCACATCTGCGCCGTTTTTAGTACTACTATGGGCTCACTTTGCGAACATGTGGGGTATATATTTCATCTCTACAAACGGACCCAAATATACGTTAGAAGTCCTTGGTTTCAACATGAAATCGGTACTATTTTTATGGTGAATCTATTTCGCGAAAAAAAAAAAAAACATTTCGATTATGACATTACATACTTTTATCTCGTCATTACTAAAAATGTTTCTGTTTTATTTATAGGGTGGCGCAATAACTGGATTACCTTACATAGCTAGGCTGGGCGCCGGAGTGTTATTCGCAGCAGCGGGCGATTATGTGCGAAGGAGGAACTTTTTGTCTCTAAGCTGGATAAGAAAAATATTTATGCTTTTCTGTAAGTAATTTGGGACAATCTATATTAGAAATTGAGATATTGTAATGTGTACGTATATGTATAAATTGTTATCTAATCAATAATTGTTGCATATTATATGAACAGCTCACATGGGACCTGCAGTTTGTTTAGTAGCGATGACGTATGTCGGTTGCGATGCCACAAGTGCGATGATAATGTTAATATTGGCGCTGGCCTTCAATGGAGCCGCGTGTCAGACTAATTTACAGAACCATCAAGATTTAGCACCGAACTATGCTGGTTCTTTATACGGAATTATGAATACATTCGGTAGTTTCCCGGGATTCATTATTCCACCCATTATTGGCGCTTTGACCAATGAGAGGGTACGTTATCTCTTTACATTAAAATTATGTTATATATATATATGTGTGTGTGTGTGTGTGTGTGTGTGTGTGTTATATACTATATTCTAATAATTTGTTCACATGTTTTCAAATTACAGAATGGAATTGAGGAATGGCGTATAATGTTCTGGATATCGGCGGTAGTATTTGCATCGGCAACGGTACTCTTTTGGCTATTCGGATCGGCGGAAATGCAATCATGGAATGATTCGACTCATACTAAAGTGCCTACTATTGCCGATGAGGAAAGGCATATAAACGAAACAACGACGAAAGATACGATGAACGATGCTGAAACCGAAGAAAACGAACGTCTCTAATAACTTAGAAAATGAAATGAAGGTAATGTATGTACAAAAATTAATAGTCTATTGTCGAAAAGAGAGTGCATTTTAGATTGATGCAAATTTTGACCTCTTTGTCAAAAAATGTCACTGTTATGACGTATTTTGTACAGCAATTACAATTAATACTGTACAACTTCCAATTGTTAAATGGATACAAAGATAATTATCGCCCTGTTAACACATACTGAAAAACTGAAACGGAAGAATTAAAATGATGTACGCGGAATATTCAATATAGAATATTCAATTATATGTTATATAATATTCGTTTAGAATATTCGCGCTCTCCAGTTACAGATACACATTGCTAGAATATCACGACAGATCTTTTGTATTTAATCCGATTTATATTTTCTTAGATGCGCGCGAAAAAAGTTACTTGCTCTTTTTTTTATTGTTCGTATAAGACTGTAGAATGTTTCAGAAGACAAAACACGTTTTAGATTTTATACATTTTTCATAATTTTCACGCATTTTATCGTCTCGAATATTTAATTATAAGTATTTATATATTTGATATTACGCTTTTCTGTCACATGTACTACTTACACTTTAGAACGTTACGGTCGTGTCATCAGATACCTAAAAGAATTATAGACGTGGTATTCAAACAATGTATCGAAATGTAAAAATACTCTCTGTAGTGCATTTTTTGATTTCGTGCCAAAGTACATATATGTTATTATTCTCATTGAAAAGTCGACAAAACTGTAGTCGATGAATTTAACGGTAGGTTGAAGAACCTTGGCACTGTCTTCGGGCCAATAAATGACCCGAGGTTAAGTTAGATATTATAAATATTTTACGCTAGGTACATTAAATCGCGTATATTTCTCATTATACACAATAAAGCTTTCTTTGCGCGAGACGATTTCATATATAACTGTGATATATATATTCGCAGTAATTTACGCACACATTGATCTCCGGTTTAATTGCGATCAGTGATCTGCAGATCGTTTAATGTCACAATTTATTCGAGAGCCTCTCGAATAAACTGAATCACATTATGAGATCTTGCTTTACGCAATAATTCCTTGGATATTCCATTAATGCGTTTAACGAGAAATACTTGTATAATTCTCTCGTCTTTCACGAATGCTCGGATCACGAAAGGTCATGGTTGCGATGATAAAAGTATAATAGCTTATCCTCTCTAATTTTCATTCGTGAGATCTTTCTTGTGCATCCAAAAACGACTGGAAATTTTAAGATCGAATCACTCATATCCAGATAAAAACATTGCACTCGTGAATAGACGAAGAAGAAATACATTACGTTGTAGACCATGAAAAAAATGTACGCAATTGTACGAAACGTGCACATGCGTTTACTATAGGAAAATATGGAAAATAGTAAATGTGTTGTTCCTATATTTAAAAAAGGCGATCATCGTTCAAATCAAAATATTTCGACGCAATGTTTGTTGTTTTGTCAATAATATATAATGTTACTACGCAAGTAGTTACGTTAAAATCAGTGTAAGCAAGTGTTTAGCAATAATATTGCGCGCGTAACAATCACAAAGAAAAAAAATACATAAAGATACAACTCGTTGTTTTAAAGTAAATAAATTGTGCTCATATATGTCGCATAATGTTATTAATTGCCGAGTTGTATACGTTATTTATAAACACATTTTAATATGTAATTAATTAAATCGGCATTTGTTTTATGGATTTCATATACTGCGCATCGTAGTAAATCATACGTGTAAGTATAACAAATAATCAAATCATATATTTTTTGTGCGATTTCTCATTATATGATAATAAAGAAATTCATATGTGTCTCCACAAGTGTGGTCAAATTTATTATTATTTATTAGATCAAGAAGAGCTTTTATCTTGTGTTCCTAGATGGTTTTTATATTAATAAACAAAAAGAAATAAACAAACTTTTTTATCAATTTAATACAAATGCACTCACATTCTTATATTCATATATCACCTGCATTTTCAATAAAAATTATTACATGTATGATTTCTATATATTAAATCGTTTTTTCTTATTATTTTAAAACCAAAAAAGATGTGTATACATGACATTTTAACGCAAAAAGATTAATTCGCTCAATTTTCACTGTTATATTCGTCCTCGAAATTCCAATAAAGGTTGGGTAGGAGCGATTCTAAATTTATCCACTCGTGGCCTAGCACAAATCTGACTATTATTATTAATAGACCGCCTACAACGTTGATCTAGGTTCAGTAACGTACAATCGTCTATATTGCAAGATATATGTTCCTCGTTTATGTCTTCATCGTGCAAGTTACGTTTCGATGTAGCTAAAACAGTAATCGCAGGACAGGTATCGCGGGTGCAAAACGTGCTCTTCAATATCTGCAATGCTTTCGTTGCTTGCAAGCTTGGAACGCTTTCGGACTGCGATGATTTCTTACAATAGGACTTTTGAACTGATCTCGATCTCGCGGTGCTAACAGTAGTATTACTGGCAGACTCTGCTAATGTTAAAACAACATATTTTTTCATAATTGTAAATTATAAGAATTGTCAAACTAAATGTGAAAAGTAACAAATAAAATTAGATATTTTTTTTTGTTAAAAAAAATGTTTACAAACTTTGAAGGAAAATATGCAGGTACCTTTGAGCGACCATGATTTCGCTAATGTACTATCAATTATGCGGCCCCATCCACTGATAGAATCTATAAACATTATATACGATAACAAATTATAGATAAATATAAAAAAGAGAAGTCTCATGCAATAATCAAATTGCATAATATAGATAATATATTTTTTTATATTTTGTATTTTAACATATAAAGCATGTAATAATTTATTACTTGCAAAACATATATGTATATATATATCAATCCTGCTATTGTGTGTATGTGAAATAATTATATCATAATTATATTTTTTTTACAGTTAATCATTTATGAAAAGATATTTTCGATTCAATGTATTAACATAAGATACCTCGAGTCTGGATGTCTTTTTTCGGAGTCATGAGAATGTTAATAGTCTTATTAACAACATCGCCTGTTTCCTCAGGTGTTACACATCGCGATGTGGACGACTGAGCAGTGGTCAGTCTTTCAATCTCCTTCTTCATCAAGCCAGTTGGTTGCAGATGCGGATTCTTCGCTCTCTCCGAAGCTGTCGCGACGACGTAGCACGGATTATATGCCAGCAGTATATCCTGTGTACGGAGTAATTTCGTACTTTGGACCGGCAAATCTTCTTCCTTTTGAGCAGCTACGCACCAATGACATATCGATTGCCTGGCGCAAACTGAGCATAGGATCTCTTTAGATTCCTTGATCCTCCCAACTTCGGGAACTCCAGCGAGTCCCGTCTGAGTAGCAGCGGTCTCCGTTGCCTTCTTTAGCATAGACTCGACGATCTTCTTTCTTCTTCGGTCGAGTTTTTGCTCAATGGACTCGGCTGTAAAGAAGTAAGTATTTTGTTAGCAAATTATAAGTAAGTAGAGTATGTGTGCTTTTTAGCTATAATTATTTTGATTATAAATAATGATTCAATTGTAATAAAAAGATAATTTCTCTGTGTATGAAAAATGCTTTGCATAAATTCACTAACGTTGTTTTCGAATTTCCATCAACTTGAATCCAATCGAGACTGTCTGTTGCATCAATGAGTTTAGGATATTCTTTACAACGCTTCGTGCATCACGAGATATCTTGTCGCAAGTCGAACGCAATAGATCGTCCATCAGTGGCAGGACGACGATCGACGCTTCGAAGGGGTCAACTATCACAGGTATCTTTAATTTTCGTAACACGTCTTCTTCCTTGAGATCGCGAGACTTGTAACTAGCTACAGTTTGAATCAATCGATCTTTCATTGGGTACTTGAGTCTATTCGCTCCTTTCATGATTATTTCGTCCATCAGATCGTCGATTATAATCCGAGGCTCGATCCTTCTGAGGCATTCCTGAAGACAGCTCTGCACAAAGCTCTTTGTTTCTTCATATTCGGCCAATAGTTTGCTGTTCGAATGTCTCGGCTTGCAAGTCAGTTTAGTTTGAGTTTCATTGTCAAACACGATACTATCGGTGTTGCGATTGTATCGTATTGCGGTTTGTGTTTCTTGACACTTTGCTTCAATGGAAGTCTGATCCTCAACGGGGTCAGATATCCAAAACGCGCGTGATAGCAGGAAATTTAGAACTTCGAGGATGATTGTTTCTTTATCTATGATATTTTCCGAATAAAGATTTTCTTGATGATTTTCGTACGTACGGCGCGATAAATAATTAACTGCTTCATGCTGCGATGTTCCGGGGGCAATCGTAATCATGGTCTGACTCGAGTGATTGCTCTTGAATACAGGCATTGGACTAGCATTTATGGAAGCTGAAAAAGTTTTGAATTTTTAGGTTCATCTAATTTAATAAAGATCTACTTATTTTAATACTTTAGCTTTTAGCTTTATCTCTCACATTAATCGTGTGCGTTTTAAAAAGATATAAATGTAATTTGATAAAGATTTTAAAACATTAATTTATATATTATTTCGCGAACCTAGAATTATTTCTAGGTATACAGAATTAGACAGTATTTAATTTGACAAAGAAAAGCATAAAATATTTCTCTTATCATATTATGTTTGATATTTAATATTTGTACACAAATCTAAATTAATTTAAATGTAAAAAATATTTAATTACATTTTTAACTATATTTAACTTTGTCTCTAGACTGCTTATTTGATTAGAATTTAATTTATTAAAGCTCTTCAATTTCGATTTCTCTAAATTGTATGTAATAAATTTTAGAAAATTTATAAAAATCTTATAGATATATATTTTCTCTTTGTGCTATTGCTTACTTATGCGTTCAGAATATTTCGCAGGCGGACAAGGGCTACTCATGTACATTGTTTGCGACGCTTCATGCTTATATTCGATTGGTATACCCACCATGGGGACACCCTGCAGAAACGTTTGATTCTCCGCATCTCTGGTGGATTCTCGTTCTAGTTCTTTGAAATTGATCAAAGGCTTAATAAAAAGAGGTAGACAGGAAACAAAGTCCTCCTCGCTTATGTCCTCCTCGAAAAAATCCTCGACATTTGCTGAAATTCTGCTCGTGCTGTTGATTTCTCGAAGTTCGACATCTTTGTGCCTAAGCATAACATTCTCGATATCTTCCCTTGGCGTAACCGTGAATAAAGTTTGAGCCCATGATGTTGGAAGGAAATATTTTTCTTTTTTATCTTCTTCTTCCATCTGTGAGACGTGAACGAGTCTGTGAGATTGTAGATGATTTTTTTCTATTTTCTTTCTATTTTAAGTCTTCTGTACAATGTATAAAAATATCTACTTAAATATATACAAGAGATATTTGTATTATTGTTAATTCATTATTTTAAAAAGTGTCAATTCATTATTTTAAACAATGCATATTTTATAACGTGGTTACATATAATAATATAAATATAAATTAACAGTAAAATAACAATTAAAAGTCAATTACTTTTGCTGAATGTAATAATTATTTGATCACACGTCTCTTGCGTCTCGCTGTAACCCCGCATCGATGCAAAACGTGTTGCATCGTAGTGTGATGACATTGCAAATTTTGCACAATTATTTCACGCGTTAAATTATATTTTACATTGAAAAATTTTTTGCGAAAATTGAATCATTTTGAGGGTTACGAATCGCATTAAACTAAATACTAAACTAAACGTCACGACTCACGACCAGATGTTTCTTACATTTTTAGGTTTTTATATTTTATATTAGACATATACTACTTCGGCAACTTCAGTCGCTTATTGCGTAGATATAAAGAGATATAGAGCAGAAACATATATGTATATATTCTATATATATAATTATATATATTTATATATAATTATATTTTTATATTTATAAATACGTTTAGACTATTTTTTCACAGTATTAATTACAATAAATTGAACAGCAAAAAAAAAAAATATTTAAAATAACATGTTTAATTATATTTATCAGTAAATAATTTTATTTTTATGCATCAACAAAAACATTTCTTTCTTCTTTGGGATATTTTAATTTCAATTTATTTAATAATACATGACATAAAGAAACAATAACACGCGCGCTTTGTAATATTCTAGTCATGGTATATATTCTAGGAAAAATATAAAAAATAATATAGTTTTTTTATGTTATATAATTATTTTGTATAATAATAATTTTATATAGTATAGAAAAGATGATTTTATAAGAACGCTGTTCTTATAAGAAAAAAGAATATTCACTGAAAAATTAAAGAGGTTTTCGATCCACTTTAAGAATAAATGTTCTTATTTCCATCGGTTTCAAGAGAATATTGATTACATCGTCATGAACCTGCACAGGTTGTATGTTCTCTTCTTTATCTAGAATAATATCATTCGTCTCTGGTTCCCATTTCATACGATCATTTTCGCTTAATAGCTGATTAGCGCCTAACGTTGTTTCTTGGATCGATTGAATCGAGAAAGTTGAGAATAGATCCTGTAAATCCAATAATTAAAACAATTATTTTATTAATCTTTTCTTATATAAAAAAAATCTTTTTCAAGCTACACGAATTTTCAGAGTATGTAGCCTAATTATTATATATATATATATATATATATGTATACACATACATATTCATATATATATATACATAATGTATATATATATAAATGTGTATATAAATGTATATGTATATATATAAATGTGTACATAAATGTATATATATTTACTCAGACGATTTTTCGGACATATTAAAAGACATTTATTGCCGCACTATCGACACTACCTCTTTGCAAATTATATTCTCCTATTAACGCAGATAATTTTTCGAATATATTTATTGCCGCACTATCGACACTACCTCTTTGCAAATTATATTCTCCTATTAACGCAGATAATTTTTCGAATATATTTATTGCCGCACTATCGACACTACCTCTTTGCAAAATATGTTCGCCTATTAACTCAGACGATTTTTCGGACATATTAAAAGACATTTATTGCCGCACTATCGACACTACCTCTTTGCAAATTATATTCCCCTATTAACTCAGACGATTTTTCGGACATAAATTACACATATTACTGCAGAGATAGTGCAGTCTGTTCTATAGTTATACATATATATGTATATATTTTTTTACATTATTGCTTTATATTATTTGTTATATATTTTTACATTATTATTATTTTATATATTTTATACATTATTTAAACAGATAAAAATATAAATAATTAAAATAATTAAAAAATAATGTAAAGAATATTTATATTATTTTTTTTCGAAAAAGTAAATGTTTGTGCAATTAAATTATAGAACATTCTATATATAATTATAAAGTTTTTAACAAGATGATCTTGGAAATAATATAATTGATATGCTTAAAATAATCTAAATACAAATGCAATAAAAATATAAATGAGTACATACATATTCATATATATGCATAAACATAAATGTACATACATATTCATATATATGCATAATCATAAATGTACATACATATTCATATATATGCATAAACATTTATGTACATACATATTCATATATATACACATAAACATAAATGTACATACATATTCATACAGATTCATATGATAATGACAACGTTCATAGTGATACATATTGTATTTTTTATTATTATGAATTTTTAATTTACGAGTATCATCAATTTGTAAAAATTATTAAGCATTATTTAATAAATTTAATTTAATTTAAAACAGGTTATGTATCCCATATGGGCCACATGTCTCTTAAGACGTTCGAAAAATCATACGAGTTAATAGGAGAACATATTTTGCAAAGAGGTAGTGCAGCAATAAATGTCTTAATATTCCCGAAAAATCATCTGAGTTAATAGGAATACATGTTATGCAAAGAAGTTAATCGAAGTAACGTCGGTAATGAAGGTTGGTAAATTATCGACGGCGAGGTATTATCGATAAATTAGCAACGTTTATTACCGACAAAACTTCGAACAACCTCTTTGCATAATATGTATTCCTATTAACTCAGACGATTTTTCGGACCTGAAAAGACAATTGCTACACTATACCTCTTCGCAAAATATGTTCCTCTATTAACTCAGACGATTTTTCGAGAGCAATAAGAAACATATATTATTGCTCGTTAACTATTTATCTCTTCGCAAAATATAATCTATTAATTTAGATTAATTATCGAAGATATTAAAAGACTCGTATTATTGCACGTTAATTGCATTAATAATTATCTGTAATATTTATCTGTAAATTAATTTTAAAAAATATATGAAAACTGATTTTTCTCGCGGATTCTGCCACTGAATAAGCGCAAAAGTCCTGAGATTATAAATCAAATAAATAAATAAAAATCGCTAATCGATAAGCCGTTAAATAAAAAATAGAATTAGTAAGAAATTAGTAGAATTAGTGATGTTTTATTATTATTAAATGTATATTTTTCTGTTTTCAGTACAATTTATTGTGATCACGATCTTGCATAAATAAAAATAAATTAAATTATATATTACAATTAAAAAATGTAAATAATAAAAAAAAATAATAGATATATATATTTATATTATAAATAAAATATAAAATACATTATTATATTATTTTTTACGTATTATTAATCAATAATAATTTTAATAAATCGTGCATTGGATTTCTCGCGCATGCCCGTGGAATTTATATTACATATTCATATATGTACATAAATGTACATAATCATAAATGTACATACATATTCATATATGTGCATAAACATAAATGTACATACATATTCATATATGTGCATAAACATAAATGTACATACATATTCATATATGTGCATAAACATAAATGTACATACATATTCATATATGTGCATAATCATAAATGTACATACATATTCATATATGTGCATAAACATAAATGTACATACATATTCATATATGTGCATAAACATAAATGTACATACATATTCATATATGTGCATAAACATAAATGTACATACATATTCATATATGTGCATAAACATAAATGTACATACATATTCATATATGTGCATAAACATAAATGTACATACATATTCATATATGTGCATAAACATAAATGTACATACATATTCATATATGTGCATAAACATAAATGTACATACATATTCATATATGTGCATAAACATAAATGTACATACATATTCATATATGTGCATAAACATAAATGTACATACATATTCATATATATGCATAAACATAAATGTACATACATATTCATATATATGCATAAACATAAATGTACATACATATTCATATATATGCATAAACATAAATGTACATACATATTCATATATATGCATAAACATAAATGTACATACATATTCATATATATGCATAAACATAAATGTACATACATATTCATATATATGCATAATCATAAATGTACATACATATTCATATATATGCATAATCATAAATGTACATACATATTCATATATATGCATAATCATAAATGTACATACATATTCATATATATGCATAAACATAAATGTACATACATATTCATATATATGCATAAACATAAATGTACATACATATTCATATATATGCATAAACATAAATGTACATACATATTCATATATATGCATAAACATAAATGTACATACATATTCATATATATGCATAATCATAAATGTACATACATATTCATATATATGCATAATCATAAATGTACATACATATTCATATATATGCATAATCATAAATGTACATACATATTCATATATATGCATAAACATAAATGTACATACATATTCATATATATGCATAATCATAAATGTACATACATATTCATATATATGCATAAACATAAATGTACATACATATTCATATATATGCATAATCATAAATGTACATACATATTCATATATATGCATAATCATAAATGTACATACATATTCATATATATGCATAAACATAAATGTACATACATATTCATATATATGCATAAACATAAATGTACATACATATTCATATATATGCATAAACATAAATGTACATACATATTCATATATATGCATAAACATAAATGTACATACATATTCATATATATGCATAAACATAAATGTACATACATATTCATATATATGCATAAACATAAATGTACATACATATTCATATATATGCATAAACATAAATGTACATACATATTCATATATATGCATAAACATAAATGTACATACATATTCATATATATGCATAAACATAAATGTACATACATATTCATATATATGCATAAACATAAATGTACATACATATTCATATATATGCATAAACATAAATGTACATACATATTCATATATATGCATAAACATAAATGTACATACATATTCATATATATGCATAATCATAAATGTACATACATATTCATATATATGCATAAACATAAATGTACATACATATTCATATATATGCATAAACATAAATGTACATACATATTCATATATATGCATAAACATAAATGTACATACATATTCATATATATGCATAAACATAAATGTACATACATATTCATATATATGCATAAACATAAATGTACATACATATTCATATATATGCATAAACATAAATGTACATACATATTCATATATATGCATAAACATAAATGTACATACATATTCATATATATGCATAAACATAAATGTACATACATATTCATATATATGCATAAACATAAATGTACATACATATTCATATATATGCATAAACATAAATGTACATACATATTCATATATATGCATAAACATAAATGTACATACATATTCATATATATGCATAAACATAAATGTACATACATATTCATATATATGCATAAACATAAATGTACATACATATTCATATATATGCATAAACATAAATGTACATACATATTCATATATATGCATAAACATAAATGTACATACATATTCATATATATGCATAAACATAAATGTACATACATATTCATATATATGCATAAACATAAATGTACATACATATTCATATATATGCATAAACATAAATGTACATACATATTCATATATATGCATAAACATAAATGTACATACATATTCATATATATGCATAAACATAAATGTACATACATATTCATATATATGCATAATCATAAATGTACATACATATTCATATATATGCATAAACATAAATGTACATACATATTCATATATATGCATAAACATAAATGTACATACATATTCATATATATGCATAATCATAAATGTACATACATATTCATATATATGCATAATCATAAATGTACATACATATTCATATATATGCATAATCATAAATGTACATACATATTCATATATATGCATAATCATAAATGTACATACATATTCATATATATGCATAAACATAAATGTACATACATATTCATATATATGCATAAACATAAATGTACATACATATTCATATATATGCATAAACATAAATGTACATACATATTCATATATATGCATAAACATAAATGTACATACATATTCATATATATGCATAAACATAAATGTACATACATATTCATATATATGCATAATCATAAATGTACATACATATTCATATATATGCATAATCATAAATGTACATACATATTCATATATATGCATAATCATAAATGTACATACATATTCATATATATGCATAAACATAAATGTACATACATATTCATATATATGCATAAACATAAATGTACATACATATTCATATATATGCATAAACATAAATGTACATACATATTCATATATATGCATAAACATAAATGTACATACATATTCATATATATGCATAAACATAAATGTACATACATATTCATATATATGCATAAACATAAATGTACATACATATTCATATATATGCATAATCATAAATGTACATACATATTCATATATATGCATAATCATAAATGTACATACATATTCATATATATGCATAATCATAAATGTACATACATATTCATATATATGCATAATCATAAATGTACATACATATTCATATATATGCATAAACATAAATGTACATACATATTCATATATATGCATAAACATAAATGTACATACATATTCATATATATGCATAATCATAAATGTACATACATATTCATATATATGCATAATCATAAATGTACATACATATTCATATATATGCATAAACATAAATGTACATACATATTCATATATATGCATAAACATAAATGTACATACATATTCATATATATGCATAAACATAAATGTACATACATATTCATATATATGCATAAACATAAATGTACATACATATTCATATATATGCATAAACATAAATGTACATACATATTCATATATATGCATAAACATAAATGTACATACATATTCATATATATGCATAAACATAAATGTACATACATATTCATATATATGCATAAACATAAATGTACATACATATTCATATATATGCATAAACATAAATGTACATACATATTCATATATATGCATAATCATAAATGTACATACATATTCATATATATGCATAATCATAAATGTACATACATATTCATATATATGCATAATCATAAATGTACATACATATTCATATATATGCATAATCATAAATGTACATACATATTCATATATATGCATAATCATAAATGTACATACATATTCATATATATGCATAATCATAAATGTACATACATATTCATATATATGCATAATCATAAATGTACATACATATTCATATATATGCATAATCATAAATGTACATACATATTCATATATATGCATAATCATAAATGTACATACATATTCATATATATGCATAAACATAAATGTACATACATATTCATATATATGCATAAACATAAATGTACATACATATTCATATATATGCATAAACATAAATGTACATACATATTCATATATATGCATAAACATAAATGTACATACATATTCATATATATGCATAAACATAAATGTACATACATATTCATATATATGCATAAACATAAATGTACATACATATTCATATATATGCATAATCATAAATGTACATACATATTCATATATATGCATAAACATAAATGTACATACATATTCATATATATGCATAATCATAAATGTACATACATATTCATATATATGCATAAACATAAATGTACATACATATTCATATATATGCATAAACATAAATGTACATACATATTCATATATATGCATAAACATAAATGTACATACATATTCATATATATGCATAAACATAAATGTACATACATATTCATATATATGCATAATCATAAATGTACATACATATTCATATATATGCATAATCATAAATGTACATACATATTCATATATATGCATAAACATAAATGTACATACATATTCATATATATGCATAAACATAAATGTACATACATATTCATATATATGCATAAACATAAATGTACATACATATTCATATATATGCATAAACATAAATGTACATACATATTCATATATATGCATAAACATAAATGTACATACATATTCATATATATGCATAAACATAAATGTACATACATATTCATATATATGCATAAACATAAATGTACATACATATTCATATATATGCATAAACATAAATGTACATACATATTCATATATATGCATAAACATAAATGTACATACATATTCATATATATGCATAAACATAAATGTACATACATATTCATATATATGCATAAACATAAATGTACATACATATTCATATATATGCATAAACATAAATGTACATACATATTCATATATATGCATAAACATAAATGTACATACATATTCATATATATGCATAAACATAAATGTACATACATATTCATATATATGCATAAACATAAATGTACATACATATTCATATATATGCATAAACATAAATGTACATACATATTCATATATATGCATAAACATAAATGTACATACATATTCATATATATGCATAAACATAAATGTACATACATATTCATATATATGCATAAACATAAATGTACATACATATTCATATATATGCATAAACATAAATGTACATACATATTCATATATATGCATAATCATAAATGTACATACATATTCATATATATGCATAAACATAAATGTACATACATATTCATATATATGCATAAACATAAATGTACATACATATTCATATATATGCATAAACATAAATGTACATACATATTCATATATATGCATAAACATAAATGTACATACATATTCATATATATGCATAAACATAAATGTACATACATATTCATATATATGCATAATCATAAATGTACATACATATTCATATATATGCATAATCATAAATGTACATACATATTCATATATATGCATAATCATAAATGTACATACATATTCATATATATGCATAAACATAAATGTACATACATATTCATATATATGCATAAACATAAATGTACATACATATTCATATATATGCATAAACATAAATGTACATACATATTCATATATATGCATAAACATAAATGTACATACATATTCATATATATGCATAAACATTAATGTACATACATATTCATATATATGCATAAACATAAATGTACATACATATTCATATATATGCATAAACATTAATGTACATACATATTCATATATATGCATAAACATTAATGTACATACATATTCATATATATGCATAAACATAAATGTACATACATATTCATATATATGCATAAACATAAATGTACATACATATTCATATATATGCATAAACATTAATGTACATACATATTCATATATATGCATAAACATTAATGTACATACATATTCATATATATGCATAAACATTAATGTACATACATATTCATATATATATATACATATTCATAAACAAATCATATTCATATGGTAAGGCTGATTAAAACGAGCAATTCATAATTAATTACAATATTATTATAATTTTAGATATAAAACGATACACATTCTTAATTTAGAAATATAATAAGTCAACGATACAAAGTTTTAATTTAGATATAAACGTTTCGAACTATACAAAGTCTTCTTCAGTAAATTTCAAAATTCAGTTTCTATGCGTTACAATAAATAGTCCATATTAAAATCAAAGATAAAAGCAGACCGCTGCAGATATGACCTCAAACGTACATACACGAGAATGATTATAAGAGGCTTCTAAAATTGACTCAAATTACACCACAACATTAAGTAATTACATATCTGCAGCGGTCTGCTTTTATCTTTGATTTTAATATGGACTATTTATTGTAACGCATAGAAACTGAATTTTGAAATTTACTGAAGAAGACTTTGTATAGTTCGAAACGTTTATATCTAAATTAAAACTTTGTATCGTTGACTTATTATATTTCTAAATTAAGAATGTGTATCGTTTTATATCTAAAATTATAATAATATTGTAATTAATTATGAATTGCTCGTTTTAATCGGCCTTACCATATGAATATGATTTGTTTATAGACACTCGAGCGTTAATAATTTAATATATTTTTTACATATTCATATATACATATTCATATAAATACATATATATACATATTCATATAAATACATATATATACATATTCATATATATACATATATATAAAATCAACGCCTATTATAATCTATTATATTAGCTGCAATAATAAAATACACAATGAAAGATATTCAATATATAAAAATAGAAACACACCTGGATGTTAACTTCCACCGGTTGAGACAATTGTTGAGTCTCACCGACCTCAAAGATATGCTCCAACCTCAGCAGGATCGTATCATCTTTCCATGGCTCTAAGGTAAGAATATGCACATTTGACGGTAATGCCTTAGTAAGACCCGAGAACTGCAAAATAAGTGTTAACTAATAAAAGTCACGTCAGAATCGCATTTGCTTATGAAGTAATTTATAACTCGTGTAATAAATCTTGGTAAATTTTTCGTTATTATATGATTATATGAATGAAATTATATGATTATATGAATGAAAGAATTATTTGTGAATCCTATAAAAAGTATTGGTCAATTTGTTACGTTTGTATTGCGCAAATTATATTTTTCAAGATACAAATTAGAGAGTAAGAATATACATACGAAAGTTTTGATGTCAGCACATATTTTTGCGATATTATTCGAGTTAACATTGGCCAAAAAATCCCCTAAGATCCAAGGATGTAGAGCCAATTTGAGGGCAAGTTCCTTTTCTTTCAATACGAATGCATCCACATTTTTCACTTTACCTCCAAAGAGATAATGCGTGCCTCTTACTACTAAACCTTCGCCAAACGCAGTTTCATTCAACGCTTCCTCCACGCCGAATGCATCATCCTTGAGAAGTCTTCGATGAATCTAGAAACGCATGCATTCTTGCTTGAAATATGTTACATATTTTAAAATATTTATCATGCTATGCAGTGTGAAACAGTAAGTCTATATAATTTGTTTACTTTAAAAATTAAGTTTAGAGTCTATAGAAAAAGTTTATAAGGGGTATATTTAAAATATTTTAAATCTAAATCTACTAATAATATTATAAATAATTATATACATTAATCTTATACTAATTTAAATTTTATCAATCACAAAAATTAATCAGTTAAATTTGAACATATTTACCATCAATTCAACGGTGCCATCCTGCAAGCTACTTCCGCCCTGAGCACGATCATTCAGGACACTTAACTTTAATTGTTTCTCTTCGTCCTTGATTGAGATTTTACTAGTCACCGGATAATAATTCCCAGATATCGGTTCCTTCAAATCCAAATCCCACGTTGGTCGATAATTTCTCACACGCTTTAACATTTCTCTCCCGTTGCTATCTGTGTAAAATACGTTGTTCGTTTTCAAGTTGCTTGAGTATCTCGTGACGATTTCTTTGCCAATCTTATCCCTGAAGATAATTTACAGTATTATATAATCAACCTTTGAACATTTATTCAAGCAAAATCTATTTTTTTTTAAATAATGCTTTTTTATAAAAATATAATAAAGAATATATTATAATAGAGAGAGAGAAACTATAATATTAAAAATTATATAGAAAATAATTATAAAACCAGAAAAAATTGCAAAAATTTGCTAATTAAATTTTAAAATAATAATGTATCATAAAAATTAAAATAATAATGTTTTAAATAATATACGTTATGTACTTTAAACTTGATTAATATTTTTTGACAGTTATCAGCTGTTTCTGTCAAAAAATATTTTTTTAAAAATATTCTTTTTTAATATAAAACCGAAGAATGGCGCGTGCTTGTTCTAGTATACTAAATTAGATACAATAGAAACTAATAATACTTTGCAGGTATCGGGCCAATGAGCCAATCAAATTCAATGTGCTCTTCTTCTGGATAAATTCGAACTACTTGACTGACCCACTCGTTTATCGTGTGGTGAAGTTCTTCCACGACAGGACCTGTGAAAAAGAGAAAGTAAAAATTTTTAATATAATACGAAATAATATATTTAATATAAAAAATGCATTTTTACGAGTTGAATGAATTCTGTATGCAATACCTTTGTGAATTTTGTACGATCCAGTGTATGCAAAATTTCTGGCTGATGCTTCTTTAGGTCTAAAGATATATGCGCCGGATGATCTATTAGCGAACACTTTATTATTACCTTCGGCTCCTTCATAGAAATGGAAAGACTGTACGAGGTCCATGTCTTTCTGTTTGTTCCAGTGTATCATTAAGTTACCGTTGTTATTAATGGATATATTATACAACTGAAATTTGCACGAAAAATTGTGTCAAATTATTTTCAAAGTAATTATATTATTACTCTTATATTTTGTTTCCTAACTTTGCACCATCAATTAAAAAACTGAGTTTGTTCTGGGATCAATTAATAATTAAATATGTGTTTATTTTATCTGGCTATAAACTATTTTACACATATTTATCAATTGTGTGTCTATCAATATACAATGTTATATAATTATGTCAGAATAATGTTTATCATATATATCTAATATATTTTAATATCTAATATATTTTTAATGTTAATTATCATCATATTAATAACTGTAATTAATCAGTTTTTATTTAACTTACAGCGCAAGAAAATAACTTTAATAATTTACATTATTTTAATTGATATTTAATGATCCACATTTATATATTTATATATACTTATTATTTACCTCGCTACTTATAAATTCCGCTGGTTCGGATTGTTCTATTATTTCCTCGTGCGAATTTTTGACGATGACATAGAGCTTCAGACCGAGGGCAGGAATGTCTGCTGCGCGGAAAACAATCTCATTTACAGCATTGCTCAGTCTTCCTGGGATTTTCTGTACTCTATCAGGAATCGGAACTATCTGGGTTACTGGAAACACTCCTGTTCAATCCCATAAAAGTGCAAAAAAAAAAAAAAAAAAAAACAATAAAAATTATTAATATATTCCACTTATGTTTCTAAGATATACTATTGATTTTTCGTTATAACTGTTACTCTATTATTTATCTAACAATAAGATAATAAATTGAATTAATGTAGAAATATTATACAAAATTGAGTAACTGATAATACAGATAATATTCTTTATATTCAGATGAAAAGGTATTTTACATATTTTGTTTGATTATAATATGTGTACGCAAATATATGTGTGATTCATATATATAATTATATATATATTAATATAATATTATTTTGATATTTTCCATATTTCTCTTTCTATCTTAATGTAATACGTACCGTCATTCAACGATAGAACCGAATAAGAATTTTCTTTAACAGGAAGACGAACATAAGTTGAGACAAGTCTACTCAGAGGATTGTACACTGCAACCGTAAATATGTCATTTTCCTCGGAAAATGCGCACGAGCTAATGTTCAGCTCCAAACATGTGAAAATCTTGAAAGACGGTGTCGAGCTATTCGCCATTCCCGACCATTTCCTGTTTCACCAATATTAGTAAAATTGACTTTTGTATGATATAGTGTGATAGAGATATGTACATAATGTTATATGTATAATGTATGTAAAAATAATTTATAATTTTCGACGTTAAGAACTAAAATTAAAATTAAGGTAAGAATACTTCCCGCAGAGACTTTACTTACCCTATAGCCTCAGAGATCATTTCTCCGGCGTGAGACATACTCTTGTACAATAAACGCGCATAATCATTTGCGACTAATTGCTTCTCAGTGCCGGTAACTGCATCATGATGCTGCATCACTCCCATCGCTTCGCGAAAGTGTTCCAAGTGTTCATCATGATTCTTCAAGTTCGTCAGAGCGACGAGCTGTTTGCTTGTCTAGAAACAAATAATCTACCTGTCATATCTTGCAAACGCAATATGTAGATAGTCTGAATATTTAATTGAATTATAATTTCTGACTGAATTTTACCTGCAACAAGTTATTTCCCATACGCTCGAAGTACTTCGAAGTTGGTCTCGATGAGAAGTAGCCAGTCCAGTAAGAATTAGGATCGCTCGCATACGGGAAGAAATCATCGCTCTTGGTGGGCCATTGAAGTTTCTTGTCGTTCAGGGCTTTTAAGTAACACGAGGGTGTCGAATAAATCACGTTGATTCTCGAACCATTGCGCTGATTTGTATATCTGAAAAAATTATACAAGAAATCATGTTAGAATATATGTTGATATATCGGGATATTATTTTCACTTATAATTAATTGTGCAATCCTTTGAAAACAAAAATTGTTGCATTACCTTATAAAATTTTTATTCTAGTATTGACAAAACTAAAATTGTAGTCTCACACACACAGAAATATGATTAATTTAACAAATGAATTAAAAAAACAAAATTCTATCCTTAATTTTAATCCTCATAAATTTTGTTAAGCATTTAAGATCATGGAATGTCTTTAAGATAACATTAAAAGAAATTGATTAAAATTGAAAGATTGATACAAAATTATTTTAATCATTTAAAGCTTTATGTACGTACGTGCTCTTTATTTGTTATATTTTACCATCAACTCCACTAATAATTTTTATACCATAATTTTTCAAAAGATCCTATAGTACTTGTTGAGAGTTAAAATTAAATATCTTATTAAGAGACATTTAAGAAACATTGACAAAGAGATTTCTCGTATCTCACCTGTTACACGATGAATTTTTTAACTTCAGGAGGACTTCTGAGATCTTCGTCGATCCCATACATTTTGAAATTATTTATTATTTTTTTTGCTTTTTTAATTATGAACTGCTAGATATACCTATGTCTATCGTATAAACAAAACTTTATTTATATAAAAAAAATTAATATTTTAATATTTATATCATTTATTTGCTTATATTAATTATAGATAACTATACAAACTTGATTCAAATGTAATAAAATCTATGCTCGCGATAAGAATGTGTCAAATGACCCCAGAAATCAAAGTCGATCTTTGCGGATTAATTGTAACTTACTTGATCAGCTTGTCCAAATTATTGAACCACATGTCAGCCTGTTGATAGTTAAAGTCATCTCCCATGGTAAGGATAATGTGATTAGTTCTGTAGGCACGTGCTTGAATTTGCGCATACGTCAGGAAAAGGTCCACCTGCATATAGCGCATAAATTTTACTTACCGTAAATGAAGACGATGTTTCATATTCGCGCCGTAAAACCCATTTTCCATCCCTTCGTTTCTCCCTAGCGATATCGTCTTTGCAAGATAATAATGCCGCTTTTCTGCGAGTTCGCAAACATCACATTTCGAACAGACGTGTACGAATTGTGCGTATATATATAAAATTGTAAATTTTGGGCATTAATACCTTATCAGCTTATCCAGATTCGTGAAGTACATTTCCGCGTGCTGATAAGTGAAATCTCCTCCCATCGTCAATATGATATGATTTGTACGGTAATAATTAGCTTGCGTAACCGCGTATCTCAGAAAATCATCGATCTGGCACAAAAATATTATATATACCGCATAGATTATGATTCTCCCACAGAATGAATGTTCTAAACTATTCGTGATTCGACTGATTTTTTTTGTTAATTAATAATTACGATTATTTCAAGTTTTTATATATATTGCTTTTATAGCCTTTGCTACTAAGAAAATCTCGCTGAATAAAAATTTCTGATTTTAATAAATCTTTATCCCTGAGCTAGACGATTCAATAGATAAAATACAATTGCTGTCAGAAAGATTTTAAGAATCGACAATAATCATTTCTCTCGCAGGCAAGTAGAAAAGTCTCGCATTTCCTTCTCTCTTGTAAAAGTTCTTAGTGTAAAAGTTTTATCATTAAAATCATACTTTCAAGTGGGAAATATTTTTTACTAATTGTAAGTATTTATATCATTGTTTTTTTTGTGAATAGCGTTACTTTTTTTTAGAAAGTGTTAACTTATCGAGAATTAATTGCCATAAAACATCGCGTCAGCCTTATCATTTAAAATGATTTACTTGAAATTTAAAATGGTTTGTTATTAGGAATATCGATAATGACCACATTATTACATACCTTTCTACCAATATTGTAATCCGGACTATCGGGGTCATCAATCATTGGCTCATCGTCGCATAGAACATCGAAACAAAATCCTGGTGGTGGACTGTAAGTGTTGTACATTGCAGTCGTGAATAGATTCGCTCGCTGGCCTGAAAACAGTAGTATTAAATTATGTGTTGCAATTTTAGCATGCAAAATTAATTTTTTCTTAACAAAAATATCGAGAAAAATTATTGTTCACTTTGTTTCCAATTTTTATGAATGTACATGTATCTTTGTATCTAAGTTTTAAATTAAGGTTTTACGCTAATTATTAATGTAAAAGAAAACTGCAAAAAAATACAAAAAAATTTTATTTAAAAAATTTAAGTTTTAAAGTGTCTTACCTAAACTCGGACTGCTCTTCCAAATGAATTCCATCGATTTTTCGCGCAGTCTATTACTCTTATCCTGATAATCGATACGACCGAATAACATCCCGTCGAATCCCATCTGCGCGAAGAGGGAAGCCTGTTCTCTGGAATGACCGAACGGATCTATCTGCCATCCTATATGCGGCCTGGCACAGCTTCCGAACGTGTCATTGAGTCGCCTAGGAATTGACAATTAGTTATTAGTACGTAAATAATAACTCTACGTAAAATTTTACGCAGAATATATATTTATATAGAAGACACAAATATTATGTTAATTGTTAACACTAAATTAATCAATTAAAATAAAAATTATAATAGCTTATATGACCAATATATTTATTGGTTTATATTATAAATCGATTGACGAGCGAGAAAAATATCAATACATAGTTTTTAAGCAGTTGAGTGATAAAAATAGTCTTAAAAAAAGATCCGGATTCGATTTAGTCATATTCAAAACTTTTTTCATTTATATATTTGCAATGATCAAAAACACACACCTGAATCCCCATGTAAATTGATCGATCAATGAATGATAGTGAGTACAAGCTTCATCGTTCATGCTCCATGCTCCTCCGATGATTTCCAATCGTCCTTCGTTAATCAACATCTTTACGTCGGCCTGCACTTTTTCGTTTTGTCGTAACCACCATTTCCAGAAGTAAGAAGTCTCCACGTAAATAAATCTGTGAAAGTACGATTGATATGAAATTTATGCCCCTTTTGAAATGTTTTTAATAATATGAGGAGAAATTTGTAAAAATATTAATAAAATATTATAAAGATCTCTTATCATAGAAATAACAGGCCTGATAATATGATTACCTGCGTTGTACTTATCTGATTAACATGTATTAGATGTTACATGAATTTTTATCGCGTCAAAATTTATACTTACATTGACTATTATCAAAGACATTATTTAAAATGATTACCTTCTGTTAGGATCAGCCAGCAAAGCCTTAATAACGCTATCAAGAATGTACTGCACGCCGGCCTTTTGGATCGTAGAGCGACCTTAAAGAAAATAAAGAATTATTAACAAAATATAATGTTCGAAAATATAGAAATTAATTTTTATATTGTCTATATCTTCTCGTTATAATTTTAATTGTTTACTCACTTCCGAAATAATACTGATCCACAGTTTTTAGCCAACCGACATCGTCATGAGTATGTGAAACTATATGAATGTTAAATTTAGACGGATCTACAGCATGACATGCCTGAAATTCATAAAATATATGTTTAGTATACATGCTCGTAGTCACTAAAAAAATGTAATACATTTTACACAAGTTATATTATTTTTATCACTCGAGATAGTATAATTCATTTCCTTCCCCACAACATGCATATCCAAAAGATGTTCAGAAGATATCCCAAAGATATTTTTAGGCGATAAGATATCTTCGGGATATTTTCTGACGTCTTTGGGATATGTATGCTGTGTGGGTTGATTTAAAAAAATGTATTTTAAATAATTTTTTTTAGAAATTATAATTCGCTTCATTGCTTTTCTTATTCTCATTATTGTATCGTGTATCTCATTACTTCCATTATCAATCAATTTGTGCAAAAAGACTCATATCTGCCATTTATTAACTCAATAAGTTTATTAGTTAGTAGCAATAATTTAATTAAATTTTTCAGAATTTGAAATAACAGATCTAAACTTATTTTTTCTAGTTCAAGATTAATATATTTTCAAATTCTTAACAAAATTAATTATTACTGCATTTTAATGCTTTTATTTTGCATTGAATACTGCTCTGTCACAATCGACAGACAGACATGTTGGTTATTTCACCGAAAGTATAGATTTTTTAAGATAAAGTTACTTACGTACTTATGCATTTATTAATAATTTCCTCTAATTTTTGTCATGATAATTGTGACAGAATTTAAATCGCGTGATTCGAGAAAAACAAATAATTATAAATATTTGTAAGCATTAATTAGCGATATCATCTCTACATAATAATAGATGTATTCGTTAACGAGATAGTACGAATGGAGATCTGCGTCGCATTCCTCGTTGCCCCAATTAATAGTTAATTTGCTCGTACCTTATAGCCGCAGTTCTCAGTGATAGTTGGTTCTAATGCGGCTTGTGGTATTCGCGCTGCATCAACGAAGTGTTGCGCGAATAAGAGCGACAGAGGTAAAAGAAGCGGAAATTTGTGCCACAACATAGTTGAAGGACTCTGCTTCCTCCGATACGGAACGTAACTAACTAATGAGATAATTGATGCTGTCGTCTCATACTTATACCGTTGACCAAGCGCGCGTCATTGCGATAATAGTGTGTCCACGACGGATAAAAGCAGACTGATACAGAGTGATGATGGGTACGAATACAAAGGCGTAAGCATCGATTCGATGACCTTAACTAAAGTATTATTTTTTTTAAAGCAGAAAAAAATAATTTCTTCCTTTGAGAAATATCAATATGTTTATGTCGTGTACAATATTCTTTCTGTAGTATTTTTATGTTATAATTAATGATTAAAATATTCGGAAATTATAACTATATATACTATTATAACTATAGACAATACAAAAAGACTAAAAGACATCTTAAATAAAGAAGGAACACGAATATGGATGACGTTCCTCTTTGCATATGTGTCTCACTAATTTATTGTCACTGAGAAATATGCAAAACAAATTAAAATTGGCGATTATATATATATATATATATATATAATAATATAAAATATAAGAATGTTCATATTAATTTTTTCCAATTTCTTTTAAATAATGGAAAAGTTGTTTTTAATAAAAAATAAAAAAAATTTATCAAAAATTAATGATATTTGATTGATATCTTATTTATGTTTGCGAATATAAATTATCTATAGATAGGATTGTTGACGTATTATTGTCAGATGCTTATCGTTTTCAATAGTCTAATCTTGGAAGAATTGACTTGTTTTGAAATTGTTACGTATAGAAACGTGCTATTTTTTGCAAGAAACAAGTGCACCAGACGCAATAATTCTGTAAATAATATTTATATCGATAAATTACACATTAATATAAGTACGAATCAGAAACGCGGATGATAGTTTTATTATTAATATCTTTAAGAAGAAATTTTAAATGACTATATTAATTATGCAACGATAAATATTTTTATAAATATAGATAGTGCGGAAATTTAAAATAATCATCATTAAATTGTAAGATTAAAAGTCAGTTGTGAAATATATCATAATTCGCATCTGAAATCGTTATATATAAAAATTGTTTGTAATTAATTTCCGAGCGTTTATTGCCATCGCTATCAAGATCAAATCTTATACATCTAACAATAAGATTAAAAAATATGCAGAGATAAGGTGTATGAATAAAGGTTGCCGACTAATCACTGCGAAAATTAGGAAAACAACATATATTTATTTGCATAATATAATAAAGTAAAATGCAATAAAATGTAACACTGTCAAAACATGAACAACGCTTAATATCTTAATTAATAGGGGGTAGAAGAGATAGAGGTGTATATCAAACAAAACGAAATTCCAAACATATCGTGAGTATGTCAGCGCCGTTAATCACGTAATCAATAACGTCGCATGTGCTATTTGTGAAATATTATTTGAGTGATCGGAGCAGATGACTGGTTTAAGTTATGGCGCTGAATGAATGCAAGAGTGCAAAAAACACATTCCGATAGTTTTCGATATCTCGGAGAAATTAGACTTGCGATTGATTTTTCAATTCCTAGAAAAAAAATTCAATTTAATAAAATTCTATTTAAATAAATCGAAAATATACATTAAAAATTTTGCTTGGCTCAACTCAGTTATTTATTTAATTATTTAATTATTAATAATATCAAAATATCTAGTAGAAATAATACTAAAGTGTAAAAAAATTTATTTGAATACTTTGAAATGATTATGTTTAAAGAGATGAAGTTTTATATATCAGGATTATATAAATATCTTTTTTTCTATCTTATAAATTAATTATTGCATAAAACACATATATGCATATCATTATTGCATAATACACACATATGCATAGATTGTTCATATATTATCCAGATAGAGATAAAATTTAATAACACATATAAAGAAATTAATTGTCATGAAAGATAATTTCGTGATACGTACTGATGTGTAAAAGGATTCTAATTACAAGATTTAAAATGATACTCCTAAAAATCAGAATACATAATCTCCTGTGGTTTTTCAAATTTAATAGGCCGATAGAATGTGAGTGATTGATTCCATCCACGCGGTGCCGTATTATAATTCGTCAAATTATGGAGGCTGGCCAATTTCGGTCCAGTGTAATTATTATTCTCGTACAGTTTGTTTCCTGGAAATTGAGAGAAACGATATAAATTTGTACAAATATAAATAACGTAAAGAATTCATCGAGTTATAATTGAAATCAATATAATTTTGATGAGTATAACTTTCGATATACGAGGACGGAAAAATATTTTATGTAAATCCCCGTATTTTTATTGTAAAAAATAAATGTGAAAATCCAAATATATTTAGCAAAATTATATCGATCTCACTTCTTGAACTGCAAGAAAAAAAATTTCATTAAAGGGTGTCATATATAAATCAAAATTTAAAGAGAAATCATTCTTATTACATACCTTATTATACAAAAGATTATTGTATTATATAGTTTAAAAATTATTTTCGTGTCCTTTATATTTTGACACGATTTTGTATCTCTTTAATACACAAGAGAGATTTCGTATTTCTTCACACATAATTTAGCACAATATGTCTTAATTAAAATACATTTTCTACCGAGCACTAAGGATGTATGTTAAAGATCGTGTTGCGTGTTTACGATTTTGTATCTCTTTTATACACAAGAGAGATTTCGTATTTTTTTCACATAATTGAGCAATATAAAAATATATCTTCTACTGCGTACGATCTAAGGATGTATGTTAAAGATCGTTTTGCATGTTTTACATGTTTAGTAGCGATGGCAATAAGGATTACAATCAGGATTATAAAAGCACATGCGTGTTAACTTGCCTAATTCCGGGTTAACGTCACTGAGTTTGCACTCTGGCGTAGCGGTGCCTAAGAGATTATCCAAGACTGGTGTGCTACGCAGGTGTTTCTTGGTCTCGAGTATATCCTCTTGCGAAGCGACCATCGAGAGCATCAGCGACTTTGCTTCGGCCGGCATCTCAGCCTCGGTGTTAACGAATCTCGCCGAATCGATGCCGTTAGCATAAAGGCTTTCCAATTCCTGCGAGGCGGTCGAATGACGCCGAGTATCCGAATATTCGTCCTCGAACGCGAATGAGTACTCGCTGCTGTTGCAGCGATTCAACAGAGCAGAATTGCAATCTATAGATCCGGCCACGTTCGGATAGTCGTTGATTTCTTCCTCGGAATCGGTGTCATCCGTCGTGTATTCGCTCTCGTCAGTGGAAACGTAGCCGTTGCATCGGGCCTGCAGTTTTGCCGATCCCTCGTATTTCTCGTGTGCATTGTATAATTGTCCGTTGCATTGGGGCTGCAACTTCCTTTCGTAATTTCCACGTGTATCATATAACCGGCTGTTATATCGGGACTGTAGTTGGGTGGACCCTTCGTAGTTTTCGCGTGTGCTGTGTAATTTATTATGAGATAGTTTCTCGATTCGAGATTTCGCGTTTAATTCTTTAATCTTTTCTGTCCCGAGATGGACATACTAAGTATGTATTTTACAATTGCAGCAGAATTAAGCGAAAGACACGCTTAGACCTCATTTGAATGCATGCAATATTATGTGAATCTATTATGTTTGCGATTAAACTATACTAGAAAAACATATATTAATAAAAAAAGCGTTTTTTTGCTCGACTTTAACCGAGTAAATTAAGCTTCTGTGAAGTTTCCAAAATAATCACGAGCGAGACATTTAAATAATGTTGTTGCGAAAAGACGAAATGTTATGTATCTCACGATAAAAAGATTTTTAAAATAAAATTATAAATTATTAAATTATCATTTAAATTACTCCGAGAATTATTCAAATTCTCACCGTGCATATTCCTCCTCTCCATTATCATACTTGGCAGGGTTTCTCGTCTCGAAAAAACGCGCTATATCGTTGTCCAACGGACACTGTTGTACGATTGGAATGATCTTCGGACTGATCTGCTTATACTGCAGAATTGGTCTGCAGGTCTTCTCGAATTCTTGTATTAATTGCTTTACTGGTACAGGAGTGTACTCGTTTTCTTCATTATCATTCTGCATCTGGCTCTGTTGCTTATTTCCGATCTTATTGTCGATCACATTATCGCCGTACTTGTTGTCGAAACGTTGCTGAATTCCCGTGTCTTTGTTATTATAGCTCTGCACGTTGCAAAAGTTGGATTTCCTCGGTGACTGATAATTGTTAATGTATCTGTTATTGTTATTGGCGACAGCACGATAATTGGCGCGCCGATCATTAATAGATTCGTAAGCGATACGATGGGATTTTTCAACGATAGATGATCGAGATTGGTCCAGAGGGAAATCAGAGTCTGTGCCGACCGCAATTTCTCGCAGATAAATCTTTTTCACCTCGCTCGAGTGACCGCATCGATTAGTATTGCAGCAAGATCGATGCCTGTCTGCAACTCGCAAATTAAAATTGAAGCAACAAAACATAGCAGTTAGGAAAAGCCTTGCTGTGAGATCTTGTATGAGCAGCATCTTTTTGAAAAATTTAAAAAATGCGCACTTGAAAAGATCACACACAAAAGGGTAAAAACAAGAAATATATTAATTATCAAAATAAAAAAAGATATATATATATATAACTAGTGTTTATATAATTATAAAAATAAAAATAGATGTTTTTTATTTTTATAATGAAATCTTAGCTTACTTTTAGATTATATATTTTTACTCGGTTCTTATATTCTAATATTTTCTTTAAAATTTCAGATTTATACATCTGATTTTTCTTTAAAGTACAATGATATATCCTTTTTAATGTGAATGTTCTAGAATTATGTTATGTATCAGAAAACCTAAATATATCTTTTTAACATTTTTGAGCGCTTGGCAAC
Source organism: Prenolepis imparis (assembly GCF_030444845.1). NCBI lineage: Eukaryota > Metazoa > Arthropoda > Insecta > Hymenoptera > Formicidae > Prenolepis > Prenolepis imparis. The sequence goes on along the minus strand of NW_028141163.1, from coordinate 15,787,209 downwards.
ATGGGTACTTTAATTAATCATTTTATCGCGAGATTTTTTAACGTTTACTTTAAATTTAATCTCTAATCGATCAGTCAAGTTACAAAAAAAATAATCGGCAGATATAGAGTTTATTGTTTGTTTTAGATATGCCGTTATAGCATGTCAGGCACGCGCGTTTCACGCCGATTAAATAACATCGATAACGCTTGCCAATTAGAGCATCAAAGATCGTTCAACTCGAGCTTCAACTGACCGTTCCAACATTGATCTCTATTTCGGAGACGTGTCAAGTACCTTCGACATTCTAGAACACTTCCCTATTGACGTACATCTAGTACGAAAAAGAGGACGAGTCTCTTCTAAAAATTTTCATATTTAATCAATACAAAATTGTATAATTGTGTTTCCTCTCTTTTTATATAATTATTATTAGAAGTTATATTATAATTAATATTATTATTATGTGAATATTTTTTAGTTATATTCTATATTAAACATTTTTTTAAAAAAGATATTGTAATAAAATGTCATTCTATATGTCAGAATGATAACTGAAAATTTCTAGCATGATTAAATCTGCTAAGCGAGAGATCACCTTGCATTTTCGGGATCATTATTCTCATTTACATGACACGTACCTGTTATCGGCATATTTGCACTCTCGACGGAAATGTCCACTGTAAAGGGATTATAAAATGATTTGTCAGTGCTCGAGATCGGCGTGTGAGGTGTCAACGATGACGACGTTACGAATTTCGCATTACCGTTAATTTCCTGAAACCACACAATGCAAATATTTTTGATTAAACGCAAAATAGTATCATTAATTTCCTGAAATTACGACGCAACTTTTACAATCATGCATAAGGCAAAACATTAACTCTTATTCCATAATTATTAGTACCATTAAATTTAATTTTTCAGAATATAATTTTAACAATATAACTTTGACAAGAGTAAGAATATTTTATTTATTTAATTTAAGCTTTTTTCTCAGTGAGAAAAAACTGTTACATAAGTTTGATTGATGATATGATAACAGGAAATTATTATTTCATGGATGTACACAAAGAATTAAAGTTGGCATGTAGCGATAAGAGACTTACCACTTTTTCCGGATATGTTGGTGTTTTTGGTGTGGCAGGAGTATTGGGTGTCTGTGGTTGTTCTTGGTCTTCCACCACCCACTTTTCCGATCTTTTCCTACGTTTCGCAAATATCTCGGCACCTACGAATTGTTTTGCCAACGTTATATACATAGTATAATAATACGTATATCATTTAGAGTTGGAAATGTTACAACTCTTTCAACAAAAGATTTCATCTTATATACACATTATATTATAGACATTTAAATTAAATAAAAACTTAAATAAAAAATTATATATATGTATATATAATGTGTAATATTATTAATTTAATTATTATATTATAATATTAATTTTATTTAATCGTGTGTAGCTCGTAGCTTGTATTCTCATTTAAATTATACACAGCACTTACCACGTCCCCTTTGATTATTCAAATCGCGAACAATGTCGAAAAGCTTCTCAGGATTTTTTGGTACAGGCGCAATATTGACTTCTTCGCCTAACGCCTGAATACCCTGAATGTCCAACACTTTTCCACATGGATTCATCACACATTTAAGGGGTAGTTTGTCCTATTGACAATAAGAGAAGTTTTATTCCATCGTGTGGAGCTATAACTTTATCGAAAGTTTCAAAGATATATAATACTATTGTACACTCTTTAAGTACCTTATGAACAGTTATGATCGATTCCTCTTCGTCCTCGACACCTGCGAAATGCTATCTATTATTACTGTATTATATTGTACAAAATGAAGAAAAAAATGAAATAATAGATCTAATGTATGTATCTTAAATGTAATGTGTTTAAAAGGATCGATACATACATATATTAAAAATATATATACTACTTAATTATTCATTAATTATTCATTGATGTTAAAATTCATAAAATTAATCAATTTAATCATAATAATTAAATTATCTTAATTATAATAACTAGTTTTTCTTAAATCAGTACGGTCCAGATAATTTCACATAACACGAATATCATACTTCTTGCAAACGAGAATGCGACAAGCATGCTTTTAATTGTAGAAACCAATTATTTAAAACAAATTTCGCATTGCATACCGTTTCCGTCGTGAATCCATTTAACAGATCGTTTTTTTCTATTCACATACATCGTCTGCCCTTTACTCTTGACGTTTTTCACGTCGCTGAGCGAATGCGAAATTCGACGTGCGAGTTCAACCTGATCCTCGACTGTAGGATGCGTAGGTGCGTAAAAGTACGAGGATGCAAACATTTTCTCTGAAAATTAATTTTTCACGTTGTTCTTAAAATCTCAACAAACTCCTTTTCCTCTGAAAGCTTCATAAATCATATTCTAGCATATAAATCGACTGGCACGTTTATCATTTAAAGAAAATTTCTTTTAAAATATATATTCTGTATGATATATTATTTTTATTATTAATTATAAGAAAACTTACTGTTTTTCGATTGCAGTATCTCATGAGAATCCGATGCTGGAGTAAGTAGCTTTTGCAAGTTAATCGGGGTAGTCTCGCCCCCTTCCTGTAGTTAAGAAATAATCGTTCAAATTTATATCAATCAAACGGAATAAATAACATTATATAAAATACTCAAAAATTATATTGTTCTTTTTCTCTGAATTTTCTTGCCAATCTTCACTCAATTATCTTTTAGTAAAATCGACAATTTCGTTAATTATGTTTAATTAGCAATAAAAAACATACACATTTTCATAATAAAAATTAAAATTATTCCAAAATCTAAATTTTACAAGAAATTTAACTTGACAAAAGTTTAAGGTTTATTCAAAATGTTAAAATAATAATATTTATAAATAGTATAAATATTTATATTGATTAAAGAAATATCGATTCAAAACTCTCACCCTCTTTCACATAAATGAAAGAGGGATGATTTATACATATATGAAAAAGTGATGTAAAATTAAACTTTAAGACGCATTTGAGAATTTAATATGCTTCTTCCTTTTACACAAAGCTTCAAAAACTCTGCTTTAAATGTTCCCCTCCTTAACTCACCATGCCGAAGTGCAATATTCTTGAAGTGAGATTCTCGAGGAAGTTCCTTTTGACTGGATCGTGTCTGTCGGACGGCTTGTAACCGCGGGAACGAATTACAACATTGTCCGCGGATACGCTACGTTGCAAATAATTCTTCTCTTGCAGGGAAGCTTCGCTGTACTTCACGCTAGACTTGTACTCGGCATCCTTGGTGCACGTGAGCCCGTACGACGTGTTGCTCAGAATGTTGAGCTTGGCGTTAGCGTGTCTGCGGACATTCGAAACGTTCGCAACACGATACGAATCCTCCATTTACGCAAACTCTACGAGATTTCGCGATGATCGTACAAACGTAGAGAATTAAAGCTATACAGAAAGCTTTGTAAAAAGCTACCGTAAAAAGTAGCAATATTTTTCGGGAAGAGATGATTTTAAATAAAAAAATATAAACATAATTCCTATTCTCTGAATAATTAAAACCTCCACTTTGATTACATCGATTGCAAGCAATTCAAAAAATATTCTCTAGATATTTTTTCAGTCTTTATATTTAAATGGAATTTAAAAATTGAATTTAAAGATTTCTCATTTAATATATTAATTTGATGAATATAAATATTTGATCGAACTATTGAAATTTATGGGCAAATTCTCTGGATTAATTATTTCATCATGAGTGACAATAATATTAATATTAATTCAAAAATGATTGCCAATAATATTTGCAACCAATCTGAAGAAACGCGAGTGCAACGCTTATAAAAATGCATGGAGCTTTCGTAAATAAAAATTCTTATTAAAATAACATCATATTTTCATTTTTTTGGGGTGAAAAGTAAATTAATATTAATTAAAAAATTTATAACTTAATATTACTAATCAATTTAAAGAATATTGTTTACTTCTTGTAAAATGGTCGGCAGAATTTTCTAAATGCGACACATCAATGATGCATCTCCTTGAAAATTTATTTTTTTTATTATTTTAACGCGAGCGAGCGATGGAAATTTAAATCCGAAAACAAAAAGCGAAAACTCGGTTGAAGTTTACAACCGAGTTTTCCACTTTTATCTAGATAACTGATTGGTTATACAAGATGAGCTAGAGAAAAACCCGAGATTCTACCTCGGCCGACGTACTGTGAAACCTGCCAGAGCTTTTTTGATGACAAGAAAATTGGTTGCCTTCCAAGCGGCCAATTAATTCCGCGTCGCGGTATTGGCAGTGCTACAACGAGCTCTGTGTAAAAGAAACGCTAAATTTATCTGTTGTAACGTAATACGCAATAACAGTTCGAGCGGTTATCTTCACGACGGAAGCGCGATCGGCAACCGTATTTATTCGAGATGTGTTGCGCAGAAAAAATAATAATGTAACGCTATGTTCGATAGACGAAGAGTTGATCTCTCGATCTGATAGATCGCAATTACATAAACGTTATCTAAATTACATTTAATAAGCACACAACGAAATTCTTTGTCTAGTGTTGTAAATTATGTGCTATATTAATTTAATATCTAATACTTAAGTTAAACGCGGATAATATATATACAAGTTATATTAACATTCATTTGTAATATTAATTTGATTCTCAAATTTGTATACTAATATATAAGTGTGTATTGTTTTCTTTCTCTTCTTTCTATTGTGTTAAGTCGTATTAGGAAAAGTAATATGACGCGATTCAATTCTAGCTACGCAATGGAATCGATACTTTGCTTTAAATAGATTGTTTGGTGGATGTTTGAGAGTTTCAAAGTCGGTCAAGCTGTTCGCGATACTATAGGCTCTTTGGCAGACTGAAATTTCGCGAAAGTTTTAATAGATCCAGAGAAAAAAAATAAGAGATTTTCTTCAACTTTAATCACTGTTCTTATCGTTTTACTAAAAAAAAAACAAACAAAAAAAAAAATGAAAATTATTCCCCATAATTTTTCAGAATAAATCTTTTCTATGCATATATCCTTTAGAAATTCGCGAAAGTGCTCTTTCTCTCTCATATTTTTCGCAATTATGATTAAACCTTCTTGGACATAGTGTTATCGTGATTACATGATGTTCATTTATCATTTATCAATCATAAAATAGTAGGCACATTAGTAAACACGATTGACATTTCTTATTTCACGCGCTCTCGCAAAAAAATACTCTCTCGCACACAAACGATAAGGAGATTAGTAAAAAAACAAAAAGAAAAAGAAAAAAAAGAGGAAAAAACCACACTCGATAAGAGCTTTTGCACTTTCTCCCTCTTTCTCACGATCTCATTTTTTCTTCAGATAGACAGAAACATTGCAAACAGAGATTTTACTTATCAAACGACGATCTCCTCATCGCGACGTGCGCACACACACAGAGAGGGTCAATCGTGTCCCTTCTTCGCCCACACTTTGTTTTCCTTCTTTCCTCGCGATTTATTTTTCCTGTAGCTTTACGTAATGCGCGACACCTCGGCAGCCTACACGCTTTGCCGAAGGTGGTCCGCCTAAATCCACGACGAGGGCTCCCTCGCTACGAGAAACGAATCTCGCATCTTGCAAAATACTCCCTGGCACACACTGACCGTTTCAACGCGAGAGCAGGCAGTGGACCAGGAGTCGTCATCATCGCCGCCGCCACCGCGACTCTCTAGAGCCAACGGTTACGGAGCGATTCATTGATAGAAAGAGAAGAAAAGCGAGAAAGAGAGAGCGAGAGAGCCGGAGGGAAACAAAATTTATTTTTATATCGAGCAAACTGCAGCGCGAGTCGTATTGCGAATGTTTTATATATCTTGCGTCTCCAGGAGAGAGACTTCTGCCAAAGAAAATACCATTGTCCGATATACGCGCGGTATCGATTCATTTATCGCTCGCTTCGCCTACATACGTGAATGGATATCTTCCGGAAACGGATCGACCGGACTTGGCGAGAGAAGTGTCACTTCCGTGGTGGAGGTTCGTGCCTTTCTCTCTTTCACGCGTACTTCTTTACAGCACTACACTGGTGCTACTACTATCAAGAGTGTACGGCCTCGCGACTTCTCTTCGCCGCGATGATCCGTCCGAGATCCGTCGAGCCCGTTGGCCGGGTCCGCACTTACATGCGATGAATTCCAAACACACGACCGGCGCACACGGTGCTTTATAATAGCGCCCAAACCTAAGCTATACAGCGCCTTCTCGCCGACTGGCGCGGGACGCCTTTCGGTAAAAATAGACCATCAGAAAGCGACACCTCAAGACTCGAGTCGAGCCAACGATGCTTGTCCGTTACGATTCGTCGTTGCGACGTACACAGCAAACAATAAATTGTTCGAGTCCGGGTTTATCGTTTATTAAGCGATCGCTCTAACAACTTATCCATTCTAACAATCTAGCTCCTCCATATAAGTGCTCTGGAAATACTAGAATATTGAACTGTAAAAACATTTCAAATAAAATATTCATTCTGCTTTCACAAATCTTTCCCCAATATTTGTCTCCGAATATTAATAAGAATACAATTTGGAAAAAAGAGAAATATGTAGATCATAATTATTTTTAAATGTAAGATATAATAGCGAGAAATAGAAGAATATAAATGAATAGATATTATATGTATTGTTTGTTTATACATACAAATTGTTAATTCGAAGTAATCTTCTTACATTTACTTTCAATCCCAATCATCAATATCTTGAACAATATCTGTATTTTCTTTCGGCAAATCATCATCCTCAATATTGTCGACTACCTTTTTCTTCTTTTTAAGCTTTTTCGTCTTATTGGGTAACTTTTCCGTTTCCGTTTCGATTTCGGTTCCTTTCACCCAAAACTCGAGCTCGCTCTCTTCTTCGCTATCCTCTGCATTTTGCTCATCAAGTTTCCGTTTTTCCATTTTTCTCACAACAGGTATATTAAATTCTTCTTCAGTCTTGTTGAGAAGTCTCAGCTGTTGTGATTCGTGAAGCTTAATCCAAGAGGCATAGAATTTAACTATCGCTGTACCATCCGTCTTTATCCTATTTTCCCAATTTGTTATTTGCACTGTATTTTTTAAATCAATCGTTAGTTTAGCACGTTCATTCTCAATGTACTTTCTATTTTCCTCGATCACAGATAAAAGATGTTTTATTTTCTTGCCGTAAGCTGCTATGTGGCATTTCTTCAGAAACGCCTTTAACTAGAAAGCAAAGAATATATATATTAATTTGATATTCTCTCAAATATCTATAATAAAAATTATATTTTTTAATTATATTCTTTTTTACGTACTTGTATTATACAGGGTATATACATATCAGGGAAATATAATTTATGGCTTTCACTTGCGGCATATTGCAAGATAAGTTGATAAATGGTTTCGATAATACTATCCTTGAAACCATTCTCTTTCAGTTGTGATTTTGACATTCTCAATACACAAATAAGTGGTATAGGTTTCATAGAAACTGCCTTGTGCTTTTTATTAAAATCATAAGAATCTAGGATCTAAAAGAAAAAAAATTAAATATAATTAAAATAAAATTTTTTTAACTTTTTATAATCACTATTATTTAAAAGTTGATAATAATGAATACCTCAAGAAGAAACGGCAAGATAGGTATAAACGTTCCTGTTTCCTGGGAGATTGTTATTAACATACTTATACAATGGAATCGCAATGGATAGTATTGTACAGTTGGACAGACTTTTATTGTTCCAAGAATAATCTGTTAATAAATAATTCAATGTATTTTTGTCGTAAACTGTCATACTATTTTTACTAATTATACTATTCTTATTCATATTAATATTCATTTAAATACCTGGACTAATGGATATAATAAAGATCGTAATATTGAATTGGCTTTCAATTTTGTTATTAATTCTGTCCAAAAGTGCAAGGAATTAATATACTGCCAGTTATATACAGCCTGAAAGTTTTCCTGGAATTAAATAAAATTTTAGATATTCATAATAAAATTTTATCCCTTTTAATTACCTTTTGATTACCTTTTTCTTTAACGTTATGGCATTCCTTAAATGAATCGCTAACTGTCTGATATACAAAAAGGCATGGCTGTATGAAAGATTATGATCAAATAGATATATTTCAACCAAAGATTGTCTCATAAAATTTATTCCTGGTAATGTATTGGGTGACACGAATTTTGCATTCTCAACATATTTTATATACATAGACTAAAAGAGAAAAACATTAATGATAGTTGCAACTGTAAATATTTTTTTATCATATTTTTCTGTAACTTCTTTATAATATGTTAAACTCACCTTTAACAGCTTCTCAAGTGTAGATTCTTTGTGACTGGTTGCAATACGTAAAATATTTATAAAAGCTACAACACGAACAGTTTCTTCTCCAGTTGACCAAAACTTCAATAAAATCCTTAACAATGGTTTAGTCAAGGATGAGAATGATTGCATGTAAAGTAACATTTGACGAAGATGCTTCAGAAGCACTTCGAGAATACTGGAAGATGTTACATTTCGCAATAACTGTGAAAAAAATATGCTTTAATGTATATATGTATATGTAACATATTTATTATTTATTACATTTATTATTTATTTATGTCGTATACGAGATAAATGAAAAATTTAATAATACATACTGTAATTAAATCTGACAAGTACGATTTTAAGATTCCTCGTACTTTTCCAAATCTTTTAGATTTATGTGCTTCCTGCGATTTTGGATCCAATTTTAAAAAGCGCTTAAATGCATCAGGCAAGTAAAGTATACATAGTTGCATCACACCATTAAATACTAAAAATAATTTTTGATAAAATTACAATTAGAATTACAATATATTTAAGAAACAATAATGATGAAAGCTCAATAATAATGAAAGTTAAAACTCACTCTCACTTCCTTCTACTTTATATCGTATGTTTGTATCAGTATCAGATGATACTGCAACGCTTTTTAAAGCTGCGTGAAACGCTTCTACAGCACGTTTAATATTAACTATTGATCTATAAATTAAAAATAATGCAATTATAAAATAATGCACTTCATTACTGATTCAACAAAAAAAAATGAATAAGAATTTACTTGTCTGTTTGTATTTCTTGTTGCCAAGTTTTTAGTAATTGCATAGTGATCTTCTTAGAATCACCTTCAACTTTCTCTGGTTGGAAATCACTATCGTCGCTAGCAATCTAATAATTCAGCAATATTGTTAACTAAATATAAAGATAATTAAAATTATATCTATAGAAAAAATATATGTACCTCAAGATTTTCATCAGGGATGTGTCTATTATCATTGTCACTTATTGAAGAGTCATCGTCATCTTCATCGTCTGATATTTGGAAGTCCAAAAGATTTTTGTCATTCTCTTTCAAATATTTATAAAATTCAGGATCGGTATCTTTCAATTTCAGCAATGATTTTTTATGTTCTACAGGATCCAAGTTACTTTCACTACTATCACTCTCAGCTCCTTGTTCATAATTATCATCACCTATATAAGACCATAATAAGGACACACAATTTAAAATATGAGAGAAGTCCAAATATTTTATGAATCATACCTATATTTTCATTTTTTTCATCATTATCATTATCACTGTCTGTATCAGTATCTTCAAAACTTTGTTCAAGAAACTCTTCCATAGTTGCTTTGCTTAAATCTCTTTTGTGTTTCTCTTTCTTAGTAATTGCTTTCTTTCCTCTGGATGATTTCAGAGACTCTTGGTTTATTTTCTTCACCTTCATTTTTTATTAACTGTTATAATTAATTTAAATAATCTAGAAATTATATAGAGAAATTATTTATGTGGATTGTAAATATAAAATATAATTAAATATATACGAATAACGCGAGGTTAGGATACATATAATCTTCACATTCTTTCTTTTTATTTTTAAATATTAACTAATTATATATATGTATATAATAAATATAATAAAAATTTTTTAATTTTGTAATCTTTATTTCCCGCGAAATTATTAATACATCAAATATACTAAATATACTTACAAATATACAAGAGTATATTCTCGATTCCCACGTGCTCTCTCTCGCGGTTCACAACCTCACAACTGACTACCTACTGCTCCACTACAATTGCATAGAACAAAATGCGCACGCGCAAACAAGTTATATATGTTCAAGTTAATTATCAAGTTTATTAATTTATTGCGCCTGCAAGGCGATTTATTAAATGTATATTGATATATATATATATATATATATATAGCAATAAATTTTTTCGTTTTAATTTTTAAATAAATTTTTTACTATATATATAATATATACTAAATAAATTTTTTTTTCTTTTTTCACACACATAAATATATTAAAATAATATAATAAATATACATTTATGAATTAATTACTATAAATGAATAATATACGAGGGTGGTCCGATAAGTACTTAGCCTCACCGCCCGATGGTGCCAGTATCACAAGAGAGATTTACTATCGTGTAGTACATTCTCGTAGACGGCTACTGTCAAAATTTCAACCGAATCGGACTCGTAGTTTTGTTTTGACCGCGTGTGGGAGCGAGCGTGTCCACGGATTTTAGAAAAATGGAAAAAGAGCAATATCGGTCGGTGATTCGATTCTTGTTTTTGGAAGGGAAATCGCGCAGCGAAATCAAAGAGCGCTTATCCAAGCGCTCTTTGATTTCGCTGCGCGATTTCCCTTCCAAAAACAAGAATCGAATCACCGACCGATATTGCTCTTTTTCCATTTTTCTAAAATCCGTGGACACGCTCGCTCCCACACGCGGTCAAAACAAAACTACGAGTCCGATTCGGTTGAAATTTTGACAGTAGCCGTCTACGAGAATGTACTACACGATAGTAAATCTCTCTTGTGATACTGGCACCATCGGGCGGTGAGGCTAAGTACTTATCGGACCGCCCTCGTATATTATTAAAAATATATATTATTATTAATAATATATATATATATATGTATATATTAAATTAATAATAATATATATATATATATGTATAAAATTAATAATATATATAATTAAATATATATAAATAACAGTATATGTATTTTATATAATACTAGAGCAAGACTAAGGCGAGCAACAAGCGCCTCACACACACATTCTTCAATTCTATATTATATAAAATATTTTTAAAAAGATAATATAAAGTTTATTTAAACTCGAATAATATTTTTTGAAAAATCAGCTTATTAAAGTGTTAATTTGCTAATTAAATTATAAAATAAACATATGTTATAAAAATTAAAATAATAATGTTGTAAATAATATGTTGTATAATACTTAAAAATCGAATAATTTTTTTTTACAGAAATCAGCTGATAACTCAAATATATTAAAACAAAAATTTGCTAAATAACATTTAAAAATAGTTTAAACTTTGAATTAAAAAATTAAGGGCTTGTAAGTCATAGAACATTTTCTTTGGGCTCATTTTGTAGGTCTTGAAGAGACCTTTAAAACGCGCCCTCAGAAAATGTTCTACAACTTACACAGGCCTTAATTTTCGCAAAAAAAACATTTAAACTTTGAATTCAATTTTAAGATTCATCGTACTTCTGCAAACAATTTACTATCAAAATATACCAAAGATCAATTTTTGGCACCTTTTAAAATATTAAATATCGTTACATTTTAGACAAGGATCCTATACAGCGCAAACTTATATTACGTATATTAAATAAAAAAATTTGTACGCTCGTATGTGTTTGGTATATAAATAATCTACAAATAATATATCATCGAAATATATAAACGATAAATTTTTGGCAATTTTTTAAATATTAAATATTGATAATTCGTTGCCGCGGATTTTATACAGCACAAACTTATATTACGCATATTAATTAAAAGAATTTGCAGGCTCGTATCTGTTTGATATAAGAATAATCTGCAAACAATTTACTATCAAAATATACTAGCGATGAATTTTTGGCTCCTTTTAAAATTTTAAAATATTAAATATCGATACTTTTTAGACAAGAACCCTATACAACACAGACTTACATTACGTATATTAAATAAAAAAATTTGTAGGCTCGTATGTTTACGATACAAAAATAATCTGTAAGCAATGTATTATTGAAATATACAAGTGATGAATTTTTGGCTCCTTTTAAAATATTAAATATCCTTTTAAAGTATCGATACTTTGTAGCTACAAAGTATCGATACTTAATAATATAAAAAGAACCAAAAATGCATCACTTTTATATTTTAATAATACATTGTTTGCATATTATTTTTAAATCGTAAACATACGAGAGTACAAATTCTTTTATTTAATATACTAGAATTTTTATTTAATAGACTAGAAATATTAGTCTGCGTTGTATAGGGTCCGCGGGTACAAAGCATCGATTATTAATATTTTGGAGCCAAAAATTTATCGCTTGTATATTTCGATCGTACATTGCTTGCAGATTATTTTTATATCATAATTATACCAGCGTACAAAATTTTTTATTTAATATACGTAATATAAGTCTGCGCAGTATAGAGTCTGCGGCTACAAAGTATCGATATTTAAAATTTTAAAGAAGCCAAAAATTCATCGTTTGTATATTTCGATATTTAATTAAATTATTTGAGAAAAATCTACTTTAAATAAATTTTAGATTAGCATCCGCATTTTTGTCTTTTTCTCTTTCTTTTTCACATATTCGCCGATACATAAGAAGAGAAAGATGATCGCCGACCAGTTAGGAGTAACGGGTACGACGACCGCGTTCTATAAGCAAGGCAAGAACCGTGGCTAAAAGTTGCGTAGATTTATGAAAGAAATCGAAGAAGCAAGAACCGTAAACGATCTCATTTCTCTGAAAAATCTCAGCCGTGTTAAGAGCAAATGCGTGCGGAAGTTTCGATCTTATTTGGTTTTGACGGGAATATGTCGCTTCTAATAATTCTGCTGGGTGCTAGCGTTCTTTTACATTGCTGCGTATTCGGTGTATCAGGTAAGTCAATTTATATTGTCAATAATTATATTGCTATGTATTGAGATAAATATTTTCTCTTGTATATCACAACACCATGTGTATTGCAGAAAATCTGTTCATTAAATTGCATTTATATATATAGGAGCTGAATTGACTTTACACGTCAAAATAATTTTTATAATTTCAACTACAAATAAAAATAATTGAATATTTGTTGCGTAATTTTGAAAATGCAATAATTAATAAGATTTGTATATACAAATATAATAGACATAATATTATGTGCAATTTTCGCACACATGCAAAAATATAAAATAAATATTTAACTGTTTCTATTTGTAGTAATAATAATAAAAATTTTAGATTGTAAAGCCATGTGTAAAAAATGTGTCAATAAAATTATATTATAATATAATAATTTAATATAATAATATATAATAATAAGATATGCCATTTAAAAAAAAAAACAATACTAAATTAAAGGTAAAACTTAAACAAGAATTCTACTTTTAATATTAAGATAATAAAATATAATATTTTAAGCACTTTTATATATAAAAAATATGTTTGATAGATATTTAAAATAAACCTATGGCAAAAATCTAAAAAAATCGGAAACAAACTCTGGAAATAATAATTATTTAATTGCAATAATAATATAAATCGAAAACTGTTTCTTTAATGTTAATCACATTATATCTATAAAACACTTTATTTTATTATTTAACAAAGATTATGTTTTTAAATATTGTTACTTGAACAAAAATTTTTTTGCAAGCATCTCTTTCTCTTTTAGATGAACACAATAAATTGACGGCCGATCATGCATTAGATGCAACAAGTACAATGAATGCGCCATTAACGCCTTTGCCGAAGAATGAAGTACGACAATTTCAAGGAAATTATCCTATTTCCCCATTTATACCTGGACACAGACCGCAAAGGTAAGTTTAATTGAAAATTCTACATAGATTAACAATATCATTTATATACAGTATGTAGTAAATTTTTATATATATTTTTATTATATTTTAAAATTTTATAATTTTTATATAAATTTTTTAATAGCAATACTTTTATACTATTGATTTATCAACAATTGATACTATACTAGATATTATTAAATGTTACACGGAAAAAACAGTATGGTAGGTTTACACATAAATCTGATTGTGCCAACCAGATTTAATAGTAAATTAAATAGTAAATAGTAAATGGCACAATCAGATTTATGTGTAAACTACCATACTGTTTTTTCCGTGTAGATATTTAACGTTATCACTTTTTAATTTTTCTTTTTACAATTTTATACAATTTTCTTTATTAATGAAATACGAAAACTATTCCAACATTATGTAGATTGACAACATTGTTCAGCATGATGAAAAATTGCAAATCAACACTAATAATAAGTTATAAACTTTCAAAAGTACTCTGTTTAAAATAGAATATGTATTCTACTTCTGAATTCCATTATGTATCATTAACAATTATTTAAAATGATGTATGCTATAATGGTCAAAGATTATGTTTTCTTCAAGTTGTCAAAACAAAAACTTGGTAAAAAATGTTTAGTATACTTTAATTCAAGAAAAATTTATAAAACATAAATTTTAGCTTAAATAATTGTTTGTAAGTGGCAGAAACATTTCCAAAGTCAAATAAAGATCACCATCAGATGACCCCCTCAACGCCAAACAACTTTTGTTTGATATTTCTTTCAATAAAGCTTAATTTTCGAGATATAAGTTTAACACTTTAACTGACTCACTCTGTATGTATACAGTATTTTAGATAAACGTTGATAGTGCAATAATAAAATTGTTGATAACGCGCATACAGTGTGTTGCAATAATGTTGTAAATTTATGATATTAATCTCAATTTATTGATTTACTATATACTGTATATATGAATAATATTTGTTAATCTATGTAGAATTTTCAAACAGCTCTCACATTATCACTGACGTAAAAATTAAATAAGAAGTCGAGTTATTTAATTAATATCAGTATTATCATCAAACTCTGATACAATAATAAATATGTATAAATTAGAAAGATAATTGAGCCAATGCGCGTATACATTACGAATAATACTTTCGTTACAGATGTCCCCTGTGCGACAGTTCGGTTTATCCTTACTGCGGCGAAAAATTATTACATGATGCCTGCTGTTGTGCCGATTCTCACGATCTACCTTATCAATGTAAATTAGCAGATTGCCGATTTTTGCACGCCAATAGTTGTAGGGAACATCGATTAATTGCAAACTGTTGCTGCAGCGATGATTATCGCGCTGTCTTGAAAACTCTCACACAAAGCTAAATCCATCATATATTAATTGTAATTTATCACTTGTGGCAGAAATTATAATTAAGAAAATAATTGACTGTAATGACAAATAAAATGTGCAATATAATTTTATGCTTGATTTGTCTGTACTAAAAATTAAGCAATTAATTATGAACAAAAAATAAATAATTATTAGAAATTAACACAATAAATAGAGAACTAAAAAATAAAAAATAATGCAATTATAATAAGAATATCTACAATTATTGTGATATAAAGTAAAATTGATTAAAACATTTAGAATATCTTTCTCTAAAGATTTATCTAATATAATTCAATAATAACATTATTATTGTAGAACATTTTTTACTCAAGAGAAAAAAGTAATATTAATATTATAAATTACTTTTTATGTCTATACAAATATCAGCATATACAAAAATGATCAACATCTATAATTTTATTGTGCATATTAGGTAAAATTCTTACTAGTTCTTAGACAGGATTATTTAGGTTCAAATTTCTAAAAATTTAGGATCGAAAAAATTAAGCGTTCAATTATTCAGATATAGATGATCACGTTCACCATTCTAAAAACACACTAATGCACTTGGACCGCAAAGATATAATGTTGGTCACAAGAGACTCTCGGCGGAAGTGATTCGTCTTCCCCGATAGAACGATCAGGAGAAATGCACGACAGGATAAATCGCTATGCTTAACCGGGATCCGTTGACCCTCAATGGAACGGGTGGTCGGTTCGGGGAGGTCAATGCGTCAAGGTTATACACGTGTCGAGGTCCGTGCCCTTGATGATCAGACACGTGCATCCCCACTTCTCGCACTTGCGATGACTAAGTAAGTAAATTTGATTGCATTCCACCCTCGTATAGTTGCTATGTCTGGACATTATCAATTGTCATAAGCCGAATGGGAAAAAAGATCTTAGAATATTCGTAAGATTTATTTAATTAATGTACGAATATAAGAATATTCGTACATATAATGCTAGATGTCACGCGGAAATAAGTTTTCCTCTGTTATCAATAAAATTTAAAATTTTTAATTATACTAAATCTTCTATAACATAAAACATATATAACATAAAAATAATTGTCTCTTTAGATCTTATACAATACATTTGTATGTATGTTTGTATACATTCTGCACTAAACGATTTCACAATAAACACATGTAATATCGTGATAACATCGCGCGCAATCTTCTTAAATTAAAGATGACGAATAAAAAGATAATAACTTTTTTCAGCGGATTCTCTTCGGCATTATGTGATATTCTCATCCTATCAATGATTTCAGTGTCAAATCGCGATCAATGAGATCATTATAAAAACGATATCGGCTGACATAGCTCGATTACTCGCATTTCAGCGGCGTTAAACGGACGATTTTATTTATTGATATAAATGCGTATTTATAAAATTATTATATGAATAATAACGCGATACAACGCAATAAAACGCAATGATGAGGAAGTTAAAGTTATACACGTGTCAGCGGTCTCAGACAGTCTGTAACAGGGCACTGTTATTTTTGATGTCACTCGGCTTGAAGTTATATATGGAGAATATATGTTAGAAGATTTTCTTAAAAATCTACCCTGAACGTGATCTGATAAAGACGTGATGGAGAGGGCCGGCCCTTGCGTTTGTTTGAGAAGAGACAATTTTGTCTTTTCTCATCAATATAATTGATTGTCTCGACTGTTCGATTTTGCAAAAGATTGAATATCGTACAGATCGGTATTTAAATCGGAACTTTTATCTGTCAATAAGCCTCTATTTCAAACTAAAATACGTGACAGTGATTCAGAGATTACTATATAAGATACTGAAATTCACCTTTGTTCATTACAAAGTACGAAATTGTGAATTACAAAGATTAATAAATTCTTTAATTGCGCCGTTCTATTTACTGGATCCGTCTCCTAGAATACGTATATAATTAGTCATTTTCAATGATAGTATAATCTCAAAAGCTATATATCGCTTTAACTTGCTTTTAATCGCGAGACACCGTCGACGTGGTCCAAGAAAACAAATAATATGAACAATAAAACATATCTCTTCGTCTTCATGTGCAAAAAAATGAGAGAGACGGAGAGAGAAAGATAATGCAGGAATGCTTTCTCATGAATCGCAATTGCGATTAATCTAACAACTGCATTATATAACACATCAAAATTTATTTTTTTTTATATGTATAATCCAAGAGGGGGGGGGGGTTGATATTAAATTAATTATATTTATCGCGAATTGTAATATATCCCTTTACATATATTGAATATATTGAATTTCGATGATTTTTCGAAGGATCTAGCCAAGCGATCAGAGTAGGTTTTGATATTAACTATATTACAAATTAATATATAAATAATTCTTATTATTATTATTCTTAATTCTGAATGAGAATTTTTGAGAATGTAAATTATTTATTGTCGTCACAAACACTTTTAAAGATTTTGTTTTAGCGTATGTACGATACTATAGGTGGAATATTTGTACATACACAGAAAGACTTGAAACTTGTTAGTATTTCATTCGATAATGAACTTTGTGAACGATATGAATTTTTTTAAGTGCGTTGCTGATCTCCTACTTCCCTTCATGCACGCGCGGGAACGCAGGAATGCAGGCGCTACCTGAAAAATCGTGGGAACCTCAAGGACAGGGATTCATCATGGATTGAGTTCGTTCTAGGACGACGATCTCCCTGAGATGCCTTGAAATTGAACGTAGCGAGTTCCAGCTTTCCTCTTTTTTTTTTTTTTTTGTTTGCTCTCTTAATAAGTATTCTTCCCTTTCCCATCTTCTCTTTCTCATCAAGCTTTCTACCTTTCTTCACTTTGTTCTTGAAATTGAAAGATTTTCCAAAACAGATCCTTTTTTATTCGTCAAACTTCCATTTTCGCATTTTCTGTGATTAAATTTTTTTCCATTCCTTTTTCTTGTACAAGAGGCACAAACTATCTCTACGAAATCGATTTCTAGAGAATTCTTTTTCGAATTTTATAAAAAAGTATAAGTATATGCAGCATATATGAAATACTAAATACTAAATAAAATGATTTATAATACCTTTATATAATTGTAAACAAAAAATATATAATATAAAAAAAAATCATCATATCAAAGAGCACGTTAATATCTATTCCGCAACGGTTCAAATTGAACGATTCAAATAAAGCACAGATTCAAATCGGTCAAAACAAAACTTCCCAGTAATATATTATATATTACCTATATATATTATAAAATAAAATTTATATATTCGAGAAACATATTTTCATGCAAATATTGTGACGAATAAAATGTGTAATTCTTTCACGAACTAAGCTTTCCACGCCGTCTCTCATATTGTCAGAGAAAATATTTTAATAAATAAGAAAGGAGATAATATGGTCTCGGTGCAGATTCGTGATAAAATGGGTCGGCGGCGACGCAACGACGACACGATGACATAATTTCGTACCCACGTATCGTCTGTATTTGTTCGCTACCATTGCAGACAGGTCTGGGTCGACTTGTTATGTGGGGGTCGTGAATGTCAAATGAATATGACAATACACGCAGCATATTCTCTTTCAGAATTTTGTTTGCTTTTTGCAGACAATGATCACGCGAAAAGCAGTATGATATGATATATATGTATTTATAATGTCTGGATTAACCGGAACGAAAATAGACACTGAAGAATTCGTCATTGCACGCGTAAGAAGCCACGTGCGTGCAAATGATACGTGCAACTGAATGCACTTGTTTTCAAGGTAAGGCGGATTTCGGACTTCATAGTGTTTATTTCTAGAGATGTTATCTTATTGTATCGAAATTAAATTTTAAACTCATATTCAACTCTTTACCCGTATCAAGCAGACCTTCTGCTGAAAAGAATTGTTTTTATTTTTCAATTATTATATATTAATTATATACTACGCCCTCCTCCCCCTACACATATACATTATTAGATTATATTATAGATTGTTTTATAGAATGCCATAATAAAAAATACAATTATAAATAATATTTGAGACATAATTTATTTAGTTTGATTTAAATGATTTTTTATTATGTTTGATAAAATGTAAGAACGTAACAGAGTTAATATCAAATAGGATTTTCAGTATATTTTATGTGTGTGAAAATCTTCAAAAATACTAATAAATATTTTTAAAATCTATATATTTATTATTATAAAATGTATGAATAAACATAAAAGAATCACAAAAGTTCTATTCTATTAAATAAATCTTTCGATCCACTGATATGTATTGTGACCTATAATACGTATTCAAATATCGTCATGAAAAAGCACTACATTGTGAGCAAGAATAAAAAGAAGAAACAAGAATTTCTGCATCCATGTATAAAAAATGGCGTTTCAACAGGAGGGAGGGACACAACATTAAGAAATATTAAGACATCTGTCGTTTTTGAGCTGTAAGCAATTAAAAATAAAAATTTTGAATAATTTTTTGAAAAGATTAAATTTCAGAGAAAAATAAATAAGTAATAAAAATAATACAAATATTACATAGATTTTTACTTACAGATTATTATTAGATATTTTACTTTAATTATAATAATACTTAATATTAAAAATTGGAAAATATTGCGATATTTTTCTTTCGATATTTTTATCAAAGAAAAACCGACTCCATATTGCCCATAATTGTGCTTAGTGAAGAATATTTTGTGTAACCATGAACGTGTAATTATGCAATCAAAAAATGTTTCAATATTCTCTTGGATATCGATATATCTATTATCTATATAAGAAATATTCGATGTCATTTTTAACTTGAAATAGACATTCGTTCACTGGAAAAATACCGATTGGTTTTCTAAATAATGATTAAAGAATAACACAGAGACAAAAATAAACCGTATTTGATTTAGACATCATTATAATATCATTTGATATATATATATATATGTGATAACATAATTGCACGACGTGACGATGGTTTCAAGGTTTGGCTTTTTGTGCGAGTCCGTCGCATAAATTTAAAACAAATTTTTTTTCTGCGCGTAGAGCTCGAGAAGAGATCTTCGAAAGATCAATATTATAAAACATCACAAATAAATTTATGAGACTTAAGCAAAAAGTTGTAATAATTTACTTAGAGATATTTATCCATCTTTTAAGATTACGTAGCGTAATTTAAAAGAATGTAAAGTCAACCGATTAAATACAATCTAAAGTAAAAAGAGTAATTATCTAAGTTTTTATTTATGTATTTATGGAGTAAAGTTTTTTCCACTTATATATCTGTTGACGCGTGCGGCGCGAAGTTTATGGAAGTCTAATTTCTTTCGAAATTTCGGAGAAGTTCCATCTAAATATTGACAAATTATTATCTGTACGCAAACATAAATATAATTCTTGAATTATACATCGTATTTCGTAATCGCAATTCAGTTTCTTATTATAGAAACAAAAAATCGTCCCGATAAAACTTAGTGAGACAAAGAATTTTTCAATGTTAACACAGAGTGATTAATAACTATGTTTATACTCATCGTACAGTATAAAATAGTATCGGAAATTGATAAGTCGGAAAAAAGTGCAAATAATGCGTTATATAGACTTATGAAAAGTACTCTCTGAAATTTATAATTAATCGATGTTAGAGAATTTGCACATTGCGCAAAATATTGAAAGAGTTCGTTGAGATCGTGATTCGATTTAATCACGAAAAATCCGATATATGATTAATATAGGGTGTAGCAAAAAGAAAATGAGATCTCTTTAAATAGCTAAGACAACGTATAGTTAAAATAAAACTTTGAACTTCAGTAATAAACAAATCAATTGATCATAGTCAGCCGTAATTGCCGCAATTCACTTACTATTCAATTGCTTATATTTCTCTTTTGCATATTAGAGTTAAGCTGATTCATCGCAATTAATGTAATATACTTCCTAATGTAAGCAACACGTGACTAAGATATACAGGGTGATTTTGACAACTCAAACGAAATACTGCTGTAAGTAAAGATAAAAAAATTAGGTAGAGAAAAATATTACATGACGTACTGAAAACTAATTTCCTATGACACCATTTTTGTTGCAGATGCATCTACTCGTTACAATTGCACTTTTTTTAAAACTGCAGCTATACTTTCTTCCATAAATCGATTTTTTTAATTATTCTGTGTATAAGAGTATTAAGTGAGGTCATCGAAAAGTCAATACTTTACGAGATATTCGACATTCTTTCATGTCAACGATGACTTAAAAGAATGAATCAAAATGCATTGTTCAAATGTAAATAACAATTAGCTTAAAAATGTTATGAAAAACGTAATGACGCGTCAGAAATTGTGTAGAGTGCGTAACACTTATTGTAAGGAAGAACATTAGAAGAAGCACTCAGAAGTGCTGAAATAAAAATGTTGAATATCACGTAAAGTATTTACTTTTCGATGACTTCACTTCATCTTTTATATATAGAATAAAAAATGAATTAAAAAAATTGATTTATGTCAAAAAAAATATAGTTACATTTAAAAAAAGCAATTGCAACCGACAGATGCATCGATGCATCTGTAAGAAAAATAGTGTCATAGATCATATTCTTCAGTACGTCCTGCAATATTTACCTCGACCATTTTTTTTCTATCTTTACTTACAAAACAGCAGTATCTAGTCCCAATTGTCAGAATTTTTTATATATATTTCTGATTAAATCATAAGTTGAAGACATACGAAATAGAGATGAAATATTTTAACTTTATGTTATCAAAAAATATGAGTCGAACGAAATTCTTTCTAATCTTAATTTTAAATAATATCAAATTTTGACATCTTGCAATCTATGTTCTAAATTATCGAAAACTTGCAGTAGACTGTGAGCTTTAAAAAAGAATTGCATATCTTAATGCTGAAAGCTTCAATTATATGTCAATAAATATTTTAGTTTCATTTACATTAAGATGCTCTTGGAGCATATTTTTAAAAATTATCGTGACGTAATTGTATGGTACGAAATAAATACTTTGTCTAAATGATTTCTGTTGTATGAAAACAAAAGGAGCAAACTTTAAAAAAGTGTTGATTTTATCAAGAAACACGCGTACAATATGTAAAAGAAAACGAGCAAAAAAGAGACGAGGAAAAAACTTGATCGGCCTTGTGTACATAATTATCTCATACATGCGATTAATTCATAATTAGAGCGTTCGCACAATCGACATGTTTGCATTACGTTATCACTTCATATGCGCTTATGTGTCGCTCTAGTTGCACTGCTAAAAATATTCGAAAGATAAGAAGACATTACAATTACAAATACCAACATAAAGTTAAATACATATATACATACTTCAGGTTAAGATAAAAAATAATTTAAAATGATGATTTATGGTCATTGGTTATCCGTATTTAAGCTTTCTCTATTCAAAAGGAAAAAAGAGAATAGAGAGAAAAAATAGTAGAGGCATTTATATATTAAAATTCAAAGTGATCAATATATATATCGGTTTATTTTGATTTTTAATCCTACGCGATTTTTTGTATCGAGATCAAGATGTAGATGTAACAATGTCGAGCAACAATTCTGCGTTAGAATTTTTCATTCGAGATCTTCTTGAATTTTGTACTTTGATTTTTAAATGAATTGAATCTTATCTTTTGCAAACTTGTGTGATCATCTTTGGAATTATACACCTTATCCCTCTCCTATCGGTTAGGATACTTAACACAAAGCCTTTTGTGACATCTTTAGTTATATATACTGTTAGGATTTCTCCAGCTCGCGCAACAATATGCTTCGAAGTCGCATGGAAAAGAGAAGTTAGCATAGAAGAAGCATCAGTCTCGTGAAGAAAAGCCGGAATAATGAAGATCAACGAGATGCCGAAGATATATAAGCACGCATCGATAACAATATTTAACAAAAAGTTATTCAACAAACATTCAGATGCTAATAAACTTGCTGCTAAATAGATCTTGTATGTTTATGTTGTCGCGCGCACGTGTAAACATGTACGCCTGTCAAAATCAGATTTTTCATAATAAAATCTATTTTTAATTCGCAGAACTTCTCTGCCGATTTTTCTCTTTTTCTACAAAAACATAATGTCTCCATAACTCGCAACTTTCTTTTTAAAAATAGATTTTTTTAAATTAGTATACGTCGAGGCATACTCTCTCTATACTTTTCTCAATTTAAACTTCAGAAAAACAAATAAGCGATAAAATCATATACTCTTAATTTCAAGATTCTATTTAGAATTTCTATTTTCAAGAAACTTAGACACACGAAAATACTATAATATTAAGATTGGGGGGGGGGGGAGATTGCGGTAAATCAGTTTCTTCTCACTACATTTTCGCTAAAAAAAAGAATCCACTTCAACTTGCACTAAGAAAATCTATTATTATAATTAGAATCGCGTAGAAAATTGTGCAAAAAATTATAATCGTGAATTATAAAGATATCATGTACAGAATTATATATATTGTATATATGTAAAATATATTATATTATATATTTTATAGTATTATATATATAAGATATTAGTATATTATATTATATATTATATAATCTTTTGAATTAGTCTGGGATTTTAAAGTATTACTGCAAATCTAAAGCAAAAGCTAAAGCATTAAGCAAAATAAGTTTTGCGATTATATATTATTTATATGCATTTACATATAACAATGTATATATAATATGTATTTATATATAATATAAATTTATGAATTTTGAATAAAATTTCTGATTAAAACAAACTAGACTTTTAATTGTAAATCACACTTAAAAATTCAAATAAAAATGGATAGTATAAATACATAAATAACAAATCTAAAATTGTAATTAAACATACTATGTAAAATTAAACAGATGTTTAACAGATAAGTCACTAGATTCTGTTTATATGTATATTTCAACATATATTTCAATTCAATAAAAAAACTTTTCTATTGTATAAAATAAAATTTCGACGCTAAAAGAAACAAGATATATATATATATATATATATATATATATATATATATTTTATTGAAACGTATATATATTGAACGTGACCGATATTTATATAGGCATATATATGTATACATACAGATGTAAAATTTATATAAAATTTAATTCTCTCTCTCTCTTTTTCTTTTTACAAGTGTTATCGAATCGATATCCTCAATGATTAAATTGATAGCGATTGATATATATATTATCTTAGTTACGTGCATCCTTGTTATTAACGTAAAGAAGATAGCAATATTGATTATTATGTGACGAGATAAATGAGTGTCTCGCATAATTATGATAATAAATCTGGAATTCAAATTCATTTTTATTTCTTTCTAGACTTTAAAGTTTTCCTGATGTAAAAAAAAAAGAGAGAGAGAGAGAGAGAGAGAGAGAGATTAAAAGAGAATGCCAACTATATGATATATTTAAATATAGTGTGACGCATTTCAACGATAATGTGACAAGTGACAACTAACCAGCAAATAACCGGAGCTTTTTCATTATTATTTTTACTTATCAAGTTATTTAAAAAATATAATAAAATAAATAATTATAATAAATTGCACAATTGGCTGCATAGATTCTTTAAAATAAGTATAGTTTAGTAAATTGTAATCGTAGAAAAAGATTAAAGAAATCTGTTTAAAAAATTTAATAAACAGGAATTTTTTTATCTGGTTTTTTAAAAAATCGATAAAATCGGTAATACACTATTACATTAATTATTATTGAATATTCTCATTTTTGAATAACTCCACAAAGTTTCTCAAGTTGCATATCAAAAATTTTATTTTACAAAAGTAAATTTTATCTTTCTTATGAAAATTTTATTTCGCGGTTAAATTAGTATTAAAATAAGAATTAAAATCTCGCAATTAAATTAATAACTCATAATTTTGTTCACAATAATTAATAATTTATAATAAATAAATGATTTATAACAAATAATTTTGCAAGGCATAAATAATTCGGTTAAAATTAAATAATCCCTCAATAGAGTTATTATTTAATTATCTAAACAAAGATATAAGCTTAAATACATTTATTTAATGTCACGAATCTTAGTCAAAAGACACATGTAATCAGTCAATACTCTGCAGAGAATTAAGTAATTTAACACTCACACACGTGACTAGTATCCGCGATCGTATAGGTAAAATAATAAATCGCATGTAAATCAATTAATGATCGAAATTTAGAGAGGGCAAACTCAGATAGTCTTGAAACAGAAGGCCTTAAACAGAAAATCGACGAGAGCATTTTTAAATTGTGCTTTGATTATTATATATATCCACGTGTCTCTTGTATCGTTTATATGCGGCACGTGGCGATAGACAATCACCGTCGATGACGTCATAAATGATGCTTTCCGGCATGCTTCCCGAGCAAAAGCGAACGTCATTAAGAATTTCGCGGTGATGGGGTCATCGATTTGTTGATGTCTGGCGAATTGATTAGAATGAAAGTGAAGAAGACAATGAAGAGAAAGCGCGCGTATCGATAAGGGAATGTTCGTCGATCAAAGATTCGATATTAGAGTGAAAATCGTTTATATAGAGATGCCGAAGGCTAAACTTTCCCAAAAATCCGAAAGTTAAAAAAAAAGCACAAGTGTGAGCAAACAGTACGTATGGAAAGATAAGAAGCTCTCTCTCTCTCTTTATATATATATATATGTATATAAGGCAAAGCAACTTGGATAAAAGACGACTGCATTTAGTGATAAAGTCAGTCGACGTGTAATACACATACTATCATTATACGTGCTCCAATGTGAATGTAAAAACTGTTGTAGAAACACAATGTTACGTATTTCAATCGAAATCAAACAGATAAATAAGAAGATATATCGAGATGGTTAGGGGTTGAAGTTATTCGTAATGTAAAAGAATCAATGTTAATTAAGTGATCGGTTAATACCTAGACTAGGCGAGGACACTTATTTTTGCATCAAGTAGATAATTGGACAGATCAATTGTAAGTATATATATATATATATATATATATATATAACATCGTTATTCGAGTAAAAAATACATAAAATAAAGAATAATTTCGGAATACAAATTCCGTCATTCGGTCTCTTCATTAACATTTCTAGAAATAATTCTTATTTTGACAAAAGTTTCATTATAAATTTCAATATAATAACGATATAGATGGAGATATATATAATATCCATCTATCATATATTTTTAATCTGTCATTCTAACATCGTATATTGTCAAAGTCTATTAATAGATGTATATATGTATATATATATATCCATCCAGCAATAGACTCTGATAATATACGATGTTAGAATGACAGATTAAAAATATATGAAAATTCAAGATACTAATGGAATCACTCACTTAATTGATGTAATGGGAAATATGATTCTCTCTTACTCTCCCCCCCCCCCTCTCTCTTTCTCTCTCTCTTATGTAACTTATATTGCGACAAACGCTTATGCAAAAACATCCGCTATTTCACAAAATAAATAAAATAATCTACTCAAAGAAAATATCTTTCTATTTGTTTTTTTCTTTGTCAATATTTTAATGTCAATCGTAACGTTATCAAAAAATTCTCGAATTTTGTCATCAATATTATTTTGTTTATATAGCATGCATAATTAATTAATTTAGAAATGTCTCTTCGGTAGATAAATCCATAGTTTCTCAATCAATCAATTTTATTTTTCAATTTTCAAAATTAATTAGATCTCTGAATATATATGCCAAATGTTCAGCTGCTGGGGGTGAATCATAACAAATAAAAAAAACATTAACAAACTATTAATCTACGTGTCAGAATCCTAATATTTACGTGGTCTACTAAAACACACGCCACGACGTGTATGACACATACGACGTGTGTCGTCATTAAATAATTATTTACTAGGTTTTGTCGCGGCGATAAAGCGTTTAGGATAAATCAACAGTAAACACAGATTCACGGTCTAGTCCTCCAATGTCAAATGCTATCTTCCGATTATCTTGATATTTAAAGGATAATGATGAAATAGCATCGCACGTGGAGAGCATTTTCTGGCTTCGATTATAATAGCAATCTGTTATTTTCCTTACGATTATCTCGTAAAATACATATTAGATACAGAGATTAATTAAATACGACACGTATCAACAAGAATACACATCTTATTTTTCTCTTCCTAGTATCATTTTATTATCTTCTTAATAAATTGTAACATGTATGAAAAACTTTTGTTTTTCACGTAAAGTAAAAAAATTGACCTAAATTTTACAAGATATAAATATCATGCGTACACAACACGTGTACGCAAATATAACGTAATTATGTGAAGTCGCATTCACTTTCGAGTTTCGCAATCGTTACGTGTCTTCGTTCATGCTGTGTATTAAATTTACCAAGTAATTTTGGTCTTATTTTGATAACTTCTTTTCTTTCCGTAAGAGAGATCTTTCGAAAAAGGCGAGAGCTGCTTTTTCAAACTTATATAATAAATAGATATATAATAATAGATGTATAATGTAAGAAAAATATCAATAATAATTTAATAATTTCTAGTAATAATCTAACAAAAAAATCTAATAATTTTATCAATACAATTTTCTAATCTATATTTTTGAATAAAAATGAATTATCGTTGCATTTCATTGGTGTCATTGAAAAATAGCGTATATCTCGAGAGACAGACATCTATACAATAGAAAAAGAAGATCACCATACAAGATATTGCGAGACCTTTGCGATACATGCAGATGACATATACAAACTTGTATTGTTACACATGTTATGTCAAAAAATTTCGTTTCGTTATCACATTGATGTGATGATCTGATGATATAAATTCATCTCTTTCGAAAAATAGGACAAAAGAAATTTCTTCTCCCGCGGTCATCATCTCCGATGTACCACATCGGCGCGGAATGTTCTGTCCGCGAAATCAGCGAGTATCGCGAATAATGTAAATTAACACAACCACCGCGGTGGTGTGAGCTCGCTTCTCCTCTTTCAATATGTTTATACACGCGTGCACATGTACATAAACGCACACTAGAGTCGGAGAGACACGTGTGTGAATATATGTCTCTCACATGCATACACATTCAGAAACACACATACATATAAATACGCACACACACATATGTATCCCACTCTATTGGTGAAGAAGCTAGCCATACTGATCGTCTGCTACCACCGGGCATTCCGGTAGTATATATAAGGGCAACTCTGTCGTCCGATCATGCATTATAAACTTATAACCGCAGGGACCACCGCGTGACACGACGTTGCAGCGCGCGGTAGTAGTTTGGTGTATCCATTCGATTCGTTCGCGATTGAGAAATCGATTTTTTCCTTAAGCTCTTGTGACGCCTCTCTCTCTCTTTTTCTCTTTCTTTTTTTCTGTCTCGTTCTCTCTCTCTCTCTCTCTCTCTCGCCTTCTCTGATGAACTTCGCGCAAGATCGTCACCTTTCGCTTCCTTTGAGCCGCGCTCACACCTAGCTCGTGTCTTTCTCGCAGAATAGTATTGAACGTCTTCGCGCTAGGATCGAATCTCTCGACTAGATCTCGCGGCGAGAAAAAAAACTTCAATCTTATCGCGAAAAATAAGAGTCCCGGATTGATCCTTTCGACGTAATCCTAATCTTTTCTAAAGAAAATCTCGGGATAAAAGTGTTGCATTTTTCTTAGTGTTAGATCTGGCGGAAAGACTTGAAAAATTTTGCATCGCAGTCCTTTTGCTGCGTGAAAAAGAAAACCAATATTATATCAAGGAAGCATCGGCAGAAGACAATCGAGAGTGCCGATCACAACACTTATCATGATTGCTGCGTCGAGCCTTTTGGCAGGAGGATCTTGGATGACTGTCTTTCTCTCCTTCTGTCTACTATCATTCCTGTTGATTCTACTGGTACAACGAGGAAAATTTTTGTATGCCTTGAGGAAGGTGCCCTATCCCAGAGCGCTGCCTATCATTGGTAACGCTTATCAGCTCAATTGTTCGCAAGAAGGTAAGCCCTTGCAATTTCGGCATATTAAAAATTACAGGAATATCGCGTTGACGACCACGTGTGTATCTATATTTTGTATGCATGATAATATAACATACCGTCATCACTGACGAGCCGGATAGAACACATAACAACTTTGTTAAAAGTGAATGTAAATGCGATGTTCGCATTACGATATCGTTCTTATTTTAATCGTGCATATGCCATATAAAAAAGATATTGTTATGAAGAAGCTGTGTATAACCAAAACAATATTATTCTTCTAAAGTTCAAGTAGGAAATGAGCTAATAAGAGCCAGACGCAGAAAGTATTTTGGTCAAAAACTATTTTGTATCACTGATGTCATGGCATACATATGTGTTTTGGTTGTTTTATATATCATTGTCCACGCACACATTTCCTATCTGAATTTTTATATTTATATAGAGCCTTTTCGTATTGTTATTCATGTATTACTCTTCAACTAAGGAGAGAGAAAGAGAGAAAGAGAAAAGATAACTAGAATGAATAACATAAAAAATATTCTATATGACATATTTAATACAATATTTTGTATGAATTTTATATTTGTATACAAAACTTTGCCTAAATTGTCTAACACAACTTTCATATATTAAATTTTTTTGTACAATATGTAATTACTGAGAAAAACATTTTATATAAAATAGTTAGCAGAATTTTGCAAACTAAATTCTTCGTACGTTTGGATTCAAAACTCACAGAAGAAGCTTTCATTAATAAATATTTATGTATAGAAAGATAAGATTAAACTAAAATAAAATAAAATATTCTGCGTTGCAGAATTATTTGATCTTTGATCATTTACGAATATCCAGAATATCTAAATATCTCAATACCTATAGATTAGTTTAGTTCTTTTTTTATGTTGAATAGGACAGTGTCACTTTTGAAAAGCAATTAATATCTATTGAAACATGACATAATGTATATTTGTTCTTTTTTTATGTAAAGAATTCTTTTATTACAAATATAATCGTGACGCATTTTGCAAAATGTTGAAGTCAGGAGACCAAAGTAAACGCAAATATTATTTTACTAATCTAATTTAAATAAATGTCAACATATTCTATCTTCGGAATAAAATATTTATAAAGACGTCAAGAGATATGAAAGATATGGGGATATGACTTTTTAATCATTTTAGACTTTTATCTATTATGCTTTTAAGAATTTATCTCGTCCCTTTCTCTGTCTCTTTCTTTCATTCTGCAAACAGCAAAACTTTTCAGTTCTAATTAATCAAATAAACAATAATTAATTATACAGAAATAAGCATTTGTTTATTTAAAATAAAAAAAAGCTGTTATTAACATTATATCAAAAAATATACTTAGTATTCATATATTCTATATATGACACTTGTAACATATATATTACATATATGTACACATATATGTGTATCACGGTTGAAATGGAATTTAATTTATTTTTATTTTTTTATATCATTATGACATAACGTGTTCGATAATCGCGCAGCTGATTATGATTAAGTGCAATTAATCGCATTTGTCTTGTCATTGCGGCAAAACACGTTACATTAAATCATAATATACTTTATATTCAATAGGTATGGTAGTATGTTAAATCAGAATCACCAGTAATATAAAAACAAATTAATTGACACCTTATCTCTCGACCAAACTGGCAGTATATTTATTAAGAAAATCACAACGTTTCGACCTCTATATTTGGTCCTTATCAAGTGATCTGTACAACGATATATTATATCAATAATGAGGAATTAACAAATGAAATAATTAATTTACACTTACATAGTTCCTTAAAGTTATACACTTATGTCATATTGATACGCGTCATGCTAGACAGACAGTTTATTGCCGACTGCACAGCAGTAAACGACCTTTATTATTTTGTCATAGATATTGGTTACCAATTGGTATCGAAAGCCTACGAGCTCAGATAGATACATAAATTTCTACTCAAATCATCCTCTCAAGTATAAAATGAATACGATTTTTAACTTAGTCGATCATGCAATTTTACTAGCAGACAAAAAATTTCACCATAATAATATTGAAATTGTTAAACGAATATTGACAAACAATTGCTTTCCTGAACAATTCATAAATCGGTTTGTTCACAAAAGACTGCATACCTTGGACAATCGCTTAACAAATGACGCTAGTAACAATCAGGAGAAACGGGAAATTACTAATACTATTTCGCTCCCCTTCGTAAAAGGCCTAAATAATATTTATCAGAATTTTAAAACGATCGGCCAAAGAAATTAAATCGTTTAATAAAACTGGGGAAAGATATCCTACCTATTCAGGAAAAAACGGAAATAGTCTATAAAATAAATTGTAAGGATTGCAGCGCCTCATACATAGGACAGACAAAAAGGCAATTATGTAACGCGAATTAAAGAACATTCAAATAATATAAAACTTCACAGCAGTAATCTTTCAGTGGTGAGTAAGCATAGGATTGATTTTAACCATGACTTCGATTGGTCTAACCCAAACATTTTACATAACGAAAAACATATAAGAAAAAGAGAGATTGCTGAGATGTTTTATATAAAGAAAAATAACAACACAATAAATTTACATAAGGACATTGAAAATCTTAATAATATCTATGACAAAATAATAAAGGTCGTTTAGTCGGCAATAAACTGTCTGTCTAGCATGACGCGTATCAATATGACATAAGTGTATAACTTTAAGGAACTATGTAAGTGTAAATTAATTAACAGGGTAGTTAAATTAATCGACCACACTAGCCAATGAATTTGTCTAAGTTATTACTTTATCGACCATATGGTTGTACTTTAAGACCACAACCATATGGTCGATAAAGTAATAACTTAGACAAATTCATTGGCTAGTGTGGTCGATTAATTTAACTACCCTGTTGATTAATTTACTAGCGATATAAAAATAAAAAACATATGTAAATTAATTATTTCATTTGTTAATTCCTCATTATTGATATAATATATCGTTGTACAGATCACTTGATAAGAACCAAATATAAAGGTCGAAACGTTGTGATTTTCTTAATAAATATACTGCCAGTTTGGTCGAGAGATAAGGTGTCAATTAATTTATACTTTATATTTTTAGCTACTGTTTTGCGTGCCTAATAGTAACATGCTGATTAGCAAGTGATTAGCAGACAAGAGTGTAACTTGATTAAACACGGAACGTCATCACGTATAACATAGTATGTGATGATTTTAATTCGGAAATTTGGAATTCTAAAAATAATTCCTAAATGTGTGTTCTTTATTTCTTTTACTTTCTCTCTCTCTTTAATGAAAATAAACTCTCGAATCGATTAATAGGTCGAAATGATATGAGTTTTCAGAAATCCATGCATCTGCATGGCTGTTCAAAATAGCATAATGATTTCTTATGACGTTTAAAAATTTCACACGGGTAATTCTGTAATATTGAATATAGACACGTGCCGTGATTTTGTTTGCGCGAGGCGATTGGCCTCGATAGAATGCCTACACGACTCTTTCTAAATAATCTCGATTTCTATTATATTAAAGTCAAATGATATTCGATTCAAATGCAATGAGACTGAATCGAAACTTTTCGTAGTGACGCGAAATTATTTGGCAGAAAAAAATCTATATTTTTCAATATTATGGTTTTTATATCATTTATACAAAATTATAAGGCCACTAAAATCATTGAATTACTTTTCGATCAATCAACGAAAATACTTGGATTTATCTCGATTCGTATTTCTCAAATATGCATACATTTTTGGCAATAAAGCACCAGTAGACTTCCGATAGTCGGTAGAACGGAAATTTATGAAAAAAAATACAACACCTTTAGGGCAAATCTTGTATATAAAGAGTGATCCTTTTAGCTTTAAGATAGATAAATAAGTTTTTTCGACAATAAAGTTCGTATAATGATAGCTATTTTTATTCGCAGTAAATAGATTTTTTACATCGTAAAAAAAGTTAGACGAGATTTATCCTCGTACGTTTTATTCATCCGCGTATATTTTAATTTTATTTCAATTTAAGATTGCTCATGCAAAATGAAATCAACAGATAACCGAATATATAAAGTATAAAATATAATTGTAATATATGTATATTATACATCATACAAAAATTTGTTAAGATAATCAAATTGATTATTATAATGAAAGTATAATGAAAGACAAATAATTTCGCGCGTAGACACACCCGCGCGACAGGAGACGAAGAAAATGAGGGGAAAAAAAGAAAAGAATGATTCGCGAGATCCACCTCAATTCACGAATGGTAATCGACTCCGCTCGCGTAAAGAAACGAAGAAAAAAAAAGAAAAAGAAGCGGGTCGAGGTCGTTCAAGTGGTCTGACAATGAGTGGCAGCGTATAATTACACGCGATTTTATACAGGCAGCAGTGTTATGTATTCTCCTTTCGTTCCGGAGAGAGAATAAAAAGAGAAAGCATTTATGCAGGCAGGATAAGGCATCAGATTAAAGAAAAGATGCAGACTCCAGTACTTGAGATTTCTCGCGGTTGATCTTCGGTTGCCGGAGAATGACTCCGAATCAGACGTCCGCGAGAAGAGAATAGAATCTGAATACTTTTGATGCTGCGCGTGCTCTATGATACACGTGGCAATTAATTGGACCGGCACAAAAAGCGAGGCGCACTTGAAGCACGCTTTGCATGAATATATATTGCTAAAAGGTCATTGATTCTTATGTTTTGCAATTAGGAAGTAGGATAATTATATCGTTTATTTAAAGCGATAAAATCTTAGCCTACATTGCCGATCTGTTTGCAATCCTGCTAATTGTTATTTTTCCTTTTTTAATTTATTTTCGCTTATTGTGTGCTTCTAAAAAAATTCGGCTCGAAATCGATGACTATCCCTCTTCCTATTCAGTTTATACCAGACTGATAAAAAAATTGTTATTGAGAGTTGAACTAATTGGCCTTTAGTTTCTATATGCTAGTTTAAAGTCTAATATAATTTTATATAGATAATAATATTGTATTATATAGCGATAATAAGAAAAAAATAGAGAAAGAGAGATTAAAAAATTTCCAATAAAATAAAATAAATAAACAATAAAAGTGTGTAAATAATGAAAATTGTTTGAAAATTAAAAAAAATATCATTTATTTTTAATTTCAAAATTCTTATACATAAATTCAATTCTTTATCTTTATATAATACGCGAAAAGTTATTTAAAAAAAATAAATCTCAGTTCGCCATATATGCAATATTCATTAAAATAAAAATAGCAGTAAACAAAATACGATTCTATATGTTCCTTCATGCCAAAAAAATACCGGTTCGAATTGTCGCGCAAAACCGGACCCTCTTTATTTTATGCATAATACATTCGCGCGTTATGTCATATTTATTCTTCGTTCAAATTCGCGACGTAGCCTTTAGAGAAGAGCGGGGGGGAAACGCATGTCCGGCATTCCTAAAATAGGCTCCTAAAATAAGCTGTCAAAAATTCACTATCGTTCGAAGGACGCCTAGCGTCTCGTTGCACGCTTGCCAAGGACAGAGCCTTTCATTCTTTTCCAGAGCAATATCTCTCTCTTTCTCTCTCTTTGTCTCGGTCTCCATCTCTTTCTCTTACTTTCTACATTCATCTATCATCCATGTGTGGTGCAAATATACATGTTGACCGGTCAACGTCCGATCTCTCGTGCCAACTCGCACGTGCAGCGCGATTTCTCCACTACATCGGCTTGATACTCTTTCTTAATTCCCTATCTCTCTTTTTCTCTTCTTCCTTTTTTTTATTTGTCTGTTTCTACCCCACACACATACACACACAGCTTTTTCCTCTTTCAACATGCCATTCAAAAAAGATAAATAATCTCATCTCATTTCTTTTTCATCTTGTCGAAACAAACTACACCTGCCATACAGATTATCATTTTAATCGAACATAGAAATATATTTTATATATTGCAAATTATATACTTATAATTAATACAAAGAGATAAGTTTTCTCAAAAAATATTATAATTATATATATGTATATAAGACCAATGTGTAGATAAAGATTATATAATATAAAGCATTATAGGACTTAATTGTTATTTCATTTTTTAAACTTTCTAGCTTATCTTAATTTGCTGTTATTTTTTAAAGCAATATTTATTTTTCTTTCTTTTTTCTTACTTTAAAAATAATATGAACGACATATCCGCTTTAGATAATAAAACCAACCCCATTTGATTACCGTATCATTTCTCTATATATTATCTTTTTTAAACAAATTATTTTGTAATTTAATTTTCCTTTTCTAATAAATATTTGATAAAATTGAATTATTGTTTGCTATTCTTTCATCATATTACATTACGTTCACGTTCTGTTTCTTTTTTTATCGCTAAGGCTTTTATTTTCGCTCTTACAGAGACTGATATAATTCGCATCAACGTGGGACATAGAGCGGACCTAGAACTACAATAACGACACGATAATTGATCGGGCACAAAGTTGCACAAGGTCTATCTGCACGTGTCGCGGTCAGTGACCGCGAAAGTAATTGATTGTGAATAACTCAGGCTGTGATCCTCGTAAAAACGTCGTAGATGCACTAACGAGCAATATGCATCAAATATTTATTCTCTCGCAAAATAAAATGTCGTCAAATTATCTTCGAGTATTTTTGAGAATGTGTATTCTCGAAAATATGCATCTTAACAAGATAATTGTGTCTTGAAAGAAACTTTTCGTACAAAAGAAATATGTGAACAAGTTTTCTTGTTCCATAGTATAGTATGCATATAGTTTCGTTAAAATATAGTAATTAAAATTTTATATTAAAACGTTATTTAATAAAAAATTATTTTAATAAGAAATTTTTAAAAATCATGCATTGCAGAATTAATCCGTGAATAGGTGTATATCGTATCTCACATATTTCCATAAATTTTTTTTATATTATGCATTTATATTATAATAATTATATTATTATAATAATATTTTAATTTTTAATATTTCTGTACGGGACACACAAGTCAATAAACGCAAGAGTAATATAACGACTTAAATTGTGCAAAAAAACTGCAAAAATAATTCAAAAAACCGAAAATAAATTTTGTTGAACTTTTTGACTTCTCTATTTTTAGTAGAATAGAATACAGCATTCTTGTATTTCTTAGAATATAATTTTACGTCTAAAATTTAATAATTCGTTTTTTTTTGCAGATTTTTTTCAGAAATTGGTAAAATGGGCTCGCGAGTTTGGCGACATTTATTTGGTTTGGGTTGGCCTGCGGCCTTTCATCTTTCTCTACAGAGTAGAGACAGTGCAACCTCTGCTTAGTAGCAGCGTACACATCGACAAAAGTCTCGAGTATCAATATTTGAAGCCGTGGCTTGGTACCGGTCTGGTGACCAGCACTGGTAAGTGATTGAATTGTATATATAATTGCAGTATATATGTGTAAATATTAATCAACTCAACATCATATTGGAACGGCAATAAAGATTAATAATTGTCATCCACACCGAAAACATGATCGGATCTAAATATCCTATCATTTATTGGAGCTTAGAATCACGTTGTTATTTGCATACGTCATTTGCATACAATATTACTAGAGATGTGACA
Organism: Prenolepis imparis; assembly: GCF_030444845.1. Classification (NCBI taxonomy): domain Eukaryota; kingdom Metazoa; phylum Arthropoda; class Insecta; order Hymenoptera; family Formicidae; genus Prenolepis; species Prenolepis imparis. Next base: position 15,750,386 of record NW_028141163.1, on the reverse strand, counting down.
GATAATGTGCAGTGAATCTTGATTTATTTATAAATCAAGCCGCGTATATTTCCATTGCTGAACGGTCCGCGTATAAATTTATATCAAATACAACTGAATATTATATGAGTTGTAGGAGCTATAGGAATAAATATATAGATAATGAAATTGCATGAAACAATACTATAAGATAAAAGGAGATTGCTACCAAGGATTTTTGAATGCGCAAGATCTGAAGAAACATCACATGCAAACATCAGCATGATTTTTAACTATAAGAATGTTATTACCGGCTTTAAAAATAATTAAAATAAATTAGATATTCATAGCGTTTGTGTGATCAGCCATGCGTGCGCGAATACAGCTATCTATTATAAAAAAAAAATTATAAGAAATATCCAAATTGTTTTATTCAAATACATGAATACGAGATGAGCAAAAATCGACTCAGAGTTGCCAATCTCTAAATTAATTTCTAAATAACATGTTTAAATTACATATAGAATTGGTTTCTTCTACACTAGACTCTGTCAGCCTGAGACAAGTCGTAAAAAGCAGATTTGTACGGACCAAATATAGGATATCTTTTTAAAATAATTTTTCATAACAATGGTGTCTAAAACCATGTTAAGCACGTCTGCTTTCTAAAGCAGATTATTCGGACTAGATTATATTTAATAATTACCATATCTTAGTATATCTCCTAGAGATAAAAGATTTAAGTAAAAAACTAAAAAAAAAAAAAAAAAAATATTTATTCGGAATTTAGAAGTTTAAATTCAAGTTATAAATTGGAGCTCAATCTTTAAATTAATGTTTAAAGTTTCATAAAACCAAAGTAATATTAAATTGTATTTCATAAATCTTTAATTAAAAACGCACAATTTTCACTTAAAACTGTACTTGACGAATGTACAGGTCACGTTGGGTCTCAAACGTGCCACACACATCGATGGTCTATCATTGGTAACAAATGATAAGACTACATTTCGTTTAAACAGTGTTGCGAAATTTCGATATGTGGATGTTGCAATGTTGAATTGAATTTGCGTTCAAATAGAACTTACAATAGGACAGACCGAGGAGATAAGCGGGATCGAGATCTATTTTAAAACAGATCTTTTATACGATTATCGATTGAGGACAAGTGTATCTACAATGTTACTACATGGTGCTCTTTGAAGATATTTAAATATCTAAAAAAAATTTCCAGAGATTAAAATATTTAATCTTACAACCTTCTCTTAACCCGTCTAAATTTAGCTACAATGTGTAAGTTTTTAAGATATCTTTTTCTATTTAAATTTCAATGGGCACTTCTGAACCTTGCTGATGTCACGTATTCTTGCCGATATCGTGTATTCTTGCCGAAAAATATGAGTGTTTGGTATGTGCATAATTACTATATACGCTAATAAGTTTTTAATTTGTTCCAAATTATTTTTATAATAAATCTCGCATACGATAGTGTTTCTCCAGATCTTGGAAATTTAATTCCTTTTCTCTGGAAAAATAATATTTTTTTCTTGATTTATCGCAAAGACTTTCCGTTAATTCTACTCTCGCATAAAATGTTGACATTTTGTTGTTTTACACTTTTATTGCATAATTTCTGAAGTCGCGATGATGTAATTCAATGTCAATGTCATGTCTTAAAAAATAAATCTCGGGCACATCAATTGCATCCTTGAACAGTCATCATAATCGTGTTCTTTAATATGTATTCTTTAATAATATAATATATTATAATCAATATCATCCAATATGTAAAATTAACTAAAATTATATATTCTCTTTTTAGGTGGAAAATGGCACTTTCGCAGGAAGCTGCTGACGCCGACCTTCCACAGCGGTCTTCTCGAAGCATACTTTAAGACTACGAAAGAAGAGGCGAGTGTTTTAATTTCCTGTCTCAAAAAAGAAACAAACCGATGCTTCGATGTGGTTCCCTATGTAAAACGCGCCGCCCTAGATATTATATGCGGTAAGTTGATATGATTGCTTTGTTCTGATCCGGTAATTTAATAAATCTAATTTCAAAATTGTTTTAATTCTACACATACGATAACCAATTTTTTCGCGCATTATGAATAAACATTATTTCTAATAAGAAATACCGCTTTTCTGATATCAATTCGGGGTATATTTTTCGTTGTTTTATTGTTAAAGAAAAAATTAATTTTTTTCAGAGATATACATCGCGGAATTAAAGCGTGAAGTATTTTTGTCAAATAAAAGTTTAATCATTAGCTAATTGACAGCTCTTTGTTATCCTTGACGATTTATAACTTATAACGTCGAAATCTGCATGATTACGAATAGCGCAAAATCGCGAATTCTTTTTCTAGTCCAGATTAATGATAACGATGCTTCTATCTGAGTTCGTATTATTAAGACAACACGATGATTCTCGTTTTTTCGTTTTCTTCGATATTTCAAATTTATTTTCTCGTTCTAATCTCTTCCGCATGCTTCTCGCGACACAATTGTTGTCCGAAGTCGAGCTGAAGCAAATCTCGCGTTATATAATCTTATAATTAAATTTTAACGACGAAAGAGATTTTTGCACATCAGCCGAGTTGATCTTGATTAATAATTTTTCTCATTTGACACGAATTTATGCGGAGCATTTTCGTCGCAATAAATGATACTTAAGAAAATAATACGCGTGCGAAGAAAATGTGAGATAAAAATTAACGATCGAAGGGAATCGACGCAAAATGTGTCAACAGATTCGCGCAACGGCCTTCAGCAATTCCAATATTAGAATATGCAAATGTTGTTTGCAACAATACCCAAGGCGATTCGCAGAAAACTCTTTCGCATCTCTTTTTCATTGATTTTGATATCGTAAACGAGATTTTGTGTGTACATCTGTATACCTTTGTAATTTGTGTCATAATGGCAAAAAAATAATTATGTTACCAAAAATTTAGAAAATTAATTAAGTATTATACTACCGAAAAAGTCCTTGAAGTAATTTCGTCATTTCTGATTTATCTTTCCCTGATAAGTCGAATCGTTTCGCTTTGGCAGTATGATTCATTTCCTTTGACAATAAATCGCGAATTTTTAAATTGCATGATTGATGTATTCGCATCGATGACTTAAAATGTCGATTTTTTCGCGGCTGCGATAACTCGATTATCCGCTCCGTAGCTGTCACGCAATACAAGATAATGCTTAATTAACATTTCATTATCCAGATTTCTCTTGTAATTAATAAATGTCTGTTTCGCACAGGATGATTTATTTCTATATAGATTCGCATTATTTTATATTTATAAATTTTCTTTTTTCTTTTTGGATAATATACTTATATTAATTATTTTCATTAAAAATCATCTAAATATTAACTGCTTAAAAGATTGTTAAATTAGGAACGTATAAATTACTAACCGATCGCTTTAAGCGCATTTGGTGAAACAAGATTAATGGGTTTTGTTGATAAATAGTGGTTCATCTTTGGACACGCAAGTTCAAATATACGAGACGTCGGCTTTGGAATTCTATATTTCAAGGATTTTTGAGAAGTTTCAGTTTCTGTTACGCGAGATCGAGGTTGTGCCAATTGATTTGTCCGTTCTGTTATCTCGTAAAGCAAGGCAGATATTTTTACCTAAACGAATTTATGTATAAATATAATTTTTGATATACACAGATCTATCGCTCAATTAAACTTTGTAGTATTTTTTTTTTTTTTATTTATTTCTTATGGAAATTTCCATCTCAATTATTATACTATAATCACGTATGTATATGGCTGTCGTATATATTTTTTGAGATCTGTCAATCTTAATGTTAATTAAAAGTCAATTAAAATTTAATTAAAAATTAATTAAAAGTTAAAGAAAGTTAATTGATAGAATATAAGAGAGAGTATTTTTTTTACTTTAAGATAAAGCGTATATAGATTTAATAATACAGAATTCTTCGAAACAATAAAATCTTTCCAATAACAAAAATACACGTTGAAAACAGATTAATGATGCTAATATTCAATTAAATAAGTCTATTTGCACTCTACTCTACATTCATTACATTTTATTTTACATTTTCTTCACAAATTCATCAAAAAAGTATAACTCAAAATAACCTACTATATAATTCAACAAAACCGAAAATTTCTTTCAGAATATAAAGTTCAAAAGAGTCACGTACTTTAGTCAAATCTGTTAGATTAACTTTGGGCTTGTGACTTTGCGGAGTAGATAATCGTGAGATCGATGACACAGAAGTAACCTTCTTTTGCTTGGGCTTAGAAATACAAGTTTTTAAAATTAACGAATCATCGCCATCATCGTGTAAATTAGAGTTCTCGTTATTCGAACGGGTGCTTTTTTCGCTCGTTTGCTCTGCTCCAAATAGTGCATCTTTATGGAGTAAATTAAACTCTGTAAATTTGGCGAGCTTGTCCAAACCTCGATGAGATGTTGTAATTAAATCCGCCATTTATTCACATTTGTAAAATAATGTATATTCAGAAAAAAAATAAATATTCGTAGAAGTTTACTTTTATATAATAACAAACAATTTTTCTCACGTTTCTCGATGTTCTTGTTAGATTGTCTTAATCGTAATACACGGAATTTTGAATGGCAATAGGAAAAAGAATAAATAATCGATTATCACGTGCCTTGATTGTCTATTGCTCTAAAATGTTTTGACGAAGTGGCCTTGAAATATATACGATATAATTTATATAATTCACAATGTTATTACGCACAATTAATTATCGTTAATTTTCAACGAAAGTACATCATACTACTTTATAATATTGCTTTATAATATTATAATTTTAAATGTTGCAAATGAGAGAGAGAATAACCCAATCTTTATAATAATTTTTTTAAAGCTTACGTATAATTATTTAACCATATATCATGCTAATTAAAAAAAATAGTAAATTGTTCAATTGTTTGTCAAATCATATCTCATCATATATTAGAATCATATAAATAACAAAATTTTTTATTCAAACTTATACGTTGCTTTCAATAATTTTATTGCAGAATCTGCAATGGGTTATAAACTTAATGCTCAAAGAAATTCCAAGAATGAATATGTCGAGGCTGTGGACAAGTAAGTGTCTTTTCCTTGAAATTATGTTTTTTAGATTTCTTTCCGTATTTCATATAATGTTGATATATAACGTTAGCGAAAACACGTTTTAATTTTCAGAATGGCGTCTATCGTACAGATGCGGTTTACGAATGTATGGATATCCAATGATAAGATTTTCAAATTGACTAAAGCAGGAAAAGAGCATGAGCACTCGCTTCGCGTTATTCACAACTTTGTCGACAAGGTAATGAATATCCCAAGTTAAATAAATCCGAACGATTAAAGAGCTTTATATAGCTATTTCTAACAACTGTGCTAGAATCGCTCGTTTTGCGAGAGATCTCACGCAGCGAATCAAAACAACGAATAGGGATGATTTAGCACAATATATTACTATTTTATTACAATTTTGGAATCAAAGTCGGTCACTAAACTTCAAATTGGATTACAGTTTCAATTTCAAATTCAGAGAACACGTTTCTATGTAGGAAAAAATAGAATCTCTTTTTTTAACACAATTTGATCTCAAAACTTTCCGATCATAAATTACATCGTTACACACATCAGATCGGTAAAAAAATTAATTTATAGTACTTCCGCTTTCGATACACATATGGATTGTTTCATTAACAGGTAATCGCGCAGAGGAAGGCTGAATGGAAGTTAAAACGCGACGGAAACTACAATGAACCGACGAATAAGAGACAAGCTCTATTGGATTTGCTACTTGAGATGTCGCACAACGGAACTGTCCTTTCAGATGAAGATATTCGTGAAGAAGTCAATACTTTCATGTACGCCGGACACGACACGATGGCCACCAGCATAGCCTGGTCGCTTTATGCATTGGGACGGCATCCCGAGTATCAGGTATATCCTTTCGTATTACATTATCACCGCGATATTTTACTCTAACAATTCTCATTGGAATTTAATGACTTTAGATATTTATAATAATTTATGAAAGAGGGAGAGAGCGAGAGATATGATTTTTTAATCTTAGTATAAACTTAAAAAAATTGGATATATAGTATATTTTCAGAAGATTTAATTAATAAATAAATGTGCTTTTTATGTCTTCTATCTGTTAAATTTTTAACGCTAACTTAACATCAATGTCTCTTTTTTTACCTTTTGTTTAGGAAAAAATCCTAGACGAATATGACAATGTAATGGGCACGACGGAACTTACAGTAAACAACATCCACAAATTAACATGGCTGGAAGCCTGTATTAAGGAGCAGTGGAGATTATATCCAGTAGCTCCGCTCATAGCGAGACAGATTTATAAACCGATCGATTTAAGTAAATATCTCCTATTTTTCGAGAAATCAATATCTCTTTTCACGGTTTCCAAGAAAATATTATTTAATAATATTACACTGCGTTATTATTCATATTAATTAATGTTATATATCAATAGATATATGACGTTATATATTATAGATGTATCACAGATAACATCATATATCTATGACATATAACATTAATTGATTGAAATATCAATTAATTAAATTAATTAAATTAATTGATGTAAATAAGAAACATTTGTAAAATATTATTCCACTGAACAATTGTCAAGCAGATTTTAAGGTGTAGCTATTAATATTGCAAACGTAACTGAGAATCGCGTAATGCAAACGGGAACTTTTCTTATTTATACGAATTATCTTTCTCATTTCTAGTGGGCAATCAAATCCCGCCAGGCTCGACGGTTCTCATCAATTCATATCTACTGCATCGTGATGACCGTCATTTTCCCGATCCGCATACTTATCGTCCGGAGCGTTTCTTGCCGGACAGTCCCAAATTACCACTTTACGCTTTCATCCCTTTCAGTGCCGGCTCGCGAAATTGCATCGGCTGGAGATATGCCACATTGGTTATCAAAGTGACACTTTTATCGGTGCTAAGAACTTTCCGCGTGGAAGCTCTCGATAAAGAAGATCAATTGCGCTTTATATCAGAATTGGTACTGGTCAATGCAAACGGACTTCGTCTCAAATTAACACCACGCGAGCGATGAGCGAGAGAAAAAAAAAGAAAGGAAAAGAGAGATATTCTTTCCAATCTTTAAAATTTTTAAATATATATCCGATCTCTTTCGAGCAACATATAATCGATCAACATCGAAATCGATTTCTTTTCAGAATGACTCTCGACATACGATAATAAAAGAATTTGTTTTTTGCGGGTACAATTATACAATTAATAAATAGCAATATGAAAGAGATAAATATGTTAACCTTAGGTCCAAAGTTTAGGACCGAAAGTCTGCGCTTTACTTTAAAGAGCTTATTGTTAAAAAAAGAAAAAAGAGCAAAGCAATAAAAAAGTAAATTCGTCGCTTATTATATTAAGCAAATATCTTCTTAATCTGTCTACAGTGAAAAAAATTTTATATATATATATATATATAATTATATATGTATATAATGTTATATCTAGAGCTGAGTCTGTATATTTTTATTTGTTTGAAATATAATCCAATGTATACACTGCTCAGAAAAAAAATAAATATTAACTTCATTTCTAAATATGTTTTTTTCTCTTTCCTTTTTTAAATAATTATCAGTAATTCCATAAATAAAGATACGATTCTAAATTATACATTATCAATAGTGGCAAAAGTTGTAAATATCGACAATGCATATAATGAGAATAAAAAGGAATAAGCGATTACATTTTTTGATACGTTGAGATAAAGATATGCAAGACTGATGAGTGATTGAAAAAAAAGAATTATGAAGATATATATACGTGATATATAAATGTATATATATATATATATATATGATATATAATATTTAAACTCACCGGTGCGACAGCCTCGTATAAGTCGAAGCACAGCGTTGATTTCTGTAAACAATACACAAATATATTTAATTTAAAAGCAAGTGAAATTAAAATTTTCTTTTATTTAGTTTTTATTAAGTTTTCTACAAATAATAATAAATCAGTTATTTACCTTACGATTGTTCCACCGTCACCTGATGCCGCTTTGGAGCTCCTTCTCCTCTCTTATTTCACTGCGGTCGTTCCTTTATGGCATTCGCACTAGCAAAAATAATTATTTACAATTAAGCACACATTCGCAAAAATATCTAATTATGATTATGTACACTAATCACACCCCAAAACCACAACGCGACGCCACAGATCTACATACTTGCTCGACTATCACCCCGTAAATAACAAGATAATCGCGCGAAAACAATGATATACATATATACACCACACGTACATACGTCATCAAATACCGGATTTACATGCTATGCATAGGCGTATAATAACTAAGTAGATCGCGCATTCGGCCGAAGTCGTTAAATATTATTACCTAACCTTGAAAGATATTTAAGAAATTTCAATGTCTGAAAAGACTGCAACACGCTATATTGAGTTGATTTTGACACAAAATCTGGTCAATACGTAATTAGGCGTATATTGTTCTATCGCTTTATCAATAAATAATAAAATAAATAATTCGACTTACATTTCGACTATTCTTATCCTTCTCCGGTCTCGGCGTACTCCGCATTCCTCGTCGGCGCCATTTTTCCTGTAGGAAATCGACCTCTGTGTCGGGAACTGTCCTCGTAGAAGCTTATTCGAAACACTTTGCACTCCGCGTCTCGCGTTTTTTTCGATCGCGACGCCCGGGTTTTACTCGTAAACTCGCGCGCGCGAACCGCGAACTTTCGGCAGCTCGAATCGGAGCTGTGACGTCACGCGATTTCGGAGGAACGAACGTTGACTGACTGAACGTTGAGCGAGATTCACGGCCGACGAGATCAATTTCGCGCGTGCGATCGCGATTACGATGTCGTACAATGAGAAATACACGCGACGCGATCGGATTTACGATTTACATGATAATTAACGATGTAGAGACACTAATTAATACTCGCACTCGTACTCTTGCAAACCGGCGATGAGCGCGTGAACGTTGAATCGAACAATCGAAAGTACACTAGAGGGCAACAGCAGCAGTCTAGATTGTGTTCGAAAATATAGTCACCTAGGGTGAAACGCTCGATTGACCAATCAGGACAAAGAGATCCTTGGTCTCCGATTGGTCGAACAAATTCTGCACTTTGACAGACGGATTTCCGAACATAATCTTTCATTTTTAAAAATTCTCAAGTTTAAAAGAATTTAATCAATATCAACATCATTTAATTTTTTCATAATAGTCTTCCGGTTGGAGGATTAACCATATCAAAAGACAAACATAACAAAAAAAATATATAAAATATATAGTTCTTGTTAAATATATAAGAATACAATTATTATAATATTAAATAATAAATAAAAGATATAAAGTTTCTTATCTTCCATCCAATTAATTCATATTTCTGAAACATCCTTATTTATATATATATATATATATATATATATATATATATATATAATAATTAAATAAAAATATTTTATAATTTATAAAATATTTAATTATATTGTTATATCATATTAAATATAATTAAGTATTTATATCATTATATATAATAACGTATAAATTTAAATTCATATTAAATAAATAATTTTAGTTATATAATTAATATCGTTAATATAATATTAATAAAGATTGTTCATTATTTTCTACTTTTTAATAAAGAATCGGAAAAAGAAAAAGCATACTTATAAAAAAAAAAAAAAAAAAATTGCGCACACGATGATATATTATTTCAATATATTGAATTTTATTATAAAATCTTTTTGTTTAGGCTACAACATGTAATATAATAATTGCGTTTAGTCTAGACCCTTATCAAAAGAAAAGCTAAACTGCACCACGTTTACTATTGTCTTAATGAGCCACTCCGCAAATTTATACGCCTCGAGGAAGGACTCATAGGGACAAGAAGAAAAACACACGTAAATTCTACAAAAATTCCCATGCGTACAAATTGAAAAAAATCCATGCCCATATTGCGTTCAAAAATTATTCGGTTTTCCCATAATTCTAGCAACCATTGTATCGCAAATGTCGTGTGTATGTATATATATGATCTATATATTCAAAATATATTAAGAAATACTTTACTAAATGCAATGCCACGCGCAAAAATTGTGTAAGAGATATCTCTGAACTGGAACGACGAATGTTCCAATATATTTATAGATATTTCGTAAATCAATGATAGCAATATTTCACATCGGTACTTGACTGAATTACTAAACAATATCGCTTCGAGATACAAAGACCAATTCAAAACATGATCCATAACACTTTCTCATTTTACAAAATTCGCACAAATTTATTAATAAAGATATTTAACTCTTTCCAAATCTTCAGATTAATTTTCTCAGCAAAGCGGGCCAATGGATTTTACATTGAACTCTTTAAATATAAATTTATAAATAACTTTGATTTATAAAAGTTATGACATTGGTCGTTCTAGCACCGACGTACCAAGATACATGTATCGAATTAAAATAATACATACAATTTCGTCGTCGAGAGAAGGATTTCGCTGAATATGCGATATTTCCGAACATGCAGGCGCGAATAAAACATGTTCTATCTCTATACAAGTCAACGTCAATATGTAAATGAGATCGCGGAACAATCGTCCCGCCGATTGCACAATTATTAAAGAAAAAGGAAGCAATATAATCGCTATCATGATACATCTAATTCCTCGATGCGTAATCTAAGAATCGGCGGCCCTTAAGACATGCTGTATCTAAAGAAGAAGACGAAGTGATTGTGTACATCAATCGCGCACAATCGACATACATCGTAATAGGTGTAAAAATAATAAAATTAGTGATAGTAAACTCCTCTATTACACGTTATACGGCATGTAATTTGTGTATTTGTGGCTGTGATCTTTCATACGTTGTAGACGTGTTATAATAACCGTTCGATTCGGTCGTGAAACGTTCAACATAATAAAGGAAACTCTCCCAAGCAAGCTAATTCTAAGATAATGTAATATCTTTTTCTTGTTTATTCATATAGCTTCTATTTATATTAGGTATGCACGTACGTGTGATAACTAAACAGATACATGATTTTCTTTTCTTCTTTTATCGCGTCACACACGTCGCGGCCACTAACGGCCTCGTCTCTTAACTTCAAAGAGCAGGAGGCTGTCACACGATCATCGCTATTAAATTAAAAGAAAACTGATAAACTTCGCGAGATACTTTCAATAATATCTGTTCGAATGACGACTCTGATCTCTATTCACTCTGATTTCCTTCCTGTACTTCGAGTCGAATCATCGGTCTACATCTTCGTTTAAACAATCAGAAAAAATCTATATGTTAATTTAAAATTAACTCTAACATTGATCAAATGAATCTGAAAAAATATTTGATAATCGTCTTCAAGAGATTCCTCGGATTGTATTGATTGATTATTCTCTCTTCGAAATAACTTAGAATTATAAGTTTCACATTAAACGAAATACATAATTGGATAAGAAGTTTGAAGTGAACATATTAAATAAGAATATGGATATACCGACAATTTTTAGAAGTACAGAAAGAAACTCGAGATAGAAAGTTCGAGCGAGACAGTGTCGTCCTTCAAAATCGCACATTATAAGCGCAAATACCTCAGACGGATTTTAAATCGGAATTATTACATCAAGTCATAATACATTACTATATTATAATCCGCGTATATGTCGTTCATACATTTCTTTATTACAATTTCCTATATATAATATAAATCTGTTTCTTTCTTTGTTTGAAAGTCAGCGCGATACACTCTACGCAAATTTTCAATTTAAAACAAAAACTTGCACGTGCCTGAATAAATCGAAAAATTACATATAGAATAAAATTATATAAGAGAAATATATATATTAGAAATATAAATCATTTCAAATATATATATATAATTGCACTGCAAATTCCATATACATGCAATGGAACGCCAATTACGCTAATGCTAATTTCATTAAAGTCCCTTTTTCCTTGCTTTTCGCAAAGTGTATACTTAAAGCAGCCTCCTGCTCTCCAATATAACTATATTTAATGGTTTCTCATAGAATTATATGAAGTAAAATTTGTAAAATACAATATACTGCGCCTATATCATAAATTCTTATTCTTTTTCTTTATAAATAATTATAGTAATAGTCTTTCACAATCTTTTGTTAATTTAATATACTCAGATGCCATTCTCTTGGATTAAATTTAAATATTACATTTGTGCCCTTTTCGCACTAATTCATTTTTATAGTATATTCTGGATGACTGCGTTTCTTTCTCTCTCTGTGTATGTTTATTAATATAATACATATATAATCTAAACGACTTATATATTATTTACATATGTACATGTTCAACAACGGTACGTCATTCCGATCATTCAATTTTTCAATTTTCCTTTTTCATCATTATTAAAGATCAATTTTTCATTTTCTCCTATATGGAATATACTATCACGCGAAACGAAAATTCTCTACTCACGCTCTAAAACTTTTCGGGAATAAAGTCGCTCGCAAATTTCTTCATTTCTTCCTGATCATCGATGACCAATGAATAATGATGAAAAATGGTTCCTGGTCAGATCTTTCCTTTCGTCATTTCCTGGATAAAACAACCGTTGTATCTCCATTATGTTAGAGCTTTCGCACAATCGCACATCGTCGTATATAAATCCAATCGAACTGAAAGCTAATTACAGAAAAACTTACAACTCTTAGAAAATAGGCTCCGCCTTGTTCTGATTTATCTCCCCGCTCACTCTACACTTGGCCAACCTCGGATTTGCTTCTAGCGACATATTATTTTTTTCCGTAAAAAGTGCAAGAACTACACAGGACAACTGTTTGCTTTAGAGGTGTCAAAGAGGAAGACTCTAGCTCTATGTTTCACGCGGCACGCGCACTAATATTCTCGAAAAAAGTCGAATCTCCCAGAGTATCATATTCGCGTTTATATTATCGTTTTTTTTCCTCTGCGGCAAAAGTTGTGATTTTACCTGGGCACGCTCCCTCTACCTAATGATTCAGGGTTGGCCAAGCTCTCATTCATGCTACGAATCGAGATCGTCCTCCCTCTGACTACTGAAATAAGATACCAGCCCGCCAAATTCGCCGGTGCCCTCTTCATCGTACTGCTTATTACCGGCATTGGGATCACCTGGATGCGCTTGCTGCGGTGCCGGCGGTGCCTGAGGTGGTAGTGGCCCCTGGATCGGAGGCTGGTTGTCCGCTGGCGAGGAGAAGTGCTCCGAGGGATACGGCGAACCCTGATAGGCGGCTGCATCGTCTGCAGTGGACATCGGCGGAGGCGGTGGATAGGCACCGTAGTGGTAATTGGGAGGCGGAGGCGGATGATACGGTGAGAAGTTACCAGGTGGTCGATTGGGGGGCGGTGAGGGTTGCTGCATGTTGTGATTGACCGGCGAGGCGTTGGTGAATGGTGGCATCTGATGCCTGGGCCCCATGGGATTCTCCGCAAACCTGGCCATCGGCGGACCGCCCCGTACGTACGGTGGGGGCGGCGGCGTCGGGCCACCCTTGGCCAATGGACTGCCAGCCGATGGTGGAATCATCGCCGGTCCGCCGGCTAGAGGCGAGCTGCGATCTCGATTATTGATCGAGATCGGTCCGCCGCCCGACGGCGACGGATCCATTGGATGGTGAGACGTGTGATACATCTGCGGTCCGGGTACCCGCATACGCATCGGCGGCGTGCCCGATCTAACCGCGGCGAAATGCGGCGGCATTGATGATTGACCTGCCTGTCTATACGGAGACGGAATTCTGGCGCGAGGCTGCATCTCGTATCCCGTCCGCGGACCGCCCATCATTTGTCCACCGACATTAGGCCCACCAAAATACTTGTGACCCATCGCGGCCGCTGCTGCGGTGAAGGACTGTGGACTGCTGGATACCGGTTGGGACTGAAGCATCCTCGTAATGACGGAAGACTGTTGGCCGGATGGTAGCGATGGATAAACCGACTGCGAGTTCGACGACTGTATCGACGGTGGACCTGGTGTCGGGACGGCACTCGCCGGCGGGGTGGAAGGCGCCGAGCCGGATGTACTGCTACCTGGTGTAGGAAGAATATTCGGGATATCGTTCTGTTTCATCTCTGGGTTCGAGTCAGTGCCCATACCAGCAATCAAGCCGACTTCGGTCCCGGATTTACCCGCCACTTCCGCGGCTCTGGCTGCTTCTAATGCGAGCGTCTTTTTGCCCTTGCCACGACCTCGTCGTTTTGGCTTCATCGGCATGCCATCTGGATTAAAGAGTTGTCCATCCGGTCCGGTCATAAGAGGCATGTGCCCACCTTCGATGCTTCTATCAGTTTCCGGTGTCAAACCCGTAGACAAACTAGCAGGATTCACGTTGTGCGATTGTATATTATCCGGCGTACCAATACCGCCGATGGCTGACGACGGCACGATGCCCAGATTCGGCGCACCGTCCCTGCGCATTTGCTCGGCAATTATCTCAGCTTTGCTGCGACGTCCACGTTTCTTCTTCTTAGGCACCTCGCCGTCCGTTCCCTCGGGTGCGTTAGGATCCCTTTCTCTTTCTGCCGCCAATATTTCCAAAGCCTTCAAGCGCGCCTTTTCCAACTTCTTGGCCTCCCGTTCTTCTTTCTTCTTCTTTTTCGCTATCTCGATTGCCGCGAGCTCTAATTGCCGTCGTCCGTATTCTTCGTCCATCATCTGCTCGAGCTGCTCGTCATCCAAGTCAGCTAGCTCCCCGGCACCAAGACCCGTCAACGAACCCTCGGGAACATCTCCGGTAAACGAGCTCGCCACCGATATCGTTGTACCAGTCAATCCGACATTGTCCGGAAGATTGTCGTCCATTTTGTCAACTATATCGCCGATAGAGTTGTCCATGACCGCGCCGATCATATCTCCATCTGCATCATCGTTTAACTTTTGTTTACGCGCCTTATTCTTGCTTCCTGGTTTGGGTCCGGGTTTTTTTCTCTGCTTCGGCATGTCATCCGACAATGACTTTTGTTTCATTCCAGGACTCTTGCCGTTACGTGGTTTTTTCGTCTTCAATTTATTTTTAAATTTTAGATTATCCTTCTTGGGAATATAAACATCTCCTGAAAAAGTTAATTAATTAATAACGATCGTCATTTATATATTTATAAATTATGTGATTCATGAATGCATGATAAATGCGCACGATTCTCTTCAAGTAGAGAAAATATATAAAACAAAAAATATTAAACATAGATAATACAGAAGTTTTATTTCTCAAGTTATGATAAATTAAAAAAAATATTTGTAGTTCTTTCCGCTACAATGTGCACTACAAATATCTCTTGACGTATAAATATAGGGATGCTTACCCGAGTCAGAATCCTTTTCTCCATCATCATTCATGTCCTCAGCCTCGTTCATCACAAATTCATCTTCGCTCTCGCCAACATTTTTCCTCATCATCAACGCCCTCTTCAATTCCTGTAAAATAATCAGAATTTTAATATACATGATAATTTTATTAAAATAAAATAACTCACCTCTTCACTATCCGATGCCATTTCCTCTCGATAATTGATCTTTCGTCCTCGAGTTCTTCTACTTAATATTTCCTCCTCTTCTCGTTTATTTTCATCTGGAAGTCCGCCATAAATAATCTGTAAAAAATAAAATTTGACAAAATTATCATTATTATTACTTGAAAATAATAATTGATACAATTATCATTAAATCAAAATATATGCAATAAATATGTATATACCTTTCGTCTAATAGTTGGGGCTTTTTTCGGTTTAGGCTGAATGTCCTAAAAAATATATATATACATGTACACATATTCAGCATCAATTTGTACATTGCAGTGATAGAGTAATGTATAAAGAAAAAGCAAAAAGAAAAATAATTTGAAAGCATCATATTTAAAAAACTTACTATATATAAGATTTAAATAGTTCAAATATATGTATGTGTGTATACAGTTAATAAGTTAGTAGCTTTTACAAGTACAAAGAAATAGCAGAAAAACGTATATTTAAATACTTAAAAAATATCAAAAATTATCTTTTAGGATATAGAATATAACACAGATTGAGGAAATGATCAGCGAGATAGAAAATCTATTATTGAGAATATATTTATAGTATGCGAAGTTATATTACGATTCATATTGTGTAAAAAACAACAGTCTCACATTGTCTATAATCGAAGCAGAATGTATTGTGCTTTTCTTCATGTGCCAAAAGACACTTTCATTAGTTAATTAAAAAGTTCAGGTAGAAAATGGGTTAATAAGAGTCAGACGCAGAAAATAGGCGCAAAACGTTCAAGTTAAAGATTTTAAGATTTTAAATTTGCTGCGCCTATTTTTTGCACTTGAATTCTTATTAATTAATTTCCTATCTGAATTTTTGTATATATTATGACATATCAGAGCTTTTTCGTTTTGTAATTAAAAAGTGCTTACCTTTTTGATTTTTTTAATCGGCACTATCTCTGTTGGCTGTGAAATCTGTGGAATCGGAACATCTGTGGCTACTCCTTGTAATTTATCATCTTTCATCTCGACATTATTTTCCTCTGTGTTATTTTCAAAATTCTCTTGTTTGTTAACGTCTATCATCTCATTCAGCCCAGTAGTATCTACGTCTTGCAAGTTAGATTCACATTGCTCTTCAATTTTTGGCTCATCTTCGTCGTTCTCGCTTTGATTGTCAGATTCAATTATGCGTTTTCTCTTTTTCTTCTTTTTACCCTTTGTTTTGGGTACCGTCCTGATCCTAGATGTCGGTATCGTTCTGCTTCTGCAATAATTTAAGAATATATTTAAAATATTTTTTACTCATAATCTTTGATACATTATCTTTAATTTTATACATTTCGCGTACTTTTTCTTTCTCTGTCTCCACGAATTATCACTATCCTCACTATCCGACTCTCCCCATATCGATCGCGATTTCTTTCTCTTTGGCCGATCACTATCATCGCTGTCATCATTAACTGAAAAAATATTTATTTAAATAATTTGTTTTTAAACTTTTTACTTACAATTTTAGAATATTTTATTACTGTAAATAATTATGAATATAAATCGCAAAATTCAAAATTGATAACTTTCATCAGTCAAATAGATTTGAACCAATAACTATAAATTAAATACATAAATTAAGTAATAATTTCCATAAATAAATAATTTTCAAAAAATTACAAATGAAAATTATATAATTATTTTAGTGAAATTTATATTATAAAATATTAAAAATTGATATACTTAAAAATTATTATATAGAAAACATGCGTAAAGAATTGATATTAAAAAATATAAACAGTCTGTCACAAAATCACTCACTAAAACTATTATCGTAAGCCCTAGTCATGCGTGCTCTTGTAGATCTTCTAACAGGTCGCGAGTCGCCCTTTCTACGTCGCTTTATATTAGCAAAACTGTCATCGGATGACGTGATATGATCATCAAAGTCTTCCTCTTCTTCAGAACTCGTACCCTTGAAATCTTCATCACTATCTGGATCATCTTCGCTGCTTATATCGAGGCTATTTAATTTTCGATGTTTCTTGCGTGCTAGCAATTTCCTAGAAACTATATTTTGTTTGTCTTCTATTTCATCAATCATATCTTCATTCTCAATCTTATATTCCTCATCACTTTCTTTTTCTGGTTTCGATTCTGTATCGTCTATATCCTTGTCCTCTTCTAATTGCGTCATCTTTAACGCTTCGGCCTACAAAGAATTATTACATATATTATATATGTAATACTATATGTAATACTATCACATTTGCATGTTTGTTATTTAATCATTTTACCTGAGCTTCTTCCTTCTCCGCGTTGACTATCGTTGCGATGTCCTTACCCCTTCCCTGATTGCCGGCACCTTGAACCGCTTCAACTTCATCCTGAATCGCGGCATTAATCATATCGTCATACTCGTTAAACTTGTAAGTGTTGGCGCATCGACGTTCGCGTAATTGATAAACTGGTTCACTTTCCTCACTGCTCGATGTTTCGGAACTAGAAGCCGACGAGGAAGAGTCCGTAGATTCTGTAAAAACAAATTAAATCGGCATATATTATTAAATATTATATATATTTAATATTAATTTGTTATTATTTTGTTATTATTTAAATTAATTTGTTACTATTATTATATAATTTATAAATATATATAAAAATATTATTATATTATATATATTAAATATTATATAATAGTAACAATTATTAAATAACATGAAAATAACATGAAAATATATATATAATTATTAATTAACTACACTTAAAATAACTTAAATCAATCGCTACATAAAAATGTACCGTTATCTGATTCCTGACTGGATGCTTTCGATCCTTTCGACTCATGTTGTGCCTCGCCTTTATGAAGCACATTATCCAGACTTATGCCGACAAAAGCCAGTCGCTTCTTTCGCAATACTTCATTCTCGTGTCTTTTTGTTAATTGATCGAGTGTTTTTAATGTCTCCTGTAGCTTAGTCACCAGCAGGTTCTTAAATGATAAACAAAATAAGTATTATATAAGACTTAGAAAAATATTGATATTGTACAATATTTATATATTTTAAAGAACAGAAAAAACCACTTAATAAAAGGAAAAGTTTAGAATAGCTATAAGGGCAATAATAATAACGTTACGAAACTGTTTATATATACTTTGTTTATATGTGAACAGACACAATTCTCAAAATAAAACAAACTTACATGCTGGCACGGTGGACAAAACCAATCTCCTTCAGGTATAAGCATAAGAGCTGGCCTAAGGCATAAACAATGCCAGCCCTTGTCACAAGAATCACATAGAAGAATCCATTCGGGATGATCAGCTTTGCCACATTTCTGACAAGCGTATTCATCCTCGGCTTCTTCCACATCGCTTTGGGCTAATAACAAATAGACGCACATACAATAAAATTATGATCGAATATAAATATTATCTTCTTTTTTTTTTAATGAAGAATTTACCTTTCCGTGCGGTTCTAGCACGACGTAACGGTTCAGATTCTTGGTCCTTTTCGAGATCGCTTTCCGGTGAAAATTCATGATCACTTTTAAACAGTAAGGATCCCTCACTTTCGATATCTTCATCTTCCTCTTCTTCCTCTTCGTTCTCATTCTCTTCGTCACTACTAGATCCGGATGAGCTCTGCCATGGATTCGCTTCGTTGAATTTGGCTAACATCTTTTTCTTTTTCCTCTTTCGACGTTTCGTTTTAGACTTTATCTCCTTTTCAATTTCCTTTATGATAATTTCTTCCTCGCTTTCCGACTATAACACGAGATAAACAATTATTTGTGCAATCTATAGCTATTTAATTTTCATTTGTTTAACTTAATAACTTACTTTCGGCTTCTTTCTCTTTTTCTTGTCCGTGTTTTCTTTTTTCTCTTCTATCTCGCGCATAGTTTCCTCTTCAATTCTGCGTCTATCTGCTTGTTCTTTAATTTTCAACTGCGCTATTCTTCTCGATTGTCTGACAGGCGTCTCATCCTGTTTCGATCCTGCCGTTTCTAATGAAATATCCCTGCCTATTTCCAAGCCGAGGACCATTTTTCCTGTAAAAATACAATTTTTAAATTTTAACAGACCTTTACGCTGATATTTTATCACATTCAATAAACTATTGTTACATGTTCTTACATGTATACTTACGTTTCTTTCGCTTCTTCTGCGTTGAACTCAAAGCATCATTAGAAGTTCCATCGGGATGAGCATCGGGGGATATTTCCGACGTTTGATCGCCCTGAAATTCCGCAAGTTTCGGCCGACTGGGACGTCCACCTCCTCGAAAACCACGCCTCCGTCTACCTCTAGGACGACCCCTGATCTTCTTGTCAATCGCCGATTGCATAATATTCGGATCATCACTGCTATCCTTAGTCGCGTGCTTCGTTACGTTATCGGGATCACATTTCGCAGCTTCATCCTCGGAGCTCATCGCTACCCCGCGACTTTGTTCGACGGACTTTCGTAACTCTTTATGGGGCATACGTTTTGCGCGTAACTTCATCCTCTTACCGCCCAACATCTCTTCATCTTCCTGTTTTGCGGCTCCATCTTCGAAATTTGACTCGTGAGCGCTGTTTCGCCGTTTTCGCGAAATCTTCGGCGTCTCCGTAGTGCTGTCCAACTTCCATCCCTCGTAAACTATTTCCGATACCGGCTTTATGCGGATACTTATCTTAGAAGCGTCAGCCTCGGTAATATTCTTCAAAGCATCGTCCTCGGCAACATTCTTCAAGGCATCGTCCTCGGCAATATTCTTCAAGGCATCGTCCTCGGCAATATTCTTCAAGGCATCGTCCTCGGCAATATTCTTCAAGGCATCGTCCTCGGTAATATTCTTCAAGGCATCGTCCTCGGCAATATTCTTCAAAGAGTCATTCTCCGCAATATTCTTCAAAGCATCATCCTCGGTAATATTCTTCAAATCGTCATCGTCGGTAGATGCTAGAGGATCAGCTTCCTCCGATGGTACGTTAAAAACGTCTTCGTTATCTATGCCAGTCGACTCGTTGTCAGAATCTGCAGGAGTAGTTTTCATCTCGACATCTTGAATTTCCAAAGATGATTCTTTCCTTTCTGCAACTTCTAAAGCAATTTTGGAATCCTCTATCGCTGTAGCAGGATCGTTAATCGTGCCAAAGTCGTTTTGAAACAATTGCGTTGTGGAGATCGGCGATGTTTTTGCTTCGTCCTTGATTTGTGACTTTAATTTCTCAACCTCGTTCAATGTATCTAGATTCTTAAGCGCTTGTACCTCGGTACCTGCTAAATTTTCAAACATCTTATCGTCGATTTCCAAGTACGGTGGCTTAGACTTTAGCGGAGGAACATCTTCCGTGTCTGAAGTATCGATCAATCTCTTGCCGGTTTCTTTCTTGATATCAGATTTTACAGCACTAACGTCCGAGATAGTCTCTTGAGCAAGAAATGTCATCGATTCTTCATTCGTATTTAAAGGCGCACTGAAATTTTCTGTACTTTTATTTACATTCATGTCATTTACACTAAAAGGCTCATTTTGATTGTTACTATCCAAGTTATTAACATTTTCCATTTTTGTAGATATGGAATTTGGATAATATAAGGCGTCTGAAGATACGCTCTCCTCTAATTTCACATTCTCAAGATGCGATTTATCCGCAGCTAAAGTATTATCCAATTTCGCTGGCACAATATCCGATTCTGTTTGAATCGGTGGTAAACTTACTTCTTCCGCAAATGGTTTAGTTAAACACTCCTCTTGCAATTTCACATTCCATTTATTGTCTTTAGCATAGTCCGTTGGATCTTCTTTGAATCTTTTACACGGAATAGGCAGTTCTTCAGCAATATGTTCATTAACATTCTTCAATCTTACACTATTTTCCGTATCCAGATTAACGTTCAGTTTTTCGTCGATGTCCTTCACATGCTGCTCTTTTATATCAAATATACTCGTCGCTTGGTTATCCACAGTGTTAATTTCCGCACTTTCTTCAAATGAAGATTTTGCAAATTTATTCGCGTCGTTCTCGTCAGAATTGCAAATATTTTCAAGTGTTGAACAATCCGTCTTTTCTGTTATTTCATCAACAGAATCTTGAGAGACTTGCTCCGTTTTCATACTGTCAATCAAATTATTAAGATGTTCTTTATTTTTCTCAGTATGGCTAATAGTCATCTCAAAACTCTTATTTAAAAGAGATTCAGTTATCTCTTCAGTCATGACTGGAGCTACTAACAACTTCGTCGTATCTGACACTTCCAATGTCTTGGAATTCTCAGTAACTGAAATATCACTAATATCTGTTTTTTCTTGAAATTCATCCTTATTTAAAGACATTGTCGATTCGTCATTCAAACAATCTTCAACATTACTGTTATCAATGTTGCAAGGAGATGTAATTTTTGTCTCGTCAACGGATTTCTGCTTGCTAACATCTTCATTTAATAATTCATTAATTTTAGTTTCTGGAGGCTCTTCCACTGCTGTTTCTTGCTGCTCAGATGATTTCTCTTGAGGTGCATCCAAGACTAAATTTATGCTGTCGATGTCATCTTTGTTGATAGGTGATTTTTCGTGCAGCTCTTCGCTAGTTTTTTGCTCCGACATGGCGACGTCATCCTTAGAATCATTTTGCGCCGCATCAAGTTCGAAAACGTTATCGCTACCATCTTCATTCGAATCGCTATCGTAATTTGCAACTAGCGACTTTTTATTCTCACTCATTATCTCCTGTTGTGATTCCTGAGAAATTATATTTGTTGTAGATGCATCTGACAGTTCAGTAGTTGCAATTGTCGAATTTATCTCTGATTTTTCTGCGCTTTCGACAATTTCTTTACTTTTACCGACGTCGCAAATATCTTCCGCTATTATTGTATCTGGTTTATCACTACTACAGGTTTTGCTCTCATCATCTTCGACAAATTCTTGAACGTTTTTGCTTTCTACATTGGCTTCCGATTTTTCTGTCTCTGACATTTCTTCAATTTCTGTCGCAGTCTGACAAGATTCTTGTTCAACGTTTGCAACAATTGGAGTTTCTTTTTCGGATTCCATCTTTACTTCTGGCATCGTATCTTCCGGTTGTTCATCATTCGCTGTAACTTCCTCAGTTTCTTTAAACGATTCATTAGATTCAGATACACGATCATCTATAACCATCTCCTCGTTCGAATCTTGATCGACGCAGGAACTGGGATTCTCAGAGACATCGTCGACGTATTCGCTCGTAGCCTGAACTATGTTAGACAAGTTCGTTTCTCCCGTAGTTTCGACAATATCCGACTTGGGCAATTCAAAAATACTTGTTTCAGGCATTGTTTCTGGTAAATCGAACGTAGAAGGTTTATCGGTGACAGACGATGTATTTTCAACCTTTTCACCATCCATTTGCACGGATTCACTCTGTTGAGACGAAGAATCCTGCACAGAAATGTCGTCCGAACTGTTTATAGTAGGAACTAAATCGTGTTTATTATTCTCTTCAAGAGCAGACTCCAAACCGATCACCGCAGAATCCATATGAAATGTAGTATCGTTGGATTGCATATCGTTCAGTCCTTTCTCTTTAATCTCTTCGGAATCACCCGAGCCGTCATCATGCATCCCTACGTCCGACAATGCGTCGGTTCTTTCGCTGTTCTTGTCGTAATTAACGCACAACGAGTCAGCATCGGAACCAACCAGACCTTTCATCTTCTCGTTATCCGTGTCGGTCGAATGATCTTCCTGACCGTCGATTTCAGAAAAGTTGTCGTTCTTGTCGTCGCTCTGCTTGTCGCAACTCTCTCCAGCGGAATCGAGATCGTTCTTCTGAAGACTGTTTGCTTCTTGATAATCTTCGGATAATCTCGCTGCATTCTCGCTGGAATCCAATAACTCGTTTGAATTGTTATCCTCGAATTCCTTAAGATCGATCAATTCTGCTTGTGAATCTTGAGTAAGAAGCGATAAAGATGAATGCGGCGTTGTCACAGACTCGATTTTCTCTTCATCCTCCTTGGAACTGTTTGAATTAGCAGACTGATGATTGTTCTCGTTTTTACACTCATCGACTGCTGGTTCTTCATTTTCATCCTCTTTATCATTCGACAGCTGTGACGTAATATCATCCGATATTTCAAAAGAAATATCTTCCTGAGCTTTTTCCATGCTTTCAGATTTTTCAGCATCTGCAGACTGATCGCATTGTGGTGGCTCAACAATTCCACATTCTACTGGTTGAACTACATTGGATTCACTAACCGAACTGATTTTAATCGAGTCTTCTTCAGTCATACTTATATCATTAATACTTTCATTTTCAGTTTTTGCCTCTGATGTAGGACTCGTATGCGTTTTTGAAAAATTATCTTCTTCCATTTCTTTGCCGGTATAAACAGGTTCTTGCACACTCGGTTCTTTACTCGCCTCTATTGAAACTTGCGCGACAGATGAATTAGTAGCATCACACTCGGATACATCGCTTGGATCTATTGAGCTATTAAATGTTGAAGTTGTTTGTTGATCCCACGTGTTGCTCGATGCTTCAATTTTTTCCATATCTTCGCTGTTGTTTCCACATGGAACGCTGTCAGAGTCCGAAGTAAACAGATCCGTTTTTAACGAATTGTTGTTTGTTTGCGTCAACTCGAAATCTTCCGTATCTTTGTATGGATAAACGGTATCGTCTACTGATTTCGACGAAGATACACATTCATATTGCACAGTATCCGTTTTACCGTGCGCAGACGCGGTCGTGCTTTGCTCCGATTCTAATTTTTCGGAATTCGAGGTATACGAGATACAATTGGGACCAAAAAAAAATCTCGGCGGAGAATTGGCGACTGTTGGCTTGCATTCATTATCCGCTATTTCGGGAGTATCCGACTCGCGTGAAACTACGCTATTCGAATCGTTTTGTACATTGGCTACCATAGATAGTTCAGAATTTGAACATTGTTCGGGTATCTGCGAGACGTCGATTTGACACGACGATATAGAAGAATCACACTGCACGGGTTCTTGAAGTTTAGTATTACTTTCCTGTTCCATTGTACTCGTATTCTCTGAACTTACATCGGATACCTGCAATTTAACACTGTCTTTGATAGCGGTTTCACTTTCTGTATTTACAGAATTGTTGTCGTCTATTTTGACATCTTGATTTATATCAGCAGAATCTTCGAGTTTAGTTGGCGATTTTGTATCTGTAGTATTCAATAGTTTCTGCTCAGCATTATCACGTTTATAATCATTTGTATTTTCCTTCAGTGATATGTCTCCTTCCACGTGTGATATGATACTATTGTCACATTCTGCTTTCTCCTCCGGTTTACCTACGTCCCACCTAGATAACCTTTTGACAGGACCAGTTGTACTTTTAGGTATTATTTGGACGCCCAACGTCTGCTTTAACTTTGGCTTCTCTTGCATAGAATCTATTATTTCACAATTATCGTTTACGCTTAAATTAGATTGCGGATAGTTTCTATTTAATTTTACAGGGGTTTTGTTCGACACTATCGAGCCCGTAGACACTTCGTTCTCGGTTAAAACCTTATTCTGCGATAATGTCGCGGTAGCCGAGTCAGGTTCAGTTTTTGATTCGTTGCTTTCTTTATTGTCAGTGGACTTGTCGTCGCCGGGATTACCTGTCTCGCATTCCGCGCCGGAACCTTCGCCGTAAAAAAAAATTGTCGGTTCCTCCACAGCCTCTCCGACAATGGGATTCACCGCGTCGCAATCGCTACCAGATCCTTCGCCTTGAACCATCATCATAGGTTCCTCGATAGTCTCGCTCACCTCGTCTCTCCAATTGCCGCTCATCATCGGTCTTTTATCTATAGAGCCTCTGATTGGAATTACGTCCGCTCTTATCCTCTTCAGCATGTCTTGCTGAACATCGTCACCTTCTAAGGGACGTTTCAGTGATATGCTGTTCATCCTCAAGGAAGTAATCTTGCTAGGATCGGGAAGTATCGTGTAGCTCGGCAATCTGTGCTCATCCTTGGCAGGTAATCTAGCTGTATTGTGATACGGCGCCGATGACATCTCGTACGCGGTGAACGGCATTTGCCGCTTGCTCAGATCGGCCACCATGGCATGGTTGCGCATCATCACGCTACGTGCATCGTACGGCAGATTTGGCACTTCCGGTTTGTTTAGCTTCTTTGTACTCAGATCCATCTCTCGATGCTGAAAGTCTTGCGTCCTGTAACCCGGAGAAGACAGATCCACCGTCTTCCCCAATTTTCGACTAGAAAGATCGATTCCGGAAAAGTCCATTGGCCTGTTCTGCTCGCTTGCGCTCTCCCAGCCACGCGGTGATGTCGACAAATCTATGCCTCTGTGACCCCTGAGAGCTGCCAATTTTTCAGATTGATTCCTTGAGCAAAAGTCTTGCGGCAACCTGTCGTCCTCTCCATTCGCGGTGTTTCCCAACATACCACTGGATCTTGCTAGAGATTCCGCTATCTTTTCCAGCGATTTTGGTCCGCTTGGCTTCTCCAGTTTTTCTGACTGTATCCTCACGAGATTCGCAGCCAGTTGATCTATCGGCTTGACAGATAATTTGCTGTGTGCTACGGAAACAGAATCCGTAGAGGAAAAATGTATATTACTTTTGCCAGATAATTTCTCGAGTGATTTCATGACAGAATCTGTCACCTCGTCAGAGACACCGTATTTTTTCGTCGCGTTTAACGGTGTAGTAACAGGTGTCGTTGGACTTAGCAATTTTTCTTCCGGCTGCTTTAACTCCGAAATATTCACCAGTTTCAATGGAGACGAAGTAATAACAGGCGTTTCTATCGATTTTAACGGTGTCGATTCTTCAACTTCAGATTTCACATCTGTTGCCGTAAGTGCAGTCTGTTTAATAATCGTGGATTTGCTCTCCGATGCTAAAGAATTGGGCGTTTCGTCGGTAGCCTCTCTGCGGCTTACGTCTTCCGATATTACATCCACCTTCATGTTTAGCGTTTTCAAATAAGACGCCGGTAATGTAGACGAAGCGTTTATACATCTTGATTCTATGCTCGGAGTTTGTACCATTTCTTGAGAATCGTCTTCCTCTGTAATTTGCTTGGAACTTTCGTCATTTGTTACATCTTCCTCTTCCGCATCAATATCTTCTTCTTCATCATTTTCGGCTTCATTAGTATCATCCTGATCCTGATCCTGATCTTGATCCTGATCGTGTTCATCCTCAAACTCGTCACTCCTGCCATTCGGTAACTGTTTATCATTCATCTCGTTTGCGTGAACGCCGTTCTCTTGCACAACTTCATCTTCCAGACTTGGCGATGTTGTTACTTGACCAGTGTCTATTATAGGTTTTTCAGAGATTTCTAAACTGTTGCTATCCTCGTTAATTGGTATAGCTCCGGCTTCGCCATTCGACAAGATGTTTATGAGATTAACAACACCCTCTCGATCCCTATTACAAATAATAAATGATACACCATTGATAAGATTCAATAATAAAAAAATAATACAC
Organism: Prenolepis imparis; assembly: GCF_030444845.1. NCBI lineage: Eukaryota > Metazoa > Arthropoda > Insecta > Hymenoptera > Formicidae > Prenolepis > Prenolepis imparis. The sequence continues at coordinate 15,723,423 of NW_028141163.1, read as the reverse complement.
AAAAAGCATGTTAGCGTCTAATCTAGTGTAAGAAAAAAAACTTACTTAGCTACTAGTTCCCAATTCTCTTCGTCTAAATCTTCCCTATAAACTCTTACGTTGCACTCCTCGTCCAGTTGACACCAATATGCTAATCCACTTTTGTCCCTTCCTAAAGGTTCCACGCGCAATTCATCAGCTGCCAATTTGTTTACTTCATTCTTAAATTTTTGATTTAAATCAAATTGCGTCTCCAATAGTACCTAGAATATAAAAAGGACTTGCGCATGAAGAAAATGTATAATTAATGTATAATTATGTATATAATTATATTATATACATTTGTATATATATATATAAATATATAATTAATGTATAATTATGTATATAATTACATTATATATATTTATATATATATATATATATAAATGTACAATTAATGTATAATTATGTATATAATAATTATATACATTTATATATATACATATATATGTATGATTAATCTTTCTTATAAAGAAAATAGAATTATATAGTTCATACTTTAAGTAAACGCAGTTTAACAGCAATGCGAGACTTTTTATAACCAAAGCGTTCAAGTTCCCATCCATCCTGATTAGAGTACGTGTGGCAAAACTTGACTAGCGCCCGTTCCCATTTTTCTGGTGATACACTTTTACGCGTTTTACGCAACAGCTTGATGTGCAGGTCTATTAATTCTCGTGACACTAAAAAGAGTACACAAAAAATTTGTAAAAATAGCAAACAAATAAATGAGAAACAAAATTTCTAATTGAAAAACTCTATTGACCTATAGTATAGACATAAATGGTTTATGTATCAAAGTTTTCTCAAAAAAGATAATATTTCATTTCTCAAACGTACATAAATGAAACAATAATGACACAGATACAGAAATTTAAAAAAAAATAACAAAAGAAATATCTCTGACAAATTTAATTCAAGAGTATTATAGGGAAGCAGTTAACCCCTGCTAAACTTGAATGAGAGTACAAGCAATGTGACAAAAACACAAAATAAAACTGCTTTGTTTACATAGGACAGGTTTTTCGTAGGGTTAAAGAGACGTCTGCGAGATTCACGGTCGTATACGAGTCTCATACTACGACGATCAATGACATTTCTAGGAAATTGGAGCGAGCCGGCGCCGCTTGTAACTTGTAATCACGTGTAACCGACAAGTTGACAACAAGGAAGGTGGCAGCACGCGGCAGAATAACAACAATACGAAGTTTATCCTCGCGGTTTATCTGTCAGCAACAACGCTTAGCGTAAAGAACGTGTCGTTGCGCCATCGGCGCAAAACGTGAAAGGAAAGGGACAGGACAGGACACGGTTTCGCGGTCGCCTCTAGCTATATATCTCGCACCAAAACAAGAAGCGGGTCCACCGTCCTCGCGCGAGAAAGAGGGAGAGAAAAAGAGATTCGTCTACCGGAACGAATCAACAAACGGAGGAACGAACGAGGCTCGCAGTCGAAGCGGAGTCGTACGAAGGAAACTAATAGTACGGCGCTTAGACGACTGGCCTTTTGCGGGGGCGGGTCGCTCCGTCGTTCCTTCTCGCTTCCTCTCGCGCATATTCTATATTCCCCCCTCTCTCTCTCTCTCTCTCTCATACACACTCTTGCACGCACACACACTCACACTCTCTCTCTCTCTCTCTCACACACATATCGTCTCGCGCGTATATACACGACCGTGTCTCCTGTCTCTCCCTCCCGCGCACACGAGAGCGCATACACACAAGCGTAGAGAGAGAGAGAGAAAGAAAAGAGAGAGAGAGAGAGAGAGAGAGAGAGAGAGAGAGAGAGAGAGAGAGAGAGAGAAATAGAGACCGCGGTAAAGACCCACCTTCCTGCGTGTTCTCGAGCATCTCCTGGAGTCGCGCGATGTCCGGATAAACGATGCCGCAGGACTTGCCGAAGCAGCCAAGGAACGAGCAGATCACCGCGAAATTTGGGTCACTCGCGCAAGAGGCTTCGTTATCGGACGCCATTTTTCCGACCGCTTCTCGCCGTTGGGCCCCGTCGCCGCCGCCGTCAAAGCCGAGGCGAGAGCGCACACTACACACTACTACGCTAGGCAGCGGCCCGATGGCTTGCCGCGCATCCCATTCTTTTTTTCCCCACTACACTCGAGCGGATACACCGGATCAGCGGGTGGCCGATATAACGTCAGCGTGGCGGGCTAAAAAACCGCGTGGAAAAATTTCGCGCGTTCCTTGAATCGTAGGCAGCAGGTAGCCGCCAGCCGGGCGTCTCGACGCCGACGACGCTTCTCTCGTCGCTCTTCCTCCTCTTCGTCTTCCTCTACCTCGACGTTGCGCGCGCCCTCGCTCGCTCTCTCGCTCTCGGTGTCTTCGCGCGCGCCTCTACCTGCCACTCGCGCGCCGACGAGGAGAAGAGCACAACACACTCACACACGAGAGGAATAGAAAGAGAGAGAGAGAGAGAGAGAGAGAGAGAGAGAGAGAGAGAGAGAGACGGAGGTACTTATTCCTCCGCCCTCTCCCGACAGCGGACAAGCGAAAAGAAGCGGCGCCGCCGCCGCTTCTTCTGCCTCTCTCTTGTTCCCTCGTGCACTTCCTCTTGTCTCTCTCTCTATTTTTTATCTCTCGCTCTTTCGTAACTTTTTTTTTCACGAATCACAGACACACGGACACATCGCGCGTAGAAGTCTAATGCGCGCGTTGTTTCCTTCTCTCTTTCCTCCCTTCCCCTGGGATCTCCTTCCGCTTCACGCACCGTGTCTATCCTTTTCTCTCTCTCCTTCTCTCACATACACAACGCACGCACGCACGTCGCGACGACGTACGGCGATGATGAGGAAAATACAGAGTGCGTAAATATACGCACCTCGCGAGAAATGGATATCGCGCACACAACGCACAACGAGACGATGCCGCACCGCACTTTCGCAGACCTCGCGTCCTAGACGGACGTGCGCGCGTGATGCCGCGATCGCCGAGTCACCGGGTGTATACGAGCATTACGAGCGGCGCAGTAACGACCACCACGACGACGGCGAAACGCATCCCCCTTCCTTGTCGCGCGCAACACGGAGCACTGGACATCGCCTTCGGGATTGGAAACACTCGGGGGGTTCTCAACCTACGCGCTTCGGTCCCAGGGCCGACTGTTGGCGACCGAGTGCCCTCGTCGAGTAAACATGTCGTCTCGGGTCCCGAGTTTTTAGATTTTTAATAAATTTATTTTATTATGTTTCAAAATTGTGTTATATTCAACCTTTTTTACCTTTTATATGGAATTATTGAATTATTATATTTATAGACTTTTTTATCGTGCATATCGGTTGTTCGAGGCTTGAGAAAAATTGTATTCTATATTTTCGTTGTTACAGCTAAAATCTCGTGAAAAGTTATTATTATTAAATTAACATAAATATTTTAAAGCTATTCTTATCATGTCGCTACATAAAAAAGCCATTATAAATAGAATTTTTTTAAAAATCGAATATTTCTATAAAGAAGAATATTATATTTACTTTCGTGAGATGAAAACTTGGAAATTTTTATATTTAGAACTAAATTAATTGTAAAAATATAGACAAGAATAATAATTTGAGAATGTATATAGATTCAATAATCGTGAGATCAAAATTTAGAAACATATTTACAGCCAAATTTATTCTGAAAATGCATAATTCGAGGATATGCACATATTGTTTATTATTAAATAAAAAAATAGCATGGGCTCTCAATCGGTTTGATCGACCCTGCGATTGTACCTGGCGGTCTTTAAAAGTCGCGTCCACATATATACATCCCCCCCCCCCTTTATCTATACGATTATTATCTTCCTAATCACGCACGAGGCTGACGGCTGATGTTTATCTGACTAGTATTACTAGTATTGGCGCATCGTTTTTATCGTCACGTACTCGCACGCTGATGATGAAAATCATTTGGGAAAGAGCGCGAAAATTCGTAGACCAAAATCAACTGCAAAATGTGCCAGTCTCGCGTTTGCTTCACCGAACGACTCGTTCTCGCTCGATGACGTATCTGCGCAGTTCGCGACAAAGAGCATAAAGAGCATGAGCACCATGTGACAGGAGCGACAGTAGAATCACCAGGTGCCTTCGCGCATCGCACATGATGGAATTCTTTTTGTTAGGTCGTATCGTTGAATAATCGAGACACTCTGAACTCTCGTACATACATCTCTCTTTCTTTACGACTTTTTTTTATATATAAATCGAGAACGATAATCATTGAAACGTAAATGTACGTAAATATTTAGGAATGATCTCGGGCCATTCGAGATTCCACAACTATCGCGACGTTCCTGTCGACAAAAAGGGAAAGGACGCGGGAGGAGGCTTGATCGCTCTCTTGCGAGAGCGCACGCTTCTTTCAAATTTAACTCCCGAGATGATCGCGACTTCCACAACAAGCAACCAGGCCTGCTCCGCTACATATAACGTACAACAGTGCGCGATATATTTTTGTTCTCCATCGACTGTCGTTCGCGTAATTTGTACCTAACTACTGCCTGCGTGTGGCGTCAACTTTCAAAGATATGCTCCGAGAACATAAATTAGCTTACAAATAGAAAAACCGTATAATCTAGCGGATGTTTGATATACCGTTATTGCGGACAATGTTATATCGCTTCACATTGTTTTTTGAAAAAAAGAAATACCCGGAATTTTGCAATATACGAATTCTCAGCGAGCTCTCTCTCGGTTTTCGCAGAATGATCCTATTTAAAGAGCTTTTCAGTAAGAAAAATAGGTGGACACAATGTCACATAAATTGGTTTTCGAATAAAGAATTGTTGAAATCCCAAATTTTTTTTTAAATAAAAAATTATGTGACATGTGGATTTCTTGCTGCAAAGCTCCCTTTAATATATACTTTTAGACCATCAGAATAAGATGTATCTTTCGTGTCTTTGTAGGCAAAATTACAATTTTGTGAATTGTTAAATCTTAATAAAAAAAGCTCTCGCACATTCAATACTCGTATTACGAGGGCGGGATACACGTCGCTTAAAGGGACACTATTTTGAAGCGAGAACGTGGCAGAGTGGCGTTGCCAATGAGTCGAGTTTTGCGATCGATCGGCGTCGAGGAGGTGGCGTCCGAATATCCGTCTCGTGGAAATCGAAAGGGAACCCGAAGAGGAATTCAATTCGTGCCGCGACGTCGCCAAAGAGTACGATGAAAAAATTCGCGATTCTTTTTTTTTCGAGAGATTCGGCAGCTTCCGAAAGGAACCTAGGCGCGGGAACACCTAGGTGTGTCAACGGATTAAGTTATTTATCGATTGGCGCGCGTAGTCCACCCCTGAGAGAATTATCCGAGAACGCCCATGGGCGCGACGATTCCGATCGATCGCATCGTCGACGAAAAGTCGAGGGACGAGGGAACGATCCCCGAAAAATATACGTGTCGGATTGAAAATAGTTTTGATCGAATCGAAGCCTTCCTGTGTTGTGTAGTCCGTGAAAAAAATTGGCCTCGCGCCAATCGTCGACTATCTTTCACCAGGAGTCGACGTAGAGATCATTTTCGTGTAACTACGGCATCGACATCTCAAATCATCATCTCCTATCATTCATCCGCGGTACTTTCTATACTTGGAGCAAAACTATACTTGAAGCGTAGCCCTTTCGAAAGAGAGGGAGGCGGAGAAAGGAAAAGTGTCTCAGGATACGACGAATCTATTGCCATGATCGATTATGTCCTGTGAAAAGAAAACATATTTAACATGCAAGCTATGTTTCATTTTAACGAATAGTACATGAGATATAATTTTGTTCAATAAAAACAATTTATATATTGAAACACGTAGATAGATAAGGGAGCGGAAATTTATAAAAGAAAAAATCCACATAACAATAGGATAAACTCTGTTGAATCTCATTAATATGTAGCGTAAAATCTACTCTTAATCGAGAGAATCAAGCGAGAGTCAAATAACAATTAATTAAATTGCTTTTAAAATGCAAAACTCATCATACACGATGCCGCGATGAAAATATTTAACCCGCGGGAAATATAGGAGTATTCAACAAGTGGTATTATACATATGTCCATGTTTCTTTATATATAATTTATATGCATTATTTATACTAGGTTTTTTTTTATCGCGATCAACACACGTGGTTACTGATATGAAATACTCACGTAAAAAAACAGTCTTTATTCCCGAATGAAATCTTTGCAGCTCATAATTAACAACTTTTATTAGTTTTTATATATATAAAGTTATATTTACAATGTACACTGTGCGCTAGAAAAATCTTACTTTTAAAAAAAGGAATTGTATCCCAAGTATAGACCGTTGCATCCCACAACTTTCTGCCGCAGTGCTTTATACAACGCGTTTTTTTTTTTCTCTTTTTGTACCTGAGGTCAACTACTTTTCTGCACATCCTTTGCTGTACACTATCTCATCGTTTCGCATTTCGCTCGAGATATCTTTAAATTAAATTATATTGGTCGCATATTCTAGGATCTAATAATCTTAATATCGACATTAATTCTAATGTCAATATTAAAAATCTTCGTTTTTATTCATATTTTTTTCACAACAGCTGTTATTTATCACCGAAAACTTTAACCATTTTAGTACAGCTGTTGAGAAAATATTTGGAATGCAAGTATTTCATATTAAAAATCATGTGAAGCAATGTACTGTGTAATCGACTATTGTAAAATTATAATATAAGCACGTTTAATAATGTTATATATTCGAGACTATTTGCCAAATTGATTTGCTTTCCACATTATGCGTTCTATTTAAAAGCACAAGCAATTTCATCTGATGTAGATATCTCAATTTTTTAATAATGTTAATTATAATTCAAGAAAAAATTTACATAAACTTCATATTTAATAACTGTGAAAACATTTTATATTTCTTATTTCAATATTTCATCATCGATAATCAATTTGTAACAATATTTATAGAAGCATAATTTGCGTATTTATAAAAGTACAATATGTATAAAATAGATAATGGTTGACATAGACCATTAACGACACTAATATTTGTTGCCAAGTTTCACGCATCTTTTATCATTACTTAATAACTGATACTGCACACAAAAATGACTATATATCCGATGACAGCGTTAGATAGCGACTAAACACAATCAACATGCTCATGTAAATAGAGCTTATGTCTCAACATTATACGATTCTAGTAATGGAGAGAATAATGGAGAGAAAACAATAATCGTCTAATTATCTCTCATTCTTTTTCATATAAAAATGAATTAATATGTACATTTATTACAAAGAGAAAATAAGACCTATATTTTGTACAGATGAGCTTAAGATATGTATTGGATTGAGTGACAAACACTTCAAGGAAAAGATGAGAAACATTTCTTTTTTCGACGGAATAAATGAAGGAATAAATTTAGTTAAAGAATCATTTTAGAAATTTTGAGTCAATAGCAGGATTATTATTTAGTATTTAGCTATTTATTTTCTAATTAAGAATTTTTATGCGATTTAATTTAATATGGTCTGTCTGCAGAATTGATATTAAATAGATTAAATTTGATACATTGTGTGGAAAGCAAAGTAATTTATATAATTATATATTGTTATATATATATAATCATATATCAAACTGTAAATGTGCTTGGCCAAAAAATTTAGGGAGAGACTCAATCCACCAAAAAATGTTTAATTTTTATATCTTTTACAGTAATAAATTCACCTAACAGAAATAATTCATGCTCATTAAAATATAAAAAAAGGACATTAACATTTTAATTTTCAGCATGTAAAAAATTCTCAGTTTCCTATAACTACTCATTATAAAATTGTGTTAGTAATGGAAATAGCAGACCGTTATTTATGGAAACAATATATCAAAACACAAAAAGATTTGTATTATGATTACTTCTGGACTCGGCAATATGATAAAATTTGCTGTAAATAACAAAGTTTCAAAATGTTTTTGGTGAAATGAAGAACCAAGTCTGATTTATGAACTATAAAACCAAATATGAAATCTATACCTGTACAAAATCACTTAGATGCTATTTGCGCTGTGATGTTCTTGAGTTGTTGCTTATATATTTCTGCTTCTTTCTCTTTCTCTCGCAATTGTTTACGATACTCGGCGGCTTGTCTTCGTGCTTCTGCTAATTGTCTGCTTAATATCGCTACATCTGTTATTGGCTCGCTGTTTCCCGACTCATCTTCAATTATTTCTTCTATATCATCATTCAATTCTAAAACTGTTGATTCTGTGACCTTAGTTGGAAAACTCACAAGTTTCTGCAATGTAAAAATGTTTTTGTATGTTTTTGTTGTACATTTGCTTATTATTATTTTACATTTAAATAAATAAATAAATAATTTTACCTCCTTCAATGAAAGCGAGTTCTTAATTTCAGTAATAGTAGGTACTGTTGTAGTATTAGGGATTGTTGTAACAAATAACTTTGCCGCTTTGCTATCTACAGCAGATCTTTTCAAAATATTTGGACCCCGTGTAAGAGCAGGTGTATTAGAATTTGGACTTAAGATTTTGGATTGAATTTGGTCTGTTCTAATTGCTATAACTTTTCTCCCTGTCCCTTTTCGCGAAGCAACTTGAAGGCGTTTAATTGGCGAACCTTTCGTCAAATTTAAAGCAAGTTTTCCAGCTTCTGTAATCATGTATTATTAACATGAGAAATAGTATATACACTGACAAGTTTTCTTTTTAAAATATATAGAAAAGACGAACCTGTTAAAACTACTGTTCTCCCACTTTCCACCGCATTCTCTACAATGGATGATTCATCATCCATAGGTATCATTGTGATTCCATGTGCTTCTAATAACCTAAACTGTTTGTTGATATTTCCAATTGACATAATATCTTTATGTTTTTTACTATTCGTAACAGTATTTGTATCGATCATTTCAACATCCTCGATTTCTTTGTCTTGTTCACCATCTGTATTGTTTGGTGATACAGAGATTTGGTGAAAGATCATTTTTTGTTTTTTCTCATTTTGTGCTAGAAATTATGAATGGACATAAAATAAAAATCAAAATTATGGAAAGAAGTAAATAAAAAAATTATTATCTAAATAAATATGTTAGGGTATTATTTACCTTGAGAATGTTTACGTTTACGTTGTTGCTTTATTTCACACTTGTACAGTTCCTCTTCCTGCATTATCGAACTTCTGCTATTGCTTTCCTCTAATTGTACTAAATTATGTGTAGCTACTTCCAATTCTGCAGAGTTAGCCTGACTCTGTTGATGAGTTTGGATGCCTATTATTTCTCTTTGCTGTTGCATTATATCCACTAAGTCTAACCTATCGTTCTCTAATGCAAGACTGATCGGAGTTTTGTGGAATTTACTAGTTGCATTCGTGTCAGCTCCATGATCTAATAAAATGTGTATTACATCCACATGCTCACGTTCTACTGCCCAATGTAGCGGTGTCATTTTTAGCTGTAAGAATTGCTCGTATTAATTGTAAACAAAAAAATCAATAAATCTGTAATCCACAATTTATCATACCATATCTCTGCTATCAACATCAGCCCCATAGCTAAGTAACAATTGTACCATTTGATGATGGCCTTCATACGCTGCCATATGTAATGGAGTTCTATCGACCTTTGTCCTAGCATCCCTCGATATTCCTGCTCTAAGCAAAACTTCAGCAGTCTCTAGATGATTGTTCTGCGCAGCTAAGTGAAGCGCACTTGTACCAAGCTGAAAAACAAGGATATTATAGATCACGTTCATTTCTACAAATTAAATATACAAATATTACTTAAACATTGTACGTACCCAATCTGTAGTAAATGGTGCGCCTCTACACATGAGCTCACGAACAGTCTCGGTGTCTCCATTCTTTGCATTATGTAGAAGCTGCTTTCCAAGTTCCACCATTGTCGAAGCATCTTGAGTTCTCGAATGAGTAGAGACATTGCAATCGAATAGTTCAACCTAACGACAATTGCAAGATTATCATTAGATATTAACGATAGCTTTATAAAATTATTACAATATAGCTCATGCTTTATATACACTAACAAAAAAAGTCACACTTACTGGGATGACAGAGTCTGCGTCCAGACTCTCGATATCGTTAACACATATGCTCTCTTGCATAGATTGCATTCTTGCGTGTCAAGCTCAGTCTCCTTCGTGTAAACGGGCTCTGAAATAAAATAATTATCCATAACGATGACACTCGTGAATTTCTCCCGGACGATCGAGGGTACGATCCGTAAGAGCGCGACTCATTTTCGGGCGTTATTAGTCACATAGCCGTTCGACCTTGGGTCACCGGAATCCGAAAGTGGGCCATAAAAATAACGAGCCCGAGCGACGAAAAACGCACGAGGGTCCGCGCGTCTGATTCGCGCCACGTTGCGTCCCGCGTGCCCGTGGTATGTTTGTTTCTCGAAATCTTCGCATCGCCATACAGGATGTTTTTATTTCGCCTCGTCTCGGGGTCGCGAGGAACTTCCTGTTCCTGTTTCATCGAACGGAAGTCCCATGCCATAGGCCCTGCGTTATCGGTGGTCAAAAAAAACTAGCCGAACCGGACGGATCGTACGTGAATTGTACTTACGACCAGCGCATTATTCCTCGCCTTTTTCCCGATTTTTCTCACGATCCTCCGACGTTGGGGCCTCGACGTCCGCTGGAATTCTTCCTCGACACAGTCTTTACTGTCACGGTAAAGTTTCGCGAAAATGGCGGCCCATTGGCGCCATTCCTGGCATCGTCCGGCTCGGACGGTAAAAACGTTCCCGATGTTCCCGATGTATACTCTGTGTCACGAATTATATACATATATGTATATCTTCCCCCGCACCGAACTCCGCGTCAACTAGAAAAATACTCTAGTCCGATTCGAGAGAGACAGCGATATAACCTCTAGTTTTTTTTTCGATATAATCCAATCAGAAAAGGTTTACCTGCTGATGACGTATTATGTGAGAACCAGGAATATTCATGTCAGACTGTCAGACAGGTCAGACTTCTAATTATGAAAACACGAAGGGAACGTTAATGAGATAAAACAAATAGAAAAAAGAATTATTTCACTCACATTTTTTCGTACAAAAATCTTTCACACGCTTTCACTATCTTGATCTATCGTTGTTGCAGGTATGTCTAGATATAGAAAACACATTATTTTATAATTGTTGGATCGAGAAAGATCATGAAATAAAAATGATCGTTCTTGAAGAATAGTGCAGAGTCATATCGAGAGATGAAATATTTGGCAGTATTAGTGATCCCTTTTCTGTCTCTTTTTCTCTATCTCTCTCTCTCTCTCTCTCTTTCTCTTTCTCTTATTTTCCTCGCCTTCATCCGACATGACTCGATGATGTTCAATTTTAGCCTTTTCCTGTCTCGCAACTGACCCAGAATCGTGAAGATAACGGAGCAGCAAGGTGCAACAATATGAATAATAAATTTTTATACAAGACAAACATATAACTCGGACGATGGTGAGATGAGAAACGATGCAACTAGAAGAGAACGTATTCGTCGCAAGAATAGTTTGTATAAGTAAGTCACATATACATATACACGAATGTGTACATACAGATAGATATCGATTGTGCGGCTGCGGCTCATTACCGTAATTGACATTATCGCGGTACCACGCGTTAATTCAATTATTTCGACGACATTAGTTTGCACATTTGGCCGCGACAGACTCAAAAAATAATAAAAATAATGTATTTCTTTCTCGAACGCATTTTTCGAACGACCTAAATAATAGAAAATACGTACATCTGATATATACTTAATAAATGATATTTTGATATATGTAACTGTCTGATATAGCTATAATATGTAAATGAAGTTTTTTTGCACTGCAAATCATTTTTTCATATAGTAATTTTTTTGCAAAGAAATATATGCATTGTTATAAAGTCCATTTCATATGATTTATTATTCGCGAGAAAATTTTATTTATAGATTCCATAGGATAGAATTATATTTATAATTATATGCTGTGTATGAAAGATATCAGAAATGCTCGCATTTTTAGTTTTACATTTTCCAGAAGCATCGTGTTTAGATATATTCACGCATAATAACTCGATTTTCAAATAAATTGACATGTTTTATCACGAATAATTTGACAGTTGTTCCATTAACATGAAACATCAAAACATAACATAACTTATTTTTTCTTATTCGATGATATAACATTTAAATTCTTGAATATCTAAACACGATGCATCCGACAAAAAAATATTTAAACAGATAATATAAAAGCATCTAATACTTCTGTAATAAAAAAAAAATATTTAAAGACTAATTATAAAATAGACATATATAAAATACATATCAGGATAAATACAGACATTTAGAATACATCTTTATATAATTTTATTATATAGAGATGATATACATATATATATTAATTATATATTAATTATATTTATATATACGATAAAAATATTAGAATTTTATAAATAGAATTTTATCGCGGATTATATAAAGCGGACTTTATTTTTGTCTTTAATATAATCGAATATAATCTTCTGAGTTTAAGAGAGTAAATCTAAAAATTTATTAAAAATAAGATAATAAAATAAGATAAAATTTATTTCTGATATATCTTTTTTGATGTTTTTAAAAAGAGGAAAAGAAAGAGAGAGAAAGAGAGAGAGAAAGAAGGAAAAGCGCTGCATTAATAAAAGTTTCCTTTCTCATTATTTACATCTCATTATATTGTGTGCAGCAATTAATCGAAACGAGCCATCTATATATGTATTATTACGTCTATGCCATTCTATATACATAAACATGTCTATGGTTTTAATTCTCGTGTATGTTTTTATCTCGCGTTGTCGTCCTGTGTTTATAGTCGCTTTGTGTGTACTTCAAGTCGTATGACGTATCATGTTTCAGACGCATCTCGCTACCGGTCACAGTCAGTGGCGACACGCAGTGCGGACGAGTTGTGTCGTGATCGAGTGCATATATTTTATCCACCAACACAAGTGCCGGGAGTGTCGGGATCAATCGATACGCGATCTCCCACGAACATTTATTAATTAGCGAACGCATAATTAGTGTTCCTCGACATTCGTTTTACGTACAAGGTAGTGATATATCGCGTTCTTCGAGTCGGCCGAGACGCCGCGCCGACATGACCATTTTTCGCCACTTGTTCATTCGTGTTTAAGGAAGATCGGGAGTGCGGGATACGAATAAATAATCGTTGTTGAGGTGCGTCATTAACAATTAACTGCTTTCTAATGTCGGTGTACTCGAATTCGTCGGTTATATCTCATCGTGTGTCGCGAAGAGACGCCGTGAAATTTGACGCGTGAAGTTGTCGCATAACTCGGAATTTTCAACCGCAGTTTTCAAGCGATCCTGCAACCAACGTCGGGGTGCAAGGTATCGGGTGACGTCTCCCCTCCCCCCTCTCCTCCGCCATTTCACGTTATTATAAGTGCGTCGCGCGCGTATAATGTATAACGAGACGGTCGAATTAGTGTCGTATCGCGGTAATTAATATGCGCTATTGGTTTGTCTGTGCAATTTGCGCGAGTGAATGCGTGCTTCGATGGAACGTCGTCGTAAAGAGAGCGGTCAGAGATGTCCAGGCTAACTAAACACATGCGGGAAGCGGTAAATTCATTAGGTGAGTAAATTTACTACTCAAATTACTCGTATCTATAACGAGCAGAGCGCGTAGTTTGAATCGAATAATTAGAAAATTGTGTGCAATAGTTTTTAAAACGAGATATCGGTGCAAACTGTGTCTGTAAAATATCGGTGAATTTTAATTGGTTTATTTCAAATTTTTATTAAATTTAGAAGATATTAAAATTATAGGTGCACAATTTTAAGGCACTAATCTGAGTCACGAGAGAGAAATCAAGGTTATGATAAATAAAGATTGTTCAATAATTACTTATCTCCTATGCCAGATAAATTTTTGGAAATTTGTAATATTTGCTGTTCGAAAGACTAATATATACACACGTGAAAATTAATTTGAACATTCTTGGAAATTTTTGAAAAAAATTTAAAATGTAAAGATGAATAATTTGATTTGGCTTTCGATTTGAAAGCAAAGTTCCATCAATGCCTCACCTTAAGCCGATGTCTCGTCTATTTGCCCGATGCAATGCGTCGATATGCTCTAATCAAGCGAATACATCCAGTGCCCGATATTTCCGGCTGATTATCAAAGACCGATTCACTCGGCGCGCTCTGCCAATCACTGGTAAGCGAAGTCTCTCGCACATTCGAGGGGATATTGTCCGAGTAATATCTGATCTATAGTGAATATTCATATCTCAGCAATACTTATATTTATATTTTTCACTTTATTACAATGCTGCTACGACACATTATTCTGTACACGTACACTGAGAGAATTTTCTTTTAAAATTTACATAGAAAATCATGGTAATCGTGGGACAATATATGGTATTTATGAGAATTTCTCTGATTAATATTTATCACAATAAAAATAATAATATCTATCACAATAAAATATAAAACATGTTTGATTAATTTTACTAAACCGCATAGAAAAATTAATTAAACATATTTTATATTTTATTGTGATAGATATTATTTTTATTGTGATAAATATTAATCAAAGAAATTCTCATAAAATTCTTTCCATACCATATATTGTCCCACGATTACCATGATTTTCATGGTAAATTTTAAAAGAAAATTCTCTCTGTGTATGTGTAATATTTAACATTTTTAATTCTTCCCTCTCTCCTCCTCCTCCGTTTAAATTTGAACTGAAAATAATGTCACAAAATTTCAGTAAATTCAGAGATTGCGTTGTTACAAATATATAACAAAATTAACCTGCGTGTATCTTGTAAATCTATTGAAAATTTTCGGCGAAATTACATTTTCAATCTGCGCACCTGACGAATATACATATATACGTAAATTCGCCAAATATTACGTATTACAAGGCCAACATAATGAGATAACCCGTATTATATATAATTCTCCGATACTCGGGAAATTCGGAGGTGCTTTCGCGCGCTTTCGGAGAGCTTTTCGTATAGTCTCTTGCAGAATTTCGCAAAAGGGGGGATTCACGAGCAGCCATTTCTTCATCATTTTCGGCGCATCTTATCGATGTTATGCGAAAGCTGGGTCAGCGAGAGGCAATTGCATATATACACATATAGCCATCACGTGCGTGCACCGCCACATCGCGTTAACCATTCTTTATATCGTAATCTAAGGAGGTGGCCGACCGCACGATCGCGCCGAGCGAGCTTGCATGCTTTCGTTTTACGGGAGTAGTTGGGACACGAGGTTGCTGGCCTCGTGAATTTCTCACGAGGGAAAATGCACGACGGTCGGTGTCGAGCTTTTCCCGCGACGAGGGAAAAACAACGATCGCGCGCACCGCTTTCGCCTCGTATATATACCTTGTCGCCTTAAATTTTCCAACTTGCCGGGGATTAAAATTTCCCTCCGTCTTTCTCTCCTCGCGAGAGAAGGAGAGAGACTCGCCGAGAGAGAGTAAATCGTGTCATAAAAAAATAAAACTGCCCTCGCGTATGGCGCGAAAACTATGGCAAAGGGCGAAGATCGATCGACTTTTGTGTTATGTTTTATTAAAGATGCGAAGGAAAATCGTTGGAAAACGAACCGAGAATTCTTGCTAAAAGATTGCTTTATGAAAAGAGAACATCACGTTGACTCGATGGAAAATGATAATTTTATCTCCTATTTATGAGAATGCTTTTAATCGACACGTTTTTTTTCGTCATAAGAGAATAAACATTTTTCAATCTAGGATATCTAAAATATATTTTTTTATTAGATTTTTGCAACTTAAATATTTGGTAAATTTCAAAATTTGCAATTATGTGTCTGTGTAGATTTTTAAAATTTTCCATTAAATTATTGATCGCGAGTATTATGATAAATATTTATTACGAGCGGTTAATTAAAATTTACTAACGACCGGAAACAACAAAAAAGGAAAATAATCAAAATTATGTTATATCGGAATTATATGCTATTTTGATATGCTTATGCAAACTGCAGCGAGTCGCGATGCAATGACATGTTTTTAAGCGTAGTTTACACGACATTTTATTTTACTGGTGACACTATAGTATATAGTATATGCATTAGTGAGAGAGGCATCGCGTACTTTAGAACACTGCTAAACTTTAGTTTGCTTTTTTTCGTCGTCCAACTAGCACGCTACTCCAATTAAAATATTCAAACTTTAACAACGGCTAGTACTATGCTTCACCATCTGCTAATCTTCTCATAAAAATGTCATAGATTGTAATCACGTTTTTAACTAGCAGACATATGTATATCGGATAATCTTAGTTGATACCAATACAAATACGAATATGAATTGTTTAATAGCTTGCTTTACTGATAAACATTTTTTTCAATATATTAATTAAATTTTAATAAAATAAGGAGGCAAACTCATTCGATACATTAATATATATACACTGAGAGAATTTTCTCGTAGAATTTACTCTGAAAATCATGGTAATCGTGGGACAATATGGTATGGAAAGAATTTTATGAGAATTTCTCTGATTAATATTTATCACAGTAAAAATAATAACAATATCTATCACAATAAAATATAAAACATGTTTGATTAATTTTATTAAACTGCATAGTAAAATTAATCAAACATATTTTATATTTTATTGTAATAGATATTATTATTTTTATTGTGATAAATATTAATCAGAAAAATTCTCATAAAATTCTTTCTATACCATATTGTCTCACGATTGATTACCATGGTTTTCAGAGTAAATTCTAAGAGAAAATTCTCTCCGTGTACAAATACAAATATGAATTGTTTAATATAAATTGCTTTAGTGATTAACATTTTTTTTCAATATATTAATTAAATTTTAATAAAATAAGGAGGCAAACTCATTCGATACATTAATATATATACACTGAGAGAATTTTCTCGTAGAATTTACTCTGAAAATCATGGTAATCGTGGGACAATATCGTATGGAAAGAATTTTATGAGAATTTCTCTGATTAATATTTATCACAATAAAAATAATAATATCTATCACAATAAAATATAAAATATGTTTGAAAATGTTTGATTAATTTTACTATACAGTTTAGTAAAATTAATTACACATATTTTATATTTTATTGTAATAAATATTTATTGTGATAAATATATTAATCAGAGAAATTTTCATAAAATTCTTTCTATACCATATTGTCTCACGATTACTATGATTTTCAGGATAAATTCTAAGAGAAAATTCTCTCTGTGTATACAAATACGAATATGAATTGTTTAATATAAATTGCTTTGGTGATAAACATTTTTTTCAATATATTAATTAAATTTTAATAAAATAAGGAGGCAAACTCATTCGATACAATAATACTTATATACTTAATCTAATAATATATGATCACACATTAGGATACATATATAAATTTTTTTCTGTCTAAACGTTGATTTTTAGCACGCCTGTGAACAAATACGTTAGTAAAAAAAAAACATGTGAACTATGTCTTACGCGTAAACGCGTGCATGCCGCGTGTTCGCGTTCCGTGCCGTGTATATAAGTAGTCGATTATTATTACGCCGCGCGTTTCATGCGGCGTTTCAGAAACGCGCTGCGGGATCCAGGAAGTGCTGCACGGGAAATGAGATTCTTGCGTGAACAATACTTGACCCGCGCGGCGCGATGTATAGGTGTATTGTATATATATATATGTATATGTATATGTATGTATGCGTTACGTCACGAGAAGAGGGCACGAAACCGAATTGGCATTCGACGATTCACGGAATTTGCGCTTCACTATTGTAACGCGGCGCCGATATCGTGCCGTCTCGATATTTCGCTATTCGTCCAATTTTTCTCTTTCTCTCCTTTTTTTTTTTTTTTTTTTTCCCAGTAATATCCAATACAAACGTTGAATTTCGTGCTTTCCAATAACTATGCAGTATACGCGGCAATACGTTTGTTTGTACTTACATCGATTTCGCCGAAGATCGTATAGCAATATACGAATCGGAAAAATAAAAGCTAAAAATATACCTCTTTTTTTGTTGTGCTATAATCTAGTTTCGATCGGTAGAATCAATATTTTTTTTTCTACTATAGGGAAGAGAAATAACTTGTTAAGAAATCGCCCTTTCCCTCCCCGGAAACTCGGTGAATTTGCTGAAATAATAATAAATAAATAATCTTAATGCGCTTTTTACGATGTTCATCGATGTTCGCGTTTCGCTAAAAACTATGTTAAAATTTCGCGACTTAAAACTAGCACGGTATGTTAAATCGGTTAATCATCCGCGACCTTGCTTAGATCGCTCCCGTAGATTAATAGTCGTTCAACAAATGAAAGTCGACGCGGTACGTTTAAGAGTAACTCGGCCGGGAGGAAAGTTATTTCTTCGTCTTAACAGGCCGCTTCTTCTTTTTCTCCTCGGGTCGATACGGCCCCAACTTCCGGCGCACCATGACGCCCCGCCACCAAGCTTGGATCCTGATCGTGCAACGTTGCACGTGATCCTCGTGTTCCTTTTGCCTTCGAAGTGCCTCCTGCTCCGCGAGATATGTGTCGATGAATTCCTGATTGCTGCAGTACTGTAACAAATACCGTGTTTCATTGCAAGTTTACTGACGTATCTTATCGAACTCTTTGCGTCCTTCTTCGGAGAAGCATATCTTATATAGAATCCATGGAGAGCTTCCTTTTTTATACGACGATCGTAAATCTTCATAGACAATATAAGGAAGATGAATCGTATACGATACATATATATATAGATATATGTGTGATAAAAGCGAGGACAAAATAACAAAATGTTTTAGAAAATCGGATATTATTGACACATTGTTAGGAACAAATTTATATTATTACAGAATATTACATTAATGGGTTTGAAATGTAAAATAATATATTAATTTCTGTTTATAAATAATACCTGTTAGTTTTCTGGTTAATGTGTGGTTTCCATTTGTGAAATTTATATAAAATCCACGATTTTAAAAAATCTTTCCAATTTATTACAAGTATTATTATACTAATATATTATTAGAAATTATAGAGAAATGTTGAGACGCGGGATTCATATTAAAATATAATTTCTTTTTAAAAGCAACTTGAAAATGTGAAATTAAATTTTTTCATAATTGAACTTTCGCGATTGTATTACGAAAAATATTTCGTTCTCTATATATCCTATATAAAAAAAAAATCTAAGAGAGTTAGAAAATTAATGAACACAAACTCCGTCAACGGGTCAATCCTAGCTTAAACGTATACCAACCCGAAGTGTATCGTTTATGAAGGGCTCTCGGGAGTTTAGAATTCGAGGATACCGACTATTAATAATGATCATCGAGACATTTCTGAGTCTCAACCTGACGCGAATTATCGATCATCCGGCAAAACTTCGGCGCGCCCTTTAAACAAAAGGCCGAACCAAGTTATCCGAGCTTGATTGTCGAGGCGATAGGGTTATGGCGAAACGTGATGTAGTAAATTAGACAGTCATACAGAGAATACAAAATAAGACCGTGATTGTGCTTGTTGCCTAGTCGGAAAATCCTTCTTATCCAGCAATTAAGATTCACAGTGGCGGCGGCCAAAATAACGATGTGGTGAAATATAAATTGAATTACTTTATTTAAGCGTCGTTTCTGTGTGTGACGCCCGGGAATGAAATGAAAATATTTCTCGTAACGTAGCATAGTTTTCGTATCATTACCTCCGTTGTAAGCTGCTCCAAGTATTTCTGAGCATCTTCTATCTCATTGCGTACTTTATAGATCTCTTTCTCATACATTTTCTGCTCCCGATCGTACTTTTGCTGCCATTGCTCGATTCGATTCTCGATGAACTGTATTAATTCAAAGCAAATATTTTTGTTACCTTTGTAAGAGTGCTACATTTTAAATATTCGCGATAAAACTTATTTCGAACAAATTACTTAACGTTCAGCAAAAACACTAAATTTTTGTTAACAAACTTGCTAAAAGGGATCGTAAAATGTTTGAATCTCGAAGAAGAATCTTTTTCCGCAACATTTTTAGCTTTTTCGCTAAAGAATTTACTGGATATCGCTTAAACGTCTGCCTTAATTTTAATGACGAAGCCTTTTAAGACTTTAAATACTTGAGTATACAAGCTATCTAAAACTTTTCTAATATATAATTTAAAAAGAAAAAATTGCGCTCACCGCTGTACGCCACGTCAGATAACGCGTCAATTCGCTATTCACGTAATTTTCGTTTTTCTCGCGTCCGTAATAATTATTCAAAGTCTTCTCTAATTGGTCCATCTTTAACTTATAACGCAGTACGTTCTGCTCACGACGTGCCGTCTCCCACGCTTGTACGTATCTCATTTCTACATCCTTAATTAGTTTTAGTTTCTCCTTCTCGTCCTAAACATTTTGCTAATAAGTTTTGTTCAGCATGACTTTACTTATACGCATAACAAACAGCAGTTAAACAGCTAAAACTTGGGTGTGTGAAGTTGGTACCCCTATGTTATGCTATCATAGTTCTGTTCAGAGTTCTGAATTATTTAGAACCATAGGAAGAGTTCTTGATAATTTTTAGAAATAGTTCTGGTCATTACGATAACAAAAGTCAGTTTCAAAAAATAGGGTTGCCAACTTCACATTTTTTTACACATCGAGTTCCAATAGTTTTGAGCAGAGTTTTAAGGTTCTTTTAAATAGTTATATAGTTCCTGATTATTTTTTGAAAGAATTCTGCAATTTTTAGATAAAAAAACGTACCTTCACGTATGTCATACGTCGACTTGACATACGTCGCAAAATTTCTTTGTTGCCCGATGCCTCCCCGCCGGGTTTCCTTCTCGTAGAACTTTCGAAACACTTGCATTCGCGTTATTTTTTTCGTTAGCGACGCGCGGCGACGCCCGGGTTTTAGTTATCGCGATTACGATATTGGTATACGTGCGACGCGATCGGATTTATACGATAATACGCGAAAGGACGAATGTATTAATTAGCGTCTTTGGTGGTTATATAATTATCGTATAAATCCGATCGCGTCGCACGCGCGAGATTGATCTCGTCGGCCGTGAATCTCGCTCAATATTCGTCTCGTTTGCGTCCTTCGGCGACTTCAGTGCGTCGTGGCGAAGTCGCTCTCTTGATCATCTTCGTTCGATAAGCCCCTGCGAAAAGTGGGTCTTGGAAAAAGCGGCGACGCGAAAATGGAGCTTCGGTTTTATTCGCGCGCGAATAAGCTCTCGCGAGTCTCGCGTTTTACCGAAACGCGTCGAAGATTGTGATAGTTAAAACCCGGGCGTCGCCGCGTGTTGCGAACGAAAAAAAATAACGCGAGTGCAAGTGTTTCGAAACTTTTACGAGAAGGAGGCCCGGGGAGGCATCGGGCAACAAAGGAGCAACCGTGAGGTGAGTAAATTTAAATTGTTTAATAGTTACATAATTCCTGATTATTTTTTGAAAGAGTTTTGCAATTTTTAAAGAGATAAAAAAACATACTTTCAAATCGAAGATATTTTTAAAATATCAAGTTCTAGGGAAAGACGTTAGAGTTCTGAATCGTACTCGATAAGACAAGAAAAAACGTGAAAACCGCATGGCTTTATCTATTATATAGTTTCGAAGAGATTGATATTTTAAAATTAAACTTTTACGAAACATTTTAGAAAATCACGAACTCTAACGTTTTTCACGAGAACTTGATATTTTAGAAATATCTTCGATATTGAAGGTACGTTTTTTTATCTAAAAATTGCAGAACTCTTTCAAAAAATAATCAGGAACTATATATAACTATTTAAAAGAACCTTAAAACTCTGCTCAAAACTATTAGAACTCGATGTGTAAAAAAATGTGAAGTTGGCACCCCTATTTTTTGAAACTGATTTTCGTTATCGTAATGACCGGAACTATTTCTAAAAATTATCAAGAATAACTCTTCCTATATGGTTCTATATAACTCAGAACTCTTAACAGAACTATGATAGCATAACATAGGGGTGCCAACTTCACACACCCCTAAAACTTGATGATTTATCGTCATTGTATTGCGCGCGATACCTATATAATACATAAACTTTTCTTAATTGTGCGTAATATTGATGTAATTATACCCGTGTTAAAGTGAGCTTCTTTGTTAAACTTTCCTCCTCCTTCTCGTTCGACGTTTTCTTATCGATCATTGTTTTTCGTAACTCCGCTATGATAGTCTGCATTTTTTCGTTCTGTTTCGATAAAAAACGATCCTTCTCCTCCTGCGACATAATTCTCTCGATTTCCTTGATTAGTACTTCGATAGTTCCACATTCGCTAATTTCTTGCTTCAAGTCTCGTATTATACCGCTCACATATAAACTGCAACATTAATACCTGTGTATGTAATATGGATATTATTCGTGGTTGAGTTTGCGTGCCAAATCTACGTTGTTAATAGTGAATTAATACACTTTGAGTTTCTCCACAAATACAGCTTAATATTCTGGAGATCTAATGTATCTGTATAATGTATTTTATTTTATATAGAACGATTAATATACATATATATAAATATAATTAATCAACATTGTTATCAAAATCAAAAGAAATAAACGTAAATATGAAACGTAAATATTTAAATGGCGCAAACGTATGAAAAATTGGAGTAAATATAGGTAATGATATCTATTTAAAAAAATGTAAACCGGTGAATATAATTATATTTTATCATACGATTTAAGTCTTACGCGAAATTGATACAAATCTTACGCGAAAATAATATAAATAAAAATAGCAGATTTATTTAAATTTATTCTCCAGAAATTATTACGCATAGGTATTAATTTGCTAATTATACATATAATTTATTTCGAAGCTTTCCGCTCGACAGTGATTTATTGGGTGATCCGCCATCACCGAGTATGTCGGCTTCATATTTTCAAACGGCGTAGACAAGCTAAATGAACAACCTGTCTCGTTGAAGCTTTTCACGTACAGCTTTCTTCCGTGAATCCGTCATCTCCGCGACATTTCCGATAAGCGATTGCAGAATTGACGTTTCCGAAATGCTGCAAATAGATGTACAAAGACAGATCGTCACGATGTCGTTTTTTTAAATTATATTATATATCCGTTCGACGTACTCAATTTCGGGATAAAAGTTTGCGGCCTCGCCTCTCATCACCGGTTGTTGTCTCAGAGTATTATGGTAAACAGCTAATGAGTCTGCGCATTCTTCTAAGACCTCCAGAACAGCCTCGCGTTCCGCTGGTGAGAATTTTACGGAACTTTCCGCTTCTATTAACGCTTCCATTTAAATATTTTTTTTTCTTTTTGCTAATTTTCGCGAGTCGGATTTTGTTTTTCGTTGGCCGTCACAAGCGTTGCGCTGCTATTTGACAAACTTGCACACACGTATGAAAGATAAAACTGCATAATGCGAGAATATAACTTTAAAATTGTTTTGATAACAACTATGAAAATAACAAGATCAAATATTTCGCGCTGCAAGGTTGTTTCGTACAGCGGAATAAAGTTTATACGGTTTCACATGGCGCATGTATAATACATGCATATGCATATATGTTTTATATCCAATGTTGGCAAATTCAACGTTAAATGCATCCGACTGGTAGATACATCATGTCAGTCTGCATCTATCTGATGAACCAATTTATCACGCGTCCGCATGTAGATTTACCTCGATTTCAGTACCATTTTCTCCATTTATCCATTATACTTCCCTAAATTCTATCAACAGCGCAGAATCGAAATATAAATCATTCTTTCGGAGAAACAGCTGCAAAGTAAATGCACTCGGAACTGAACGATTAAAGACACGATTAATTTTACGCATTTTACGTATTAAATAGGATTCAACTTTCCAAATTGTAACTTTTCCCCGTAATAAATATATTATCGAAAAGCAGTAATGAGAAATACAAAAAGACAATGAAGTTAAGCACATAATGATCAATTTTAACAAATAATCACTTTAATGCAATTATGTATATATTTTTTATTAATATTTGATATATTGTTTTTTTAATGAAATAAATACTATATGTTTCAATTTAATTTAATAATAATTGCTATATTTTCTCATTTCCGTTAACAAACATATTATTTATTATTTGATATGAAAGCAAGAAAAACGTACTCAATATAGTAATTCACTTTTATATATACAGTTGAATCTATATAATGCAATACACATTGAAAGTAGAAATTATACACATACATATAATACCGTACATATGTGCAGACAGACCGTTATAAATAAGCAGACATTTTTCCGCGGACTAATTAACACATCACCGGTCGCGCAGACAACATCACATTGCAGACAACATCGACCTCGACATGTGACTATATTGCAAAAAAAAAGAACCGACCAAACTGTGATTCCGCAAACCTTTCGAGCGAGTTAAACAGTTTGATCCATCGCCGCGGGCTGCCGTGGAAACGAACCCAGCGACCATGGACATTAAAGCGATAGTTGGCGCGAGAGAAAAAAAGGCAGGGTTTTCACGCAAAGAGCAGCGCTCACCGCAAATGAAAAGGAAGCATTTGTCGAGGAAATAATCTCTTGCGATGTTAAAAAAAAAAGCGCGATTTCTGACTCCGCTCCGGACTCGACGCTTTTGAAATATAACTTTTTCAAATTAACTTCGTTGAATTGCCGCGCGTTCAAAAATTTTTTAAAACGAAAAATAAAATTTCTCGCTGATGGAGAAAACGAAATCGAAGAAGGAAAATGGCGCAGAAAAATCTGGAAAGTTGCGATTTAACGCGCGTGTATCGCGTTATTCTCAGATACGCTCTCCCGAAACGCGGATTTGCTTTTCGCATTTCCGGAAAAGTTCGAAGAGAAACTCTTGTCAAGAAGTCTCAACCTTTAAGGGTGTAGACATATAATGCGAACGCGAAGGAAACCAAGTACATCTTGGCTTACATGAAACCGAGGAAATGTACCGTATAGTTCTGCTGCAACACGCCATAGGGTGCCTGCCTAGAATTATCGATTTTAGGTATCATGAAATCTTTTTTATTCGTTTTTTTATTATTTCTCGTTAAAACGAAAGACATTTTAAGCGATTCTCCTACTATCAGCTCTATTTCAAAGAATTTATGTAACGCTCTAATCTTCCGACACTATAATATAAATACATACAAATATAAATACAAATATTCGTAAACAATAAAACGGAAAAGATATTAAATAATATCGTAAGTCGTAGATAAACACGATTAAATATAGCTGCGATTTTATGCTAGATCTTATTTATTTTTGCGAACAGAATTCACATTAAGACGAAGGAATTAGATAAATTCGTTACGACATTGCTCTATCTGCTTGAAGAAGAGAGACCCGACGTTATTGATCCTTCATCAATTATTCCGCTCCTACGAACAAAGCAAAGGGGGACGAAAGTCGAAAACTGTTAAATTGAGACCGACATATAATTGTTGTCCGATCACATGAAGATCTTGGTCTCGACCGCGCTAAGAAAAAATTCTGTGGGCAAAAAAGGGCGCGCTACCACGTTCCAGTTTGATTGGAAAAGTTTCTCACGTCGGGAGGGGACATTAATTGAATCTGCATTGTCTGGAAAAAGAGTTATTTCCGTGATCCCTCGGACTTGTCTCCTCGTTTTGTAAAGGATTGTTTTGTGAAAAAAAGGTGACGATATCGTCTTTTATAACAAAACGAAAAATTCCAAATTGATGTGCATGCGTGTTGTATTTGTCTGTATTTTCATCATGCTGTTTTTCGAGATTTATTTAATGAGTTGTTCAATTAATTTTTTCAATGATTTTAGGCAAGTTAAAAGTTTATATAATTTGAAATTAGAAGTACATTCACACGAATAAGTCAAAAATTATAGAAATAAAATATTAAATTAAAATTATCAAGTATGTGAAATATATACGTATATGTTTTATATATATATATTATTATGTAAAAGTAATAAATAGCCTATCCAATATAATTGTTTTGAATAAATTAATTTTTAAATCGAAAATTTCATACGCGTCTAAGATATACATATACAAAAAACTTTTTAAATTTTGTGAACTTATATTTTTTATATATAATACTTTCAACGATAATTATAAAAAGCTCGCAAAAATCATCGCAATTTATAATATAATCGATATTTTCGGAATCCTGCTTAGTCGATTGTATTTGCCGCCAATTTCCTAATATAATTGATCTGCAATTTACAATAAATCTCTTACAAAGTCTATTTATCGATAATCTCACTGGAGACACAGCTAATACGAAAGTGTGTAAAACATAAGATTTTCTTAGTTTTTCTTTTTAATTTTTCTTTTTATAGATTCGATTATCGAAAATTTATATTTTACGGAAGTGTCTCGTTTTATAGTGAAAGGGAACATTTAATTTTCGCGCGATATAATTAATCCAAGATTTCTGAGAAGAATAACTTTGAATTTTTACACATTCTTTGATGTTAAAATATATGGACTGAAAAATCAGATTATAAAATTATAAAGTTTTAATTCTTCTAATTCTGAAGTAAAAAGAAAAATATATAGAGAAAGAAGATTTAGTTTAACGGTTTGTTTTTTTTAACTCGTTTTAATTCTTAAAAAAAAATGTAAATAATTAATTTATGAAAATTCGGATATATTACAGGAAATTCTCTTTTATTTCGTATTGGGAAGAAAGGAGATGGAAATTTAATGATATCGCTCCATTTTATTTCATAAAAGGATCGAAAAAAAGATTATCGCACAAAGTATAAGATACATTAGTACATAAAGGAGAGAAACGAATTCAAATGCTATTAAAAACTAATTCCTGATCTCAATAATTTATTTTAATAGAATGAAAAAATTAATTCCTCTCGATTCTTTTTAATCCGCCTTTTATCCTGCTTTTATGAAAACGAGATTTACACTAATTTCAAGTTACAACACGTGAGTTCTAAGAAGTCAGACATAAGAGATAATCGCTCTTTTTATATATCCAAGGTTTACAACAAATTTCCCAAAACGATTACCCTTTTCCCAACTAACAATGATCGTAATCGATACGGCGATAAATAAAACTCAGAAGAGTTTAAAAAACAAAAAGAGTCATGAAATACCGATTTGCAGCGTTATTCCGCCCAACGACTCAAATAGGGTAACTGTCCTTTATCCAAGGCAAGGGTGAGGACGGACCCTCGGTTGTTATCCGAAAAGTGGACCTTACCGCGCAAAGGACGTACATGCACATGCGGAGGCGCGCTTGCGTATTCGCGAGGCGGCGTCGCGACGGCGCGTTGACGTCGCGCCCCGTGTGAGGCGAGGAGGCACGAGGGCGGTGTCGGTGGGGTGGTAGCGAGAAAGAGTCGTTCTCGTCTACTCGTCGTGCGCTCTTCGCCGTCGTCGTCGTCGTCGTCGTCGCCGTCGTCGACGTGCGCGTCGCGGCGCTCGACTCTCGCAACCCTCGACCGCGGAACGCGATCACGGTGATTGTTCTCATACACGATTCTACGAGTCGTCGTTAGGATTGACGAGAAAGAGATAGAGAGAGAAAGGAGGAGCACGCGCGCACCTCGTCTCGCTTTTCACGCGTGTGCGTCGTCGCGGCGTCTCGCGGCTACTCCACGGAAACATCCTCGGCTCGCTCGCAAAGTTATAATCCCGCCCTGTTATCGTTGTCGCCGTCGTCATCATCGACGTCGTCGGCGTGGGGGTGGTGGTGGTGCTAGTGCCGGTGCTGGTGATTGTCTCGTCTGCTGTTGTCCAATTGTTGTTATTGTCTGACGTATCTCACACCGGGGGTAAGTCAATCAGACTCATTTCCTTTCTGATAGATCATCACGCACGAATATTAGTTATTTCCGCGAAGACGCGAAACGACGACGGGAAAGATGCGAGGAAAGTGCGCGCGTTCGGGGAGGAAAATTTTAAGGGCTTAACCTACCCCTACACAATTCGATTCGTGTCTCACCGAGGGTTGTCACGAGTAACCTAGTTGGCAGTTGTCGCAACCCCTCGTGTTTACGTCGCTCCTTCTTTATTCTCTATTATCTATGTCTTTCCTTTTTCTCATTTTGTCTCTCCTCGTTCTCTTTTTCGCGATGATAAACACACGCTCTGCAGAAACATCGATGAAATGACCGTCGAGAATCCCGCCTGGGAAAATTATTACCTCAGTAAATTATACTTTATTTGCATTGAGTTCAATGCTTCATTGTCCTAACGAGCAATAATAATTATTAACAAATATCGATATTATCTTAATGAGTAGTAGTTTAGATATCGATGCCCTGTTAGAGGAACGAGAGAATAATCTCGCGTTCAATCGCGACAATCGAAATATGATTGACACAAGATAGGATCAAACGAGATAAATGTGGCTTGAAGATAAAAACGTGACATCGCAATATTTACTTAATATAAGATAGCAATCGCGCGCGCACGCTTTTTAATATAGTTTCGTGTCATCACAATAGTAAATAAATCGTAATCACCGTAAACGGTTTTACGAGAGTATTAAATTTATGATTGACGTGATGGTGACGAGAATATTAAATTTATGATTGAAAAGGTATAATTTTTTATTGGAGCTGCTGTTATGCAAATACACGATGAGTTAACCTAAAAGAAACTTTCAGAAACTAAATACTTATATAAATATTCTCAGAAATCAAATTCATATTTATTCAATATTATCGAGAATATTCCCGCTTACCGATATTATTAATCAATAATAGTTACATGTGGAACGATCCTATTCAGTCATTATCGATTCGTCTCGTACTCTTAAATAATTAGAAAATCATTTTCATTCGGTCAACGTTACATAGTACTATGTGACAAATATCACTTATATTGCGATAGATAATTGTATTACAAATGGTTCAATTAACAACGATTTATTATTGCCTCCCATTTCTTCTTTCTCCTCTTTCTCTCTTTATTTTTATTGATCGCTTTAAATTATATTTTACAGAGACAGTGTTAAGCTATTATAAGTTAGCACGATTTACTCTATCTTTTTTCTTCAATCTTTTCTTATTTTTGTAATTATTTTCTAACAATAAGTGAAACATGATTTTGCCGGTTTTGTTATGAGCTTTAGTCATAGAACATGAAATATATATTCTCTTTCGTGAAGAAAATTACCGGCTTATCTCTCAATCCAGGACTCGATTAACGAATCACCATTTAAATCGAATTTCCTTGCGGGACGCGTTGTAAGAGCGCTTGACTTCTCTCGTTTTGTTTGTCGCACGGGTACTCGTGCGATCGTTTTTTTTCCGCCGCGCTTCCAATTAACGTCCCGCACGCGGTCGAGTGCTTAATTTACATATACGTTTGGAATGGGCATTTCAGGTATTAAAGCGCTTCTTTTATGCTCAATATCGAGTAAAGAAGATTATGTATTTTTTTCGCACAATGTGCTAAATTTGCAAAAATTAGACATTTTTTTCGGACTTATTGCATATTGTGAACATTTTTTAAAATTTGCAATACGGTTTATTCTAGTCAAAGAAGTTAAGACATTAAAAATGTATACGGGATATTCTATAAGAGCTTCATTTTTAATTTTTATGATTAATTCTTTGAGTCGTTCAGAATTACATTTTCTTTACATGAAAGAAAAATTATGTTTAATTTTAAGTAACAAATAATAGCGAAAAAATCTGCTTCACAAATTTGTTCAAGAATTTATTAGTAAAATATGCCGTCTGAGAGATATTATATTTAACATATAATTTTGATATATTTCATAAGAAGTATAATATCAAAATATATGTTGTGACAAATATTGCAATTATTGAAGGAAACAGTTAAGAGGGCCGCGTAAATTGACGACGACTTAATGGCCAGCTAATTCGGCGCGTTAAATCGGCCTGACAACGTGACAGAGGTAATTCCGTCCGCGATCGTCGTTGTGGGAATTTGGGATTACGATTTGCAGCACGTGAGCGGCAAACCAATCACGCGCGGCTATTATTTACCGAGCGATAAAGCAAGCGCGGGCTAAGAAGTTTATGCGCTAAAAACGGATTTCATCGCTTTCGCACGAGAAAGAGAGAGAGAGAAATCTGATTTAATTCCTATAAAGCTTTAATAGTTACTAGCGCAAAAGGATTGATATAATATTCTATAAAATCTCGACTGTAAATCGCAAATTTTTATGGTGGTACATTTAAATCTAAATGCAAACACACGTATGCGAGTATCGATTCTGTATTCTGGCTAAATGATACACATTACGTTTTATATTTCCTTCTCTCTTTCTCTTTTTTGTCGTTATTTGACAAAAATGCATGTAATTATTTACATTTTTTTGCAGATGCTATTTATTTCTTCTTTACATTTATATTTTAATATTTTATGTTAATAGCATATAGCATTAACACATCTAACAATAAGAAATAGAAGTAGAACAGAAATAGTTTCACGCTGTGTTTTCTTCTTTCTTTTTTAAATTAATAAAATTAAATCATTCGAAAAAAAAAGAATCTCGCTCAATACTTATAATCGAGCACACGAACATTATAAGCATATATCGTGTTTAATATTATCTTCCGAGGATTTTATTTGCACGAAACATCGGTCATAAAGTGCTTCATCGTTAGCTTCAGAATTGGTAACAGTATTTCAGGAAAGTACTGAATGTACCGCATAAAATAATTAAAACTTTCATCACCACCCCTCTTATCAACGTTGCGCCGCTTACTTGTCCCGTCATATGCAGATACGTTCGATTTAACCTCAAAACCGCAAAAGATATTAATATCGAATATAACCGAAGTGGAAAACTAGAATCGAGATTCCGAAATCCCATAGAATCTCTCTTAATTTCTTGAATTGATATTTTTTGATTTCGGAAATTGGGAATTTAATCACAGAATTGCATTATTTTGCATTCGTTTGATTTGTCTATTTTATAAATACAATGAATTTTTATACACATAGGTACATAAAATTAAATCTATTTAGATAGAGATTATCCACTCTTGAATATAATCCTTTGTTAATGTAATTGTAAATTGTATACATTCCCTTTCTATTTAATTTTATTTAATTTTAATTTTATGTTAATTCTTTCCTTCATTTTCGGATAAGGCATTGTTTTATGTTCTTATTAGCTTGTCGAATAAAACATTTTGCTCTTTTAATGTCGCTCGAGGTGTATTGTTAATTACTTCGCTCTACAGCCTCCGCTTTGAATAAATTTTTTTTTTTTACAAAAAAGTGCCTTTGTCCGGAGCGAAATGTATATTTTTCTTCCTTTTTCTTCTTTTCATTTTTAGCGTGGATAGTGAGGAGCGCGTGTACAATATTATTCGGCGAGGTTCCAAAGAATGTTGTGCAATTTCGGAGGCACAAAGACCGGGTAGCAAGATATCGTTGAAGTTTACCTCATTCTCATTCTTTTATATACAGCAGCAGAAAATTTCATTGAGCGAGATTGAAAGATGTTCGTTTAGCACCTAATGATTCGAAATATCAGCTCTATGTGCTGCAGTTTTTATCCCTTTATTTCCTACCGTATATACATATATCAAAGATATTTCGATCTCTGAATCTTTCGATGCGGTAAAAGAGAGAGCGTCATGCGTATTTTATATTTCTTTATCGATACAAAAGTCTTGAGTTCGTCTTCAAGCAGACACACTGGCGACCGATAAGAGTATTGAATATGCAGTCGAGCTTTCTCGATAAAAGCCAATAGCCCGAGCAAGAATGTTGCTTATCAGCCTCAAGTCTTCGAAAGTAGCGATGTTCCTCTGACACGGAAGAGCAAAACTATCGTCGTTAGAGGCGTCACTCCGTTATCCGGTAATAATATTCATCAAGAAGCTTTTCCATTCCATCGAAAGTCGATCAGCATTGGCGAAAAATTCACGAACGCAGATGGTCGATCTTATTCGCGATTATTGAATCGAGTTATTGAAAGACCAGTGGAGAGATTAAAATTATTCTGAAAATTTACAAAATTTCTGATCTCCCAAAAGAATCTACAAAGAATTGATTTTTAATATATTCAGTAACGTGTTATATAACAAAAAATCAAGTCCGCTTGTAAAATTGTAAGAAAGAACGATGATTAATCGCAGTTTAAAAAATTTTTCTGATTTTCTATACAAAATATAAAACTGTTAAGTTAGGTTAGGTTCACACATTTATTGTGCTTTTGAATTACGTTGTCACGCATCACGAATAAACGCAGAGAGAGGCATAAAAACAACACAATAGATTGCAATAACTTCGCCACGTAATGACAAAGTAATAATCTCTGCAATCGAGTTACATCGACAGAAATTAAGGAAGCTAAAGTAAAATACTAATTAACAAGCATGCCGCATTTATTGCCGCATAATAACGCTACTATTAAAACATCGTAAACAATATTCGCTTTTTAGTTAAAAAAAAAAAAATTATATATATATATGTATATATAATATTTAATATTATTAATATTATTTTTTAATATTTATAAAACATTATACCGTTATTTTTTAATTGATCTCTTGGCATATCATGTACGTATGTATATATGCTCTATAAAAAATTATATTCCATAAAGAAAAAAGCTATGATTATAACATAGGCTCTTTTGTTACGTTCCTGTATGCTTAGAATTTGAACAATGCACAGTATAGGAAGCTGGTCAAGTATCTTCATGCAGGTGCATTAGCGACCTGTCTGAAAGGCCATAAATTACCTGTGTGATAACCAACTCTCTTTCTATATACATATATCTCTATATCTATCTCTCTCCCTTTCTATTTGCCGTCGTTTCTATTTTCCTCGTTCCCGTTTCACATGTTCCGCTCTCCTTACGACTGGATAGTTTAAAGGGCGAATTTCCGCTTTGTTATTATTTGAACGGACCCGAACGGAGGAATCGATAAATTCCTGTTCGACATCTTCCCGCGCCGGAGTCTCCTAGCATTAACCGGAGATTAACATTACCGCTATTTACACGGATACTACGCGAACGCGGAGATAAATTGGAGATGATAGAAAGTTGGCGAGAAATTCGATAGAGAAATACCACAAACATTCAAGCAATTTGAAAAACATAGAAAATTTTACGAATTAATAGATAATTGTATAGGTATATTATATATTGTATTTTTATAATTTGTTTATATAATATTGAAGAAATTTTCTATAATAAAATATAGATATTAATAAAATCGCTATAAATACCTTGCAAATTTTAATAACATCTATTTAATGAAATTAACAATTGATTTAACACGATTTAACACTAGCAAGATATCGTTTTATATAATCTCTTCTCCCTTTTTCGTTTTTTGCAAAAAAGTTCTATTTTCTTTAAAGGATTTATGGAAGGTAATTTGAGTATTTGTTTGAATATATTTGTAAGCACAAGCAAGATTATGTTTTCTTATGACAAAACGATATAATGACGTTTATTGCAATATAGAGGTATAATAAAAGTGCTTGCAGCATTTATTGGCAGACTTTCTTCACTCTCAATGAGATTGTTTTGTGTCAATAAATTCCCCTTATCTCTCTTGTTAAACGAGAGCAGCGTCTCTATAACAATTCAGTTTTCCACGGATATTTAGATGCCAGTTACAATAATCGGCAAATATTCCAAACGTTACCACATGTTATTCTCTCGTCAGCATCTAAAATGGATTTATACTTCTTTCTTTTCTAGAATTAAAATCAGTACCTGTAAATTCAAAGAAGTAAAGCCATTGCATCCACGTGCAATGAAATATATGTATATGTACGAGACAAATAATTGTGTATATATGAGAATTTCTACATTAAAAAAATTGTAATTTATTTGATTCTATTTTGTAAAAAAAAACCTATTTAAATAATCCAATTAACTCTTTCAAAAATATACGTATTTTTCAATAAATGGAATATATATGCACGTATGGCATACATATATTTCTTAAACCCGCACGTATAATGAAATCGAACAAAAACATAGCAAATTATTGAAATAATTTTAGCATTAAATTATGTGCATTTAATTATAGATGGAAGACAAAATTGCTTAGTGCGTATATAAAAAAAACACCATATATATATATATATATATATATATATACACACATCACATATATATGCGCTAAATTAATAATATTATTCTAAAAAAGCACGCACATTTTTGCCAAATCTGCAACAAAAACGGTTTACAGTATCTTGAGTATGTCTCCTGGAGTGGATATTCTAGTAGATTTCAACGAAAATTTTGTTTGGGTAATTCAGTTTCGGTCGATGCAGAGTCTGAAATTGTCAGGGAGCTTGTAGATACCTCAAGACCCAGGAGAGAAGGATCTAGAGCTCGAAGCTTTCGAAGAAAAGTACGATAGACATCCTTTTGTCTCCCCTTGTCAAGTTTCATCTACAGTTTACCTACCGCGATTGTTCTAGCATAGCGAGCGCTAGAAGCATGATAACAAGGTTGCGCACAAAATGGGACAAGAGGGTAATTTTATTTCTCGTGACAAATTTAATACTATGTTTTTCTACAAATTAATATAATGAATACAGATAGATTAGATAGATACCGATAATGAGAGAAATATCACTCTTGAGAATTCAAAAATTATCAGAGATAATTATTATATAAGCCATCTATTCTTCTGTAATTATTGATATTCGTTATTATACAATTTAATAGTGATTTATGTTATCCTATATATATATATATAAAATTACGTAACCACATGAATAAGCACAAGACACAATGTGGCTGCATGTATCCTACTGAGAGGAATTTAATATTAACTCTCGAGCTTTCATTTCGTACAACGTTCAACACAAAGGGGACCACCGTTATTACGATTGTCCAAATGATATAATGTAGAGCTAAGAAATATCCGCGACCGTAAAATTACTACTTTAGAGTAGCGATGGAATAGCGTTTTCAATTTCCCATCGGTCTCTTCATTATTAACGAGGTTATAAAACACGTATCAATGATGAACTCCGGCGAAATTTCACGCGCACGTTGATATATGTAATTTGAAATTTATTAATGCGCGACGAGCAGACGGCGGTCGGTATTTAATATTTAACCGGATCCCGGCTGCCACGGAACCCCGTTCGAGTCCCTATAAACCAACCACGGGTCAAAGGAACATCGCGGATTCTTTCCACTTCGCGTCAGCCTTTCAATATCGGACCGCAACAAGATACGTGACGAGAGATTTTTTTGGTGGTTTTTATGTCAGTGACGGGGTAGGTACCGCGCGGTACGTGGTTATAAATATACCGTAAACGTGTTCGAATATCGTTCCATATCGTTCTATATCGATCATTGTGACAGACACCGGCTTAACGCCGCTTAACTTTTTATATCGTACTCGCCAAAATTGCGTATTGTGTCTTTTTCTAAGGACGTGTTATGAAAGGATTTATTTTTCCTTGCTTTGTATGCAATTGATGCGATATATTTTTTCTTCTATTTCTTTCTTACGAAACCTCTTTTATGGAGAGAGAATATTTTTTTTTAGAAAAATTGTGTATGGAGATCAAATTTTTTTCTTTTTTTACAGAAATTGTGTATGGATTTTTTTTTCTTTAGTGGAGGTTACTGAAAACGTATTACTTGAGAGCTTAAGAGTGAAATATCTTTTAGATATCTTTTGTACTTTGTTTATTTTTCTTTTATACCCAGTTGCATCTCAACCTCCGCGTATGAATCTGCGCATTTGTGAAGTATGCTCACAGAGATTGGCGTTCCATTCCGGAACACATTTTTGACGGTAATATAAAGGCAAATGAAAAATATCGACCTTACACGTACTCTGGCTTTATACGGCATATACCCCCCTCCCCTCTACACACACACATACACACAAAATATGTATGTATGTATATGAATATGAAATGCTCGCGAGATTTGGCTTCTTATTTGATATTCCCCTTATTCGCTCTTCTTTTTCTCCGACAATCTTGTCGTGCAATTTAGAGCTTTTGCTAAGTGTTTTTTTTTCTCGCTAATGTGATTCAATATTTCATACTACAGTGGCTGAATTTTAACTTCAATTTTGTAAGAAATAATTAATTTTTCGTTATTGTACTTTCGTCACATAAATTAAATTCTTTGCTTGTATAATATTTTGCTAAAAATAGACAGACATTCTCAGCGTAAATATTCGAAAATGATATCTTTTTTCAATTTATTTATATGAGAAACCTATCTCTCTTATTCGAAAACTTGAAAAGTGCACATAATAGTTTAAAAAAAAATTTTTATTATTCAGATTTGCGTATGTATACATATATCTATATATATTTATATATGTCGCAAATTCTTTGTAATTTTAATTTTTTACAAAAAGCCGGTTTATGAAAATTTGACGCTTTATAAAATGGTTAATTTTAAAAGGAGCCTGCAACATATATGTATAATCTGATCTAAAATTTCAATGGAAACGATCTCTAGTAATATAACACCTTCCATTTACCCCTATAAATATGCACGGAAATTTTTTGTCATGCTTATACCGCGTCAAAAAATTTTATATAATATCTCATTGTAAAATGTTGTGATATCTCGTATAAAAAAAATCGATTTCTGTGAAATATATACTTCTTTGTTTGTATCATTTTATGATGTTGATAATAGCCGATGATAAAAAATATGGAACGCGTGGTGGATAACGTGCGACGAAGGAAAAGTTTAATAACCGCTCTTAAGCGACGCGCGACGTGGTTGCTACAAGAATAATTGACGCAAAACCGCCCTGCAATCGTCTTCGCGGATGGACGTCCTGTTATGATTTATGCTTTGTCGGAAACACGCCAGCGAACAACTCCGCGATGTTCGTGACGGTGTTACCGTCGCAATTTTACCGACCATTATAGTTCCATGTGTGATACATCCCTTCACATTTTACCACTTTATTAACACTTCAACTATCGCGTCAAAGAATTTATATGAATGATATCTGTATTTCTTTGGAAATTACTAGTGCACGAATGACAACTTTATTTTCTATTTAATTTGCATTTGTCATTAAGGAAATATGTCATTAAGGAAACATGTCACTAGCGAGACTAAGAGACTAATAAGACTTAATAAATGTCGTGGATTTTAAGAAAATATATAGATATAATTTGTATATAATTGCTGTGATAGTTACACAAAGTTTTTGAAACATTAATGGATATATTGTTAAGTGCTCGATCGTTTTAAATTTACATGTTTTATAACTCTTACAAATTTAAAACAAATTGAATATGTTTCCGAACTGTTTAATTTTTAAAACAGAATAAATTATTATGATATTTGATATTTTATTATAGTACTCATTATTTCGATACTCTTTTAATATTTTTCGAGAAGATATTTATGACAAGTTTATAGTGTCTTCTTTTTTTTTTTTTTTTTTTTTTTTTTGTAAATATGTAAACACAAAATCGAAAAAGCTTAAAACAAATTTCGCTATAGCTAATACCCCATTTAATTTAAATTATATAATTCTAAAATTAAATTAATTCTAAAATTAAATACAAATTAACATCCCATTTACTATATTTATGAAAAATTAATTTAACGTGATGTGGAAAATTACTTGTTATTTATTTGTATAGTATGCATGTAGGGACAGAAAAAAAATAATCGCTGAAAATAATCGAAAAAAACACGTTCTTGGAAGACATCTATTTTTTCGTTTCTCTTTTCTTGTACGAGATATAATGAAATAATTCAAACAGGAAGAGAGAGAGGGAGAGAGAGAAAGAAAGATAGAGAGATAGAGCGAAATGAAATAATGGAAAATAGAATAATACAATAATTATAATAACACATGTATAGTAAATAATAAAATAATAATACAGTCCGTCTCTTTACAGGGAACCGTCCAATAGAGACTCGCCCAAACGCTCCCAAGGCAGCTGTCCACGGTAAGTTTGCAACAGTTAATTTTTTTGTACTGTTTGACTCATAAACCTGATTACCCAATAACAATGAAAGTGCAAGCTTCTATGCTTAGCGTTTTGCGCGAGCAAGAAAATCCGTATTTACGCGCAAATCTTCTTAAAAATTTAATTATGCTTATAAGTAGAGGTAGAATATTTCTACAAAATAAAGGCTCTCTTATTCTGTCTAAGCAATAATAATAATAATGATATAACAGTAACAATTATATGCAGTAGCAAATAACCAAATAGAGATTATTGTGTCGGAATCAAATCTATGATTATCGGATTTAAATATTGCTAATGTAAATACGCGACGCGGAGATTAATTGATCATTAAATTGATTACGGTAGGCAGCGGAGAATACGCTGATTCGCACGTAAGAACTGATCAATTTTATGAAGATCCGTAATCACGAGCGTATAACAACAATACGTCGACGGTTCTAATAAGCCAAGTTGCAGTAATAACCGGCATCAGCGGCTCCAATTAATATATCGTAACAATTCTACCTTTCAGTTGATAAACAATACCGACGACGCGACGTATTACGCGACGCGAAACTGTTGTGTTTTATGTGCACGGCCGACTGGTTACTGTGTGTATGAGTGTGTGACGCGTATATTAATTCCAGAGAGCCGTAATTAATTCGTCATTGATTGAAATGTGAAATTGCGATCCAATATCAGGATCCTCTCGAAAATTCCCGAATTATTATTTTACACGGGCTTAATGGGCAATTGATAAGCTCTTTCGAACGATCTGTTTTTCGAATTAAGTCATCATTTTAGAAAATATGTAACTAATGTCGGGGGGGCATAAATATACTTTTTATCTGCGAATTCCATAATTTTTAAGTAGACTTTTTCCACAAAAAAAGGGATTGGTAACTTTGATAGAAAGTGAGAAGTTTTACAAATCAAACTTCAGATATACAGACGTGTGGTGAAATCTGTTCATATAGTTTCAAGTGGATTTTACTTTAGCAGATTTGAGGATTAATTAAAGAGATATCAAATGAGAAAAGATATCACAATCAAAACTTGGAAAAGGATTAAAAATAACGAGAAGATGAATTTTTAAATATTTTTCTTAACAAAAAATCGAGAAAAAATAAATTAAAATTATATACAATATATATCAAAAAATGCATAAATATAAAAAGATGATTTGTTATGGATTATTTTAATGCGAGCGATCGTAAGAGTTAATGATCGATTTGAATCTGTACAATCTTTTTTCGTCGATTGTGTTTTTTTGATATTCCAAAAGGAGCATTAAACCAGAAACTGCGAAATAACGCGGCCGCTTTGAGAATTCTGCGTATAATGACTCGTAAAATTGAATATGGTGCACATCGGATGAGAATAATTGATAATAACTACGGAATAACGAGGATGCCACCCTGCCAATCATGGCTCGTTTTTCACTGACAATTCTTATAAATCTAGCAAGACTAAAAATGTCAATACTGAAATTTTTTTAAATTATACATTCAACATTTGCTTAAGAATTTTAATGAAACTTTTTACTATTCGATTTTTAAACTATTATTATTAAAAGTTGAGATAAATGTAGAATTTTTTGATTATGGAATAATTTTATAATAAAAAATATATATCTCTATATGCACATACAAATAAATCTATTTTAAAGATTTATTAAATTTTTTCGAAAGAAATGCAATGTATGTGTTAACATTTAATTCGCGAATTAGAAAATTGAATTTAAATTCATGCTTATGCAGCATAATTAAAAACCATCTTGAGTCTTGATTCTCTCGATTTCATTTTCATTCTATACGAACGATGTATAGAATATTTTTACATATTTTATTGTGAGTTCCACATATATATATATATTTATTTATTGGAAATAAGTTTAACGGGCGAGAGTTCACGAAGGGGTAGTCGAATAGTGGAAGAGTTAAAGAGGCCGCGGGGGATGAAATGTACACTGCTGCAAAAGCAATGACCGGGGCTGACCTGAATTTATACGAGCGGCGCGATGAAAAGGGGACGACGAAAGAGCTACGGCACGAGGATGAGAGTGAAAATACATAAAATAGGCCGCGGGAGACCATTCTCTATACATGTGCGTATACGAACGTTGTCGTATCTCTATGAAGATCATAGCACACAGTATCCGATCGCACATCGGACATCAGAGAGAAACAGCAGCCACGGTCTTCGTTGTTCAATATATACTTAAGTACTTGCGTCACGGTATAAAAGTATAAATTTACTCGTGAATTTGTGGAGGGATTTTATTTCTTACAATTTAAAATAAGTTATATGTACATATGTATATATATCTTCATAGAGAATGGATCCTATTTTGTAAGAATAGAAATTACAGAGTATAAATTTTTTTTTTTTTTTTTCTGTGCAAATTACGTGTTACAAAGTTTTATGAAAAGCTTTGTTATATTCATGTTTAAATATAAATTTGAAACAATCCGGAAATAAGTTCTTTAATTTTGCTAGAAATAAATAAACGGTTGGAGAAAACAATGTGTCGAATAAACACACATATATATTATAAATCTCACATAAATCCTGGGAAAACAAAGTACAGTTTGTTTTTAATTTAAGCGCAGGCGAGTCTCGGAGATAAAACATAAAACGGGATAAATCGTGTTAA
Source organism: Prenolepis imparis (assembly GCF_030444845.1). Lineage (NCBI taxonomy): Eukaryota > Metazoa > Arthropoda > Insecta > Hymenoptera > Formicidae > Prenolepis > Prenolepis imparis. Next base: position 15,682,903 of record NW_028141163.1, on the reverse strand, counting down.
AGATTCATATCTCCGCGGCAGATGATTATTAATATTTAATGTCGCCCACCTGCGCCTCTACCTATCTTTCTATAGCGCAGTGGCGCAACTAACGTCACCCCGTAGATGTCGTGTAAAGTAGAAGGGGGAAGTAAGAGCGGAAAAAAAAAGAAAAAAGAAAGAAAAAATTAGTAATTCGTTGGGGTAATCGAGATCGACGTTAACAAAGGTAAAAGTTGAAGGATACCACAAATCTGTTGTAATGTAAGGGTGTACTTGAGCGTTAGTTTACGTCATTGCTGATACGGCACGTCGGAAGTTTCAAAGATCTCGAAGACATCTGTTACTGCGGAAATTCCGGGGAGTCGCGGCAAATTAGTTCCGTTGGAAATCGTGTCGTAATCCCTGGGCACGCGAGAGACGTCAGAAAGAACAGCGCTCGTCTAAGGCTTCTTCTATAAGGTATACCGCTCCTTTGAGAATTCTCACGAACGTGAGAGCTTTCCATGCCGCCTGATCTAACACTTACTGTTATACGTGATTCCGATTTTTAAACAAAACATCGTCCGCGGTCTTGTAAATCAAAGTGTAGAGCGTCTCTCGGGTTTTCTGATGAAATAAAGATGAATAAAAATACACCTCATTTTAAAGTATAAAATATATATAATAGTTAATAATAAGAAAGTTTTAAAATTACAAAAAATATGGTATTCAACACGCAGTACACACACACACACACACACACACAGATTTCTTCTATAATGCTGAAAGAAACAAGTACTAGCTCCGGAATTCAAGTTTTTAATCTTCTTTTAGTTTGACCGTAGAACTTTTTCATTCAAGTATGCTTACAGAAAGGTAAAAAGGTCTGGCCTGGTTGCATCCGCAATAGGTGATGATTCAAACAAGAAATTAATGAGCTAGTTTTCAATAACCTTTTTCCTTTTATTTTAATAATTGATCACGTTCGATACTTGAAATATTAAAGTTATTTGAATTCTATAATATGGGTATAATTTGAAGCATTAACATGTTTTTAATTATTTAGTAATTCTAATAATTCATGGATAATATATATTTAAAATTAAATTTTATTTTTTTAAATTTTTTAAATTCTTTAAAAGATTTTATAAAATTGGATCAAGAAGTTATAATGTCAATGTAAGATACACATAAACATAGTGCATTAAATATATAAATATCTATACCAGAAAAATTAAAACTAGTATAAAACATTTTTTTGTGTCTTTATTAAAAAAATATTGTCTGGTTCTATATAAGTGCTGATTCTATAATCTAATAAGTAAGATCGAAAAGCAATTCGTATAAATACTTACGACAATATAAACATGATTTGACTTAGGTCAATATTGATATTATAAAAAAAAATAAAAATTTCGATTATAATCTATATTTAACATTCAATAACATTGATTATTTAATTTGAATTATTGATAATTAAAAGATTATTGACAATTAATTAGTAATTAAATTTCCAGCATTATGAGGTTTATGACTATGTAAATGTAATATCGGTGTAGAATTACTAGAGAAATTCAATATTCTCATTCTCTGAAACATATAAAACATACAAACATCAATATGCATTATAAAATAATTTTTGTAGTAATTATACATTCTTTCAATTGTCCCGATCTCTCGAAATTTCGTATTGCTCGTGATGCTGCTTGATCGAATATTCTTATCGTCGTGAAGATGAGACTCGTACCGCTTCGTTAAACATGCGAGTTAAAGCGACGATTCAGTGCATGGTTGGCTGACTGTGTCCCTCCTATCTGCGGAATCGAGCCGTTTAGGTCTACATTTCGTCGGAAATTTCCACCGGTGAAGCCGCGTAATAGCTTTCGGTAGTTCGAACGTCTACACAGAGGTAATTTGTTTCGGGCGATGAAGAAGAGGAAGAGAGCGCGGAGTGAGAGACAGAGAGAGAGAAAGAGCCATTCGTTCGTTTAGCCATTCGTTCCTGGATGAATTTTATTGAAACTTTATGAACGATCGAAAGAAGAGCGTGTTCCAGATTCGACACGACAAAAAGAAAATTGGAAACCGAAACAGGAATCGTCACGAGAACGATAACTCGAATATGATATGCTTTTCAAGCAAATCGATTACCTCTCTCTATGCACGAATAACAGTATTAACCGCTTGAGATAATTGAAGAAATTGTAATGAAAACAATGCAATGTGCACAGAGTGCACAGTGCTAATTGATGTTAAAATTTTTTTCCTTACGTTTTTAATTCATATATTCTTTGATGAAGATCATTTTTAGAAATAATAATTTTATCGGATGTTTTTCTCCTAGCCTTATTTATAAATAAATCAACTTTAATATTCTTGTAATTAATCTTCACAAAGAAAATATATATTTTTCTAGCGACTTAGATTTCTATACTTAAACATTTTTTTTTCGAAATTAAATCGTCCAGTTAGATTTTTTAAAATTTGTCTCTCTCTCCTTTCTCGTTAAATGTTAGAAAATATTTCAAAAGATTTCGATTGCACGCGATATATTTTCTTCAATAGTCATAATGCGCCTATTTGCGCTCAGGGATACGGTACTTCGAAATGGCTCGTTTTAGTCGTCAGCATTCGGTGACGGCATCGTTTGTCTATTTATCTATCACGTGGCGGGAAAGAAAGGAAAGGAGGGAGAAAAGGAAAAGGAAGAAAAAGAGAGTGAATAATAAAGAGGCCATATTTTTCGGCTCGTTGTGCCATTCGTCACGACCGGAGTGACGATTGATATGCTGAACGAGTTGTCCCCGACGACGTAGATGGATGGCGCCTAGATCTCGCGGATCGCAGGTGCTATTCACACTATTATCCGAAACTCCTCCTTTACTATCGATTTCTTTTCTATTCGCATTATTTATCCTATACTATTGCATTGAATGTCGAGAGCTAAATAACCGAAGGAAGATAAGCGAGAAAACTATTGGAAAGACTGAAACTGTATAATTCGTATTTTCTGGTTCTCCTCGTCATTTCCGCGTATATTGCTCCTAGAAAATTATCTCATTCAAGAAAGTGAATTTGATAAATAATCCACTTGAAGCTAGTCATTTTCACACGTCTGCAAAAGTCTACTTACATCTTGATTCAGTGTTTTCCGCAGAAGTAAGTCCGCAATGTATTGTCGGACCGCAATATTACATCCTTTATACTGTGTTGTAAAAGTCATTTGGGGGGATGAAGTAAAGATATACGTTGCCCGTTTTCGGGGAGCCGAAACGGAAAGTGATTTAAATCTTTACTTAAATGTTAAAAAAGACTCTTCTTTTAAAAATTTATATTTAATGCGAGTTGCGCGTTTAAGCCGTCGACTGGTCGCATATCTCAAATTTAAGAGAAATATCGTTAAATACTTTAACCTTCTTGCTAACGATACACAAACTTTGTAGAATTGATCAGAGTTTCGAAGATTTTTGCGATTCCTCGAGAAAATCGAGACCGAGAAAAGAAAGAGATAACTCATGCCGTGAGTTTTCACGACGTAGATAGCAAAGTTTCCCTTCCATTTCGCTGCTTCATCCTTTTGCCCTCTTCTTACCGCTCGCGAATCACCGGCTTGTTCCCGACCCTACGTTCGGCTTTATGAAAATCCTGTTGAAGTTTCGTCGGGCGAAATGGCGCTACGAAAGTTGCGCGAAAATGCGGCGGCTGGCAACATCGTACACTTTGTCTACTCGGCGGCCGATTTGTTTCCCCGTTTCTCTCCTGACGGAGAAAAAAAAATGAAACGGAAAAGATAGAGGGAGGGGGGCGCTTTTCACTTTTCTCGGAGAGTTTTGAGAGCCGTTTCCGTTGAAAGAGAGCACAGCTGCGAAGTACCGTTCGATGAATTATGCATGTAAATCGCACAATTGGCTTTCCGCACGAATAACAGTATGCCGTACACAGAAGTATCCAAAATACTCTGCCTTATTAATTCCAATGAGAGACTCTTCGATCGATTTGAGATCTTCTTCATTAGGGAACGTGTCGAAAACTGACAGCTGTTGCAATATTTTAATATGCATGCCTTAATTAATTTCAATATCAATCTTTTATATTTAATATATATATATATATACATATTTATATATATTTTAATATATTATAATTTAATCGAGATTTTCGAAATTAGAGATGCAAAGAAACAGGACCGCTTGAAATTAAGTGAGTAAAATTTAATTACGTTCCACAAATGTTTTAGAAAATGTTGATCTCGATAAAAAAACTTTGAAAGAACTTTTGCACGTCTTGAGAGTAATTAATCTCCGTATCGGGAACATTTATTCATCATAATGGGGTTTCGGAGAGTTTTTGAACGAACCAGAAGCACGACCAAAGTTTCGACATTCAGTAAAACTTTATCACGATTGATAAATGAAAGAAACTTTCTTTACAATTTTAAAAGAACAATTAGAAAAATACTGCAAATTATCTGCTTTTATTGTTGTGTTTTTCTAGATTGTTTTTTTTACATGAAATCGTATCCGAATATTTGTGATCGCATATTAATAAAAAAATGAGAGAATTGTGTTAATAGTTTAAAAATTTAAAAGAACCTTAATAATTAAAACCTTTATAATTATATTTTAAAAAGAACTTTTTTTTAATTGTAAAAAGAATTTCAAATTTTTAAGCAATATATATGATAAGATGTATGACGATGATTATACTTTGTGGTATATGTCGAGATACTTAAAATGATCTACTTCATCGAGTAATACGGGAGATCTCGGTAGAAATTTACGTGGTACATGAAACATTTAACAACAGTTGAGAGAGTCGAGATCTGTAGACGAGTTTTGTTCGCGAGTTCGCACTTGTAAGGGGATATATTTCAGACGAAAACCGAATTCTCCACTATATATATATGATATCACTAGGCAAACCCACCTTCTCGATTACTCTTCGCGAAATTTCCGTACGCTTCATCGCGACGAGCGCTCAGGTTTGCGCAGAACTGGATTATCAGAGCGAGCCGATGATAACCGTCGACGATAACGAGCGGCCTGACCCTCTAATGATCCATGTATCACTCCAACTATCTGGCATAGCGGCCGAAAGTTCATCTTGTTATCACGCTACGAGGCAAACTTGGTATGTCTTGATGACTGCCATCTAGTCGGCTGCATAGAACAAGATAAAGTGACTCCGGTCGTAATCGCAAACGGGGCGTGACTCTTTCAGATCGGAACCATAGACTCCGGCTTTGCGGTGCCCGCACTGGAGATTTTATTAGTCCCCTCGAGACCGACTTACCTCGAAGAAAAATGAGCGTGCTTTTGCGGTAACGAAATAATGGCGACATTAGAATTGATTTAATTATCACATTTCTTTTTTTATGAGGAGTATATTAATCGCGAAAAATTCCTGCGAAAGAAAATTCTGAAAAATATAAATGCATTAATTATTAACAATATCAGTTTACAAAATTAACACAAGTATATTAATATTTTCTGCGTAAAAATATTAATACTTGTATTATTTTTGTAAGCTGATATTGTTAATAATTAATGCATTTATATTTTCCAGAATTCTCTTTCTCTGATAGAATTTTCCAATTAATTCATCATTTACAAAAAGAATAAATCTTATAATTTAAATATTAAGAATATAAATTTAATTTTATTATAATTTAATTAATTCTATTGGCGTCATTATTTAATATGAGATTTCGACAAAAAATATATTAATCACAATTTCAATTTTTACATTCTGCTTCCAACTTTATTCTTAAAGACTTTTATTTTCAAGTTATATTTCCATATTATATTTTGCAGAAAGTGATTGATTTGAAGAATATATAAGATTTTAGGCTTGCAAAATATATATATTTTTTTAATATTACCGTCACTCATACGTTTTCATAATATACGATAAATCGCGAATTATTGAACAGGGGCACCTATTCGTATATTCCATTTTTACGATACATATTACGATACGTTAGACGACTCAGAGATGAAAGCTAGTCATTACGTTTCATCATGTTCAATTTAACACTGTGACTTACTGAACGATGCTCTGGGAAAAATGACCATCGGTTGTCCCCTTGCGAAAGGCAAGAAGGCGTACGTGATATCCCATAGGAAAAGCCGTTCCATTGACCCGTGGGAAAAATCCATCGGAATGGAAAGACACGGCCGGCAGGGTCTAAAACTCAATTTGTCAGCGTGTCGTAGCTTTCGTTCGTAGCATCTCTCTTTCAAGAACCACCCTGGCCTTTTAGGATCTCACGTAACGCTTACTCCCGTAATGCTGTAGCAGTCTTTCCCTTTCCCGTCTTCCAAATCGTGTTATACTCTGGTTCTGTAACTTTTCAGAAAATATTCTATAGCGAGAACGCGCGTCGATGAAAACGGCTTTAATAGTATTACCGGCGAGCCTATAGGAAAGTTTCCCACAAAGGGTTCAAAGTTTTCGAAAAGCCCTAGAGCAATCGGGAATATATTTGAGAATATTTTCACTAATCTTATCTCTTTTATTTTCAATTAAATACACGCTATTTATTTATTAACTTAATTAGTGTCGTATACATGAATTATGTAAGCATGATTTTATAGACAAATTTATTTAGGTACTAAATCGAATATTTTTTTGGATACTACGAAAATCATTACAATGTAGAATATACAGCTAAAATATTAAACTATAATTGTAAATAATTTTTTGGTCTTGAATAAGTTCAAAGTATATTACAAACTTGAGAAAATTTTTCTCCTAAAAGTTCGAAAGCGTGTATCGAAAATATTGTTCCCCTCCGCAGAGAATATTTTATCAAACGTTCAATCGTCGTTGTCGATCGTTTACTCAATTTTTAATTCGTACAATCGCCTGACATAAACATTACAACGATGGATGAGGGAAAACGCGAGATCGATGAAACTAGGGCGCGCTAAGTCGCGAAGTGGAGATCCATCGTCCATGACGACGATCTTTGGAAGTAAATTGGGTTACTCGAGAAGTAGATACTAAAAAATTCCTAGAGAGAGAAAGAATGGTGTCCGTGGAGACGCCGCACGTATGCGAGCCCCAGGAAGAAGACGAAGGTAGAAAGTCATTATCGTGACAAAGAAGATCGGAGCAATCGAGCCCGGTTCGAGAAGCCTATCAGTAAGCTTCAGCCGCGGCTAAAGAGGCTGCGCCGACGATTTAAGTATGGTACCAAGGAGAGAGGAAGGGATTCTCTGCTCGGCAAAAGGGTGGGAAAGTGGCTGAAAGCTTTGCCCGGCTATTCGGCAAAGAGAAAGAGAAAATTGCCAGTCTTTGTGTGGTAATACGTAAACCAAACGGTTTAACTTTGAAATCGAACACTTCCTAGAAAATCGCTTTCTCTCTCTCTCTCTCTTTCTCTCTTTTGTGTATCTTTTTTTCCCGAAACATCCGATAAACGTAATATCGACTCGAAGCCGGATACGTGAGATAGATGAAACGCAAACGGTGTTCGCAACGGGAGAATACTGAAAGAAGTATTGTGAACAAAGGAAAGATCGCTGAGAGTTAACTAAACTTTCGCTCGAGCGAGGTGAGATTTTCGCGGAAAGCGGAGAATTATGGTCCCGAGGGGACGAGAGAGAAACGGGTATAGAATTACAACCCCTATGTATTTTCACTTTTTTTTTTAAATACTTCCGTCGTCCTACTTCGCCATTTTTCGACTGCGCATACAATGAAAGTTTCCAGAGTACTTGAACACTTGATCTCGTATTTTTTTATCTTATTTTTCCTTTTTAATCTCCGTTCTATCACAAGGCTTGCACGCGCGTTTTTCACGCGATCGTTCTGATTAATTAATGTTTTTAATTAATTAAGACTTATTTTATTAAATTCTTAATGTTTATTTTATTAATTTTTGTATGCTTTTAATAAGAGAAATAATAGTTTATGAAAATTTTAATTAAATAATGCTTCTCATTGATATTCGGTGATATTCGTGATCGTTTCGTATTCGTTCTTTTGGTCTGGACTCGAGGCTTCACAGGTAATTAGTTTCCTCGTTCGTTTCCTTTATCTCTCTTCACCGGCTCGTTATTCTCTTTGCCATCCCAGTCTTTTGACTCGCGCCAGATCAAACGCGCGGAATCCCAAAATGAAGTTTGTCGAACGATCGGGAGTTTACATTGATAGGCAGTCGGTTCCATTGTAAAATGCTCTAGGCTTTTCGTTTTTGTTGCAACTCATGAGGGACACGAGAAAAGGGATTCCTCGTCTAAAAGATATATTCACAGAAAGAAAATGATTATGTTTGCCAAAAAATTTAGAAAAGAAACGGAATTTATGGATAAAAAAATATATGCTATAATGAATAAATAATGGATAAAAATATATTATAAATGTAAATGATTATTTATCTTAAATTTATTGACATTTGATCTTATTTTTATTTCAAACTTTTATTTTTATTCATTTTTTTAGTTCAAGCTCTTAATCGGGCTATAGAATTGCATAAAAAAATAAAACCGGATTAATATTAAAATATGGATGAAATGTTTTGTTTATTACATAAAAACATGACCGCGCAAACCTCCAATGTTTGAATATGTAACTTTCGGCGAATGTAAAATTTGACTGCACTTGTTATCTCAGCGTTGCACATGTAACAGTTCGGCGACTATCCATACGACTGGAAATCTTTTTTCACCGGATATTGAGGAGTCTTTTTCTTTGAGCTGTCTTCTAACTTTTGTTGCGAATGAGAAACACGTGAATTTTCGCTCTATTGTCTTTTAGTTTCTGTCTCGCTTTATTTCGTTCCGTGATAACCCTCGAACATGTCGCGTGTTCCGGACACGTGACGCACCCGACGTTGCCCTCTAATGAGTTTTGGTTAACCGACTGCCATGCAACTGCGTGCATTGCGTTGGTTTCACGATAACGTGATTTTGCTGTCGAACACAGTTTCCCTCAATATTACGAGAAAAATTAGATATCTTAAAATGACCAAAGTTGTGATTAAACACAATCGCTCAGTATAATATATATGATTGTTATTTGATAAATTTGCTAAATATATTTATGAAAAGATATAATTCGCATATGTTAATAGCAATTTTACACGTTTGTAATTTATTATGAGAATTCTTAATGAATGCCGCGATTTTAATTAATTGTTCAAAGGTTTAATTAAAAATTGTATGCATGTTTAATGTAATGCAATTTTTGACACATACATGCATGCACATGCATACTCGTTATTTAGGTAGTTTTCTATTTATTTGGATATATTTACATTTACATTAGAACCAATTAATAATATAAATTGCTACACACTTACGTAATTTATTTGCCACATTTAATTTTACTGAGTGAGAGGTTTTTTTTATACAAATATTAAGGTTTACATTGGATATGCATCTTAAATATGAATAAAGAGTAAATGAAGAGTATAAAGAAAAATTTACTAATTACTGTAAAATAAAATTAAATTGCTTTTATCGTAAAACAACTTTTTATTTTTACAAGTATTAGAGTATATGAGAAAAAAAGTTTCAGTCATCAGGACAGCATCAGAATTCCTGAAAACCGTAGTTGCGATTACTACGATTACAGGGTGGAGTTTAATCATGGATCATCTCCGATAACTCATCACTTGCTGTATTGATCAGTAAATATCCTTACTGATGACCAGTTTTGTCACCTTCTTAATTCTCTTATATAGTATTCTGAATGAATCTTACTTACGAGTTTAGCTCAGTTCTCTGCGACATCTAGTGAGGAAAGGATAAAATATTCTTTGTTATTTGAATATATACTTGTAGAGAATGTGTGTGATGTGTATTTTGTGTGCACGTGCTCGCGATCAAGACACGACTAGATAGGTTTTGCAAAGTTCGATCCGCTCGCCGTAAATATTTCATGAGCTCTTCTGACATGCTGACTACGCTGAATCATTGCATTTTTAGTGAAATATTTTGACAAAGAACTAACGACGAAAGAATAATATATCTCTAACGTGTATACGTGCATATATCGATCTCTTCCAACGATAAATATATTAAAAATAGTAATGTAACATTTCGCTTTTTTTCTCGACGAAAGAATAATATCTCTAACGTGCATACGTGCATATATCGATCTCTCCCAACGATAAATATATTAAAAATAGTAATGTAACATTTCGCTTTTTTCTCGACTTTTTAGCTTTGTCAAAAATAAAGATCTTGTTAAATATATTTTTTTTAAATAAAAACAATTAAAGTATATTATTTGTTTCTCGTGAGTCTCTGTGCCATAATCGATTAATATTGATCGGTTATAAAAATAAAAAAAATGGTCTTGTATTTCACTTGTAGTTTATTTATGGATTATTTAAAGAACATCATTGTTGCACGATTCATAACTGCTGCAGTACAAAAGAATATTCGCCTCCGGGTGGGCTTGAACCACCAACCTTTCGGTTAACAGCCGAACGCGCTAGCCGATTGCGCCACGGAGGCTGACGGATCTCCATCTCTTAGGTATTTCTAATATGCAGTGCGATCGAACATATTGATTAAATGGATATAATGGAAATATTTATTGCGGTAATATATTTTAAAATAAATTCTTTTAATAAACATAAATTAGAAGGATTATGGAATAACTTTTTCCTTAACTATGTATATTATATTAGAAGTTATATAAATCTCTTTAATTATTGAAAACAAAAATAATTAATTCTGTAATTGTTCGTTCACTAGAACTAAATGGATAACGCGCGCGAAATTGTATATAATTATTTTAATTATAAGTAAAAAAGTAAAAATTAATAAACGCTTGCATCGTGAATATATCACTCGATCAATTTGATTATTCGTAAGAACAAATCATATGTCTCAGAAAGTATTATATTTGCTATTGATCGTACGTCAGTCCATGCGATGAGAGACAAAAAAGCCAATTTCTCTCTTTTTTTTTCTTTTTCATCATCGCGAACGATGTGATGTTCTTTTTTTTCTTCTTGTTTTTTCTTTTATAGTCCGCGACAATGGGGATATACAAAATTGGCATGTAATTGTCCAAGCATATCCCGCGAAAATAAATCCGATAAACAGGCCGACCTGCGGTGAGTGATGTTGAAATGCGCGAAATTGGAAAATCACATATAACATTTATTCTTATACCGTTATATCAAACAGCGTTTGTATTGAGCGCTGAAATCAATATATTTTCAATGAATTTCAATTTCGATACTGTAGACACGCGAAACAAATCTCTATGTTTATTCGTGACAATGGAAACGCGATAACTTGCATAAAATTCATTTTCCCGTACTTGTAGAACAATCGAAAAAAAATAAGCATATCCTTATATTTTTTTAAAAGGAAGATCTTTTTAACGAGGAATATTATTACGAATTTTTCATTATAATTCAAATTCGCATTATTATATATAGGTAATCTGTATCAAGGTAAAGAATTTTAGCGAAATCTTTGAGTTGGAAATTATTGCTTAATTTATAACAATTATTCTGAAAATTCTTATATTCTCTCTCATATTCACGTTCCTAGAAAAGATATAACTATTTGTTAAATGTGTCTATTATCAAATAGTTCATCGCAAATTGAACATTCCGAGAGAATCATACCGTTTTTTTTATTATTAAAAAAAAGTAGAATAGTCTTTCATATATAAAATTTTGCTAAGAAAAGATTGTTGCTTTAAGCTTATCAAGATATTTTGTATAATGCATACGTAATCGGCCGATATATTTCCACGCTGCAAATTCTCATAGATCTAAATATACAGTATTTACATCCGAGTAAAAATTGCGGTCGATATCGGCGGCCTCAATCTCGTCGTTTATGTTGAGATTCACGGTGACATTAAAATGCAACGAATGCAAACATTCGTGGTAGAAGCTGTGTCGAGAGCGAGAGAACCGGATGAAATAGTATTCATGAAAATATTTTTGTCCGCGTACTCTTGCGTGATCCAAATAATGAAAGTATTTAGGAATGCGAGATTGGGAACCTTTGACTTTAATAAAAATAAAGACAGACTTTCACCGAGAAGAGCTTTACATAGAGGCTCAGAAATTCTAGCCGCGCCACTGATCTAATCGCTCCAATTACTTTTATGTATATGTATAGTATATAACATTTGTTATATATTTTCGATTAATCTCTCTACATTATATGTGTCAAAATGTTTTGATAAAAAAAGAAAATAATTATATCTCTTTCAGGAACGTGAATATGAGAGAGAATATAAGAATTGTCAGAATAATTGTTATAAATTAAGCAATAGATTTCCAACTCAAAGATTTCGTTAAAATTCTTTACCTTGATACAGATTATATATACACAGAAAGAATTTTCTCTTATAGAATTTGCCCTGAAAATCATTGTAATCGTGGGACAGTATGGTATAGAAAGAATTTTATGAGAATTTCTCTGGACTAAACTGGATAGTAAAATTAATCAAACATATTTTATATTTTATTGTAATAGATATTATTATTTTTATTGTGATAAAAATATTAAAGAAATTGTCATAAAATTCTTTCCATATACCATATTGTCCCACGATTACCATGATTTTCAGGGTAAATTCTAAGAGAAAATTCTCTCAGTGTATATAATAATGCAGGTTTGAATTATAATGAAAAATATTTTAGACTTTGAATACATCACTTTCTCAGTATTAAGCCTATTATTATATGGCCGCGCATTATTTTACTATATATGTACATACAATAGGCTCTTGAGCTTCCCGTCAATTTGCACCGTGGTACTGGCTTATATCAAGAGCCGTTTACGATCATTTATCGACGCCGACGTCGACGTAGAACTTAAGGCACTTAGGGCAAATTGTGATCTACGAGCGAGCCGTGAGGGGCACGGCTCCGAGGGAGCGGCTCAACTCACCTCAAGACACCTCGAGATAGCCTCGTTCGAGAGACGCTGTTACTAATTAAGAAATACTTCCCTTCATGCTTACCTCAACAGCTCGGGCACGCGTGATTCCCACTCATACCTTACATTCTGTGCAAGGTCGACTGATGGCAGCGTTTATATACTTATAGCTTCAAAGAGGATTAAACGCGAGGCTGTTCGCATTTTCAGCATCTTATAACGAGAGCACTAGCCCATTTTGTGAAAAAAAATGTTGCATTAAGTTTATAGCATTTATTGGCTAAAAAAACTAATTTTACATTGATAAAATTGATTTATTATAAATTTGATCCTTTTAATATATTGTCGAAATATTCGCTTTTAAATATGAATAATGTTATTCTTGCATATTAATATTCTTGATTGAAATAATATGTTTTAGTATAAAAAAATGGACTCGTGTTATTTTGCATTTTACGGCTTCAGCTATTTGTAATTCTGGTGAAACCAGTAATATCAAAAATTCGTACTGTCACCATAATGTGAAAGTTATATGATTGCGAATTAGTAGGCATCATGAAAGTTTCATTGATTCACTAGCGGGAGCTATTTCAATTTCGTTTTGTTAATACAGCATTTTTCGATTGAACCGTTCTGCATGACTTTTATAAATGCCATTCGAATAGTATTTAAATCTAGGTTGGACTTTAAATTAAAATCTAAAAGTTAAATGTAAGATTGCAGATCAAATTTACTGAGCAATAGTCTCTCTCTCTTTCTATATATATGCGCATCAAATATATTTTCAAGAGAACACGAATCTATGAAAATTGGATTAAATTACTGTCGATGCACACAATCCAAATTGCCTTGGAAATCATTATAAATTCGAACAACCGTAATCCCTTTTCCCCTCGTTAAATTAGTATTTCAGCGTTAATTGAATCCTTGAATTAAAACTTCTCTCGTACGTGTACGAAATTCAAAGAAAAACTAATACAGTTTATAAATTATATTATTTTAATTATCTAATACAATTGTTATATTCTGGTACGTCATTCTATATTATTATTTTATATTTTTATTTTTTTTATGATAAAATTATAAATAAGAGTAGAGAAGAGAAAAATAATATTTTAATATTGATATTTTATATTGCGATTGATTCTGCATCAAGTATACTTTTCTGCATCAAGAAGCTTTCGATTATTTCGCGTATTATTTTTGCTTATCGGAAACGTTTAAAATCACAATGCGTAATCAAAATTGTCATCGTGTCGAGAGTCAGTGGTATACGGTGACGTTTAATTGGACGATATTTGCCGAACGCATGTAATCACCTGTTGCACGTAGGATGCGCCTGTTAATGCCGACGCGCTAAAATAAATTTCCGTCGGATATATTCCTAAGCGGATTGTGCGATGTTCACAGGATGCGCAAGGGATTGTTTCTAGACAAAATTAGAGCTTTCATTCTCCATTTATTGCAAACTTTACAAAGGACTTTACAGTGGAGTAACGTTTAAGAGTTGTATGAAGTAAACTCGAGAAGATTCGTATAGTTCTCGTTCTCTAATTTTATTATAAATAAGAGGCACTTTTTATATACAAATTATTCGCGATGAAAAAGCGCGATATTAAGGCATCAAAATTTTTCGACAAAATCGATAAATTAATTTAACATTATACTATAATCGAGAAATGTTACAGAATTCAACAAAATACAATAGAAAAAATCTTAATTTTTGTCTTTTTAATCTGAAACGGTGGTTTAAGCGTTGAATCTTTTCCATTAATCCGTCTATCTTATTGGATCACAAAGGTATGCGTGTGCATGCGCGGGGGTCCTTCGAATTCTAGAACACACCGGCATGACAAAGGGAAGCCTTAGAATACGTCGGTAGTGTCGATGAGGGTCGACATATTGGGATTTTCAATTGAACAGTTGGACGTCATGGTATGCGATGCGGGTTGAAAATAGAGGAATGAAGTGATCCCCATGGAATTGGTGTGTGTGGTGTGTGTGTGTGTGTTTTCTTATGTTTAATATATTATATACTTATATGTGTATTACATAAAAGTAGTAATCGTCAAATATATTTATTTGACTTTTCTAATAAGGCATAAATAAGTGATTCTCATACCTGCATTAAATTAAAATAATATAATACATTTTAATTATTTAGTGCTATTGAAGTAAATAAGAGATAGATAAAATATGCTTCTTCTGAAAGTAAATATAAAAAATATTATTAAAGTATATTATAGTAAATATAAAACATATTTATATCTTACATTTGTGTATCATATAGAAGATATAATATAAAGAGAAACACCCCTCGAATTTACCGAGAGATATTTCAGGAGCAGCTTCTTCGATGGGGGTTGGAATCGTTTTTTTTTTTCTCTTAGCAATGCTTTAATGCTTTTTCTTCACGCAATACCGATATTTTAGCAAAAACAGGCTGGCATTTAATACGAATTTCACCGGCAATCGTTGAAAATAATCCGATCGATTACGAGAGTGGCATTTAATTATTATTAAGGGGATTGTCGGGCTCTGCTTTGAGTTGTCGGATTATCGCGCGTACTGAAGTCGCCCGTGTAAATTAGTCCCGTGCCTTGATTTCGTGCAATCATTCGTGGCCGAGAATCGAGCTGCACGAACTGCCGATTAGGACGCTTGTGTATGCGCAATTGCATCGGCCGCGAAACGAACGCCTGCACACGGAATGCAACGACCTATCGATCGAATGCGAGTCGCTTCGAGTCTCGCGGTCGGCCGCCGAGAAGCGAAGCGACCAATTTCGAGGCACGAATTATCCCGGTAGGAATTTTATAACGCGTATATACATATATCATTATTGCGATATATGATTGAATCGATTGATCGATTCGACGATTTGGCGATCGCAAAGTAAAGTAAGTTCCGGCAAGAAAGCCCAAAGATCTAAGATATGATCATTTTATGGTCTGCTATGACAATAAAAAATACACATTAACGCAAAAATATTTATGAGCATTAATAAATGTAAAATATTTGCAAAGGAATTTATAAAATTATAAGAAGGAACACACTACGATTTTTTCAATATTTACATATAAACATTTGCATATAAACAAGTTTAGAAATTTGTTTATAGAAATTATATAATATAATTATATCTATAGAAGAATAAAAATTTTTTTATATAACTTTATATAGCGAATGATACATTAAAGATTAGTAATGCATGAATATTAAAGATTTTGTTCGATTCATCTTTTATAAAGGTACGGTCTACTAAAACTTAATTTTGAAATATTGCACGATGGTCCGAAGACAAAGAATTGAAACGCATTGTAGGCATAGTTTCGGCAGATCCGAAAGAAAGAGATTCTTTTCTTTAATCTTCTCTTTCCTTTTCGTTTTCATTCCGCTTACGTGCAGCTGTCGAGTATCAGAGCTTCTAGTAAAAGTACCAAACTTCTATTTGCGTGAGAGAAACTACAACTCTAAATGACGTTCGACGTAAGCACCATCGTGGTTTGGAAACTTCAAGTTGTCGGCTTCCGGCATTTTATCGTTTTTCCTTGCATGTTTCTCTCATCTGGCGATTTATATTCATTCAACACCCTCGGCGTGACATGCTTTTAGAACAATTCAAACAAGAATTCCTTTGATCTTCCTTTTTCTCGAAAGATTCTTTTAAGATGAAGAGGATATATACTTTCTTCACTTTGCATCTTCAATCAAATGCGCACACGTGTCGTGTATTTCTTTAGCAATAATCTTCACTTTCTTTCCTCAATACTCCGCTAAAAAAATATTTTCTAACAATGGAAAATACATCAAGTTATTTCTATGCATTTTATTTTACCTGGGTTTTACATGCAAAATTAATATAATCGAAGGTTACACGTTTACATAGGCTTAAAACGCTACATCTCGTATGCGAAGTCAGGCTCGCGCTTCTTCGTTATTCAATCCTTCTAACTACATACCCTTGCCAGATGAATGCATATCGCAACGCGCCGTCGAGAATCGCCAGATCGTCGCAAATGCAGAGCAAATCTTCCGACGTGGCAGCCGGCAGTTTCGAGTGCCATAGATTCTCCGGCATTGTTGCTCTGCGTCCGTCAGGATTGCACTCGCAGGCAAGTCTCAAGTTTGAGGAAAATTATTTGCTCTCTCTCTCTCTCTCTTTGCATCGATTCACGGCCGCATCTTGCACGCTTTAAAATTATTACACATCTATTTATTAATATCGAGATATCTATTATTATACATCGAGAAGAATTTACTACAATATTTCCCCGACGCAAATAATTTCGCAAAACTTCCATAAAGATCTGAGAAAATTTTGTTGCAATTAAATACACAGACGTAATTAGAATATAAGTTAGTTTGATGTGTCTTGCATTTTTATTTACATATATTTAAGAAAATTTTCTAGGAACTTTAAGAAAACACTTCTTTAACACTGAGAATATAAGTTTAGAACATAAAAGTTTGGAAAACTTTAATCTATCAAGAATCTTATTTTATAACTATGAAATAAATAAAAAAAATTTTTTTAAATAACATTTTATTTAATTTAATTTGATATTTTGACGAGTTAAATTTATACTAAGAAACTGTACAATATATATAAAAGTATACCTTAATTGTAAATATTACAGATCCAATTGCGTTCGATAACTTTCTATCTCTCAACAATAGACTTTTCGAAATATACTTGTTTTGTTAAAATGAGATATGCGATTTCCCAACGTGTCACGATGTTAGAGAAAGAGAGAGAGTTCCGTTGGTAATTCGAGATGTCATCAGTCATCCTACGCGGATGACGCCCAATGATTATAAGGGTGTCTCCTTTGCAATCATGGACACCAAGGGCACTTTTTTTCCGAGAAGAGACAGCACTCCCGTAACCCAATTTAACGGAGGACACAAAAGAGAGCGATTCGACGATATCGAGCCGTGAGATGCGACCTACTTGTGAGACGACCTCTCTCCCGCCTTACCTTTTTCTCCATCTCCTCCCCCTTCTACGACCAACCCTATACCTACCCTATGCCGCCTGTTCCTTCACCTCTTGGCCCTTTTACAGCCTCGATCGAACGATTACGAACGTCCACGTTTTGTTTTCTATTATATGTACTCGGCAATGCGCTTCTTCCGTTTCTCTTGCACCATATCTTGATTTTATTAACCCTCAATCGTCGCAGTCCGTCTTCATTAGTCGCCGGACCAAGGAAACGTTTCTCCGAAAGGAAAATCGTTTAAGCCGGAATAGAAAAGCCGGATTTCTTAACCAGTAAGAGCTTGTCTCTTTTCTTCTTGCACTTCCTTTCTGTACTTTTCTATAAAGTCTATAAAAACATTCTATTGCTGTACAGAAGTCTTTGGACGCAAAATTACAACGTGCAAACTTATAAAATAATCCTTATAAAATGATGATTTATCCTTAATCGGGTTTAATATGTCCAGATGAATTAGTTATATATGTACACAGAGAGAATTTTCTTTTAGAATTTACCCTGAAAATCATGGTAATTGTGGAACAATATGGTATGGAAAGAATTTTATGAAAATCTCTCTCATTAATATTTATCACAATAAAATAATATCTATCACAATAAAATATAAAATATGTTTGAAAATGTTTGATTAATTTTACTATACAGTTTAGTAAAATTAATTACACATATTTTATTGTGATAAATATTATTATTTTTATTGTGATAAATATAATCAGAGAAATTCTCATAAAATTCTTTCCATATCACATTGTCCTACGATTTTCAGGGTAAATTTTAAGAGAAAATTCTCTCAGTGTACATGTATCATTACAGCATCGTTATATTTTTTATTACATTAAAATCTTCAAATTATAAAATATAAATATTAATTTTATTTGAAGAATAAGTTTTATTTTATTTTATCAAATTTAATTTAAAAAAAGAACACTTTATATTCTATTATACTCAACATGTTCTTCATATACTGCATATAAAGTGGGTGTGGTCACTGTAACTTTATAAGTTAAGAGTTAACAAACAAGATTATATTTCATGTTAAATTCACTCGATGAAATAACAAATTAAAAATCTATATTTCAAATTAAAATGAATTTTTTTTATTTATTACAGTTTTCTTACACGAATTCTTTCAAACTGTAACATTGTTCTCTTTTCTAAAGTGCAATATTATAAACTGCAAACATAAACGCACACACATATCGTGGCCAATAAAAATAATAGCAGAAAAATGTCGAATATCTTTCGTTTATTTCGCGTAACATTTTCGATTTCTTTTATCGATACACGATTGTTTTATCGCTGTCGTTGCGGTTGAATAAGTTTCTATGTCGTTGAACGCATACATATATGAGTGATGCATTGACGTGCATCGATCGACGCATTATGCGTGTTAGACGAACATGCATCTTTTGAATATGTTCCCGTTAGTATAGCTGCGTGTATAGTGCAAAGTGCAATATATAAGCGATTGTTATGTTACACCGTAAATATCAATACGTTGGAATTTTCAGACCATATCACATCGTACAAATTCTAGAAGAAAGTAGTATCACTAGACCAAGTGAAAATTAAATGTTTCGCGAAATATAAAATTCCATAAGAAAAAATCTAAAGGAAGTGTAAGATAAATATATTTTAATATTACAATTTCTGGACTATATTTATATTGTACTAAAAAAATCATATTTTATTATAATAAAATTTAATTCAATATATTAATAAATTCAACGTTTATTTTATGACATTTTTTTGCATATATATATGAATAATTATTTAAATTCTTAATGTTTAATTATTTTTTATTTCTTTCCGCGTTCTATACATTTCCAGCGCACAAGATGGCAATCTATTACTTTCATATCTCTTATATATGTCATTGTACGCGGACGAATAAGCGCGAATTCAGCTTCATTGAATTCTCCATATATAGATATATAAAGACCAATGAAAGTTTCAACGTGCGCGAAGACATGCGGATCGAAAAGATACGCGTCGCGCACGGATATTTCATTTTCCATGAGCCGAAGTGCAGCCGAATTGATTTTGCGAGTGATACCGATTGCACGGAGATAGGGGCTCTGTGCTGCATGCCAAGATTCCCACAGAATCTCCGACGTCTTTTACCATCTCGTCCATTGGTGCGCGCGCGTCCCGAATCTCCGGACCGATATTCGATTATCCGTGAGAATAAGAGACCCCCCTCTCTATGTGCCTATATCGCGAAATCCGCTTGTCAGTCGTTTTGTATTTGCAGCGTCGGAATTGTTATTCAAATTACACGATTGCATAATAATCACTTTGGCCGATAACGGGATTTGCAATAATCTATCATCCCTCCGTTTAATCAATATCCCAAATTTCATCCGTATTTAAAATTCATGAATTTTTATCGATGCGGATCCGTATTTAAAATTCATGAATTTTTATCGATATTTTTTACACAAGAAAATCAATAACAATTCTAATAGTTAGAAATCGATTAAGTAAATAAGAAAAGATAAAAAAATCACTTGGAAGAGCAATTACGCGAGGATTATACATATGTATTGTATTATTGAAGGTATAAAATATATCCGCAAAGCATTATTATGTCCCACCTGTTGCATTAAACTTTTTGTCTAAACATAAACGCTATTAATCGTGATGCGGGTGTAATAAAATATTTAGCTTTTAGGTTAATAATGCAATATAAATACGAAATTTTAAATTCTATTCAGCCTCTCGTCATATGCACAAAGTAAGTAAATAGCATTTGATGTGTAGATGTGTTTTGCGCGCGTGCTTTATACTTGAAATTATTTTATTTGTTCTCACGTAAAAATAATTTATTTTAAACGTTGCTGAGTTCGATTCTATGTTAAAGTTTTTTGTTCCTTTATCAAATTTTCTTGTATTAAACTTAAATATGTTATTATGTTATGTTATGTTTGGTTGCTACATCTTTTAGTAGCTTTCCACTTTAACGAGTCTCGCAAGTACCATTCTCCGTTTCTCTCACTCTTCTTGGAATTTCTGGAATGCTGTGAAGCATTTCTGGGATTGTTCGATGAGAAGTAAGACGTATCTAGTAGACGGCATCGCTTAGGAATTTCCGCCTTCCGGCGACCACGACAAGTTCGTTGATCTAATGTGTTACACATTACGTAGCATATTGAGCGGATTAAAGTACCACAAAGGCATGTTTAATTAATAAAACTTAATTTTGTAAAGCTTATGCTCCTCCTAACTTAAATGCTAGTATGCTAAAATTTACATTAGAACAAATTTACAAGAAACATGAATGTTTAATTTCAAATGATGATAATTTAATTTTAATAAACAATTTAATTTATAAATTCTAAATGAAGAATAATTTGGTTAGAATAATTATGTTAATTACTATCTTGTGTCGCGTAATTGAGGTAACTGTTCAATTATTTAATATACACATAGTTCATTAGGTAGGTATTATATAGAGGGAAATATATTAGATCGAAACTTTCGGAAAATATCTTTCACTATGTCGGCGGAAGTTCCTGGGATGATACAATATTAAAGACATCCCGCGAGACATTGCGAATGCCAGGAATTTCACCAGCATCCGTTTTCCCGCTGGGATGTTAGTAATTATCTACATACGCAATATCGTCGTAATCTAAATATGAAATTTCAACGTTCAACATATATTTCGTTTTCCTTATCTCTTGAGAAAGACATTAAGTCAGATAATATAAAGATATGTATATCAAGTTCTTATAGAAAAATAAAAGATTGAATTATAAGCATATATTTTATTACTTGTAAGAATTAATATAATTTTTTTTATAATTAGTATTTATAGAATTTATTTATTTATTATTTTTCTCTAATGATTTTTACACATATATAATTTATTTGCTACTTATAATAATCATCAATTTTGATCGTGAGTTGAATTCGAGTAAAAATCTGTCAAATAATAACTTATTTCGAGCTATGTGAACCTAGCACCCGATTGTTTATAACTTTTGAACCGCTCAACTACAAACGAGAGGAAAATCGCCACAAACAATTACAAACGATTCTAAAGAAGACTGCGCAAGCGGATTTGCGATATCTCAAATTCGGGTGCGAGTCATTTAAAAAATTTTTTTTATTTATTAATAAAACTACAAACAAAATTATTGTTACTACAAACAACTACAAACGAAATGCTATCATTTTCCGTTTTAAAAAATTAATTTTTAAAAAATCGGGTGCTAGGTTCACATAGCTCGTCGTGTGCGAATAATATTTTATTACTTTATCAATAGAATTTATTATTTAAATATTTGTAAATGAAATTTAAAAAAAATTGTAAGGAATGATAACATTATTAATGCTATTATCGCGATATTTGTCAAAATTATTCGAACGAGGAATAAAAGCGTGCAAGGATGAAAAGAGTTCGGACGCGTTACTATTGTCGCTTATATCGGACGGATAATCACTGAAATCGGCTGACCAGTGTTACTTTCTATCCCTAAAAAGTTTTATATCATATGACATCATGTCTATATGAGCGTTTCGACAAAATTATTTAACAAATCTCGCTCAAATGAGTCATATTATACGCATATATAATATACAATAATAATGAGAAAGTGATTTTTTCCGAGTCTGGCAATTAATCAGGGATAGAAAGTAGCACTGGTCAGCCGATTTCAGTGATTATCCGTCCGATATAAGCGACAATAGTAACGCGTCCGAACTCTTTTCATTCCTGCACGCTTTTATTCCTCGTTCGAATAATTTCGACAAATATCGCGATAATAGCATTAATAATGTTATTATTTCTTACAACAATTTTTTTAAATTTTATTTACAAATATTTAAATAATAAATTCTATTGAAAAAAGTAATAAAATATTATTCGCACACGACGAGCTATGTGAACCTAGCACTCGACTTTTTAAAAATTAATTTTTTTAAACGGAAAATGATAGCATTTCGTTTGTAGTTTTATCAATTAATAAATAAAAAAATTTTTTTAATGACTCGCACCCGACATTGTGATATCGCAAATCCGCTTGCGCAGTCTTCTTTAGAATTGTTTGTAGTTGTTTGTAGTGATTTTCTTTTCGTTTGTAGTTGAGCGGTTCAAAAGTTATAAACAATTGTTTATTCGTCCAAGAGGTAAATTTGTTAATTTTTAAGATTTTTCAAATCCGCTTGCGCAGTCTTCTTTAGAATCATTTGTAGTTGTTTGTAGTGATTTTCCTTTCGTTTGTAGTTGAGCGGTTCAAAAGTTATAAACAATTGTTTATTCGTCCAAGAGGTAAATTTGTTAATTTTTAAGATTTTTCAAATCCGCTTGCGCAGTCTTCTTTAGAATCATTTGTAGTTGTTTGTAGTGATTTTCCTTTCGTTTGTAGTTGAGCGGTTCAAAAGTTATAAACAATTGTTTATTCGTCCAAGAGGTAAATTTGTTAATTTTTAAGATTTTTCAAATCCGCTTGCGCAGTCTTCTTTAGAATCATTTGTAGTTGTTTGTAGTGATTTTCCTTTCGTTTGTAGTTTAGCGGTTCAAAAGTTATAACCTTTTGAACCGCTAAACTACAAACGAAAGCAAAATCACTACAAACAACTACAAACAATTCTAAAGAAGACTGCGCAAGCGGATTTGCGATATCTAAATGTCGGGTGCGAGTCATTTAACAAATTTTTTTTATTTATTAATTGATAAAACTACAAACAAAATTATTGTTACTATACAAACAACTACAAACGAAATGCTATCATTTTTCGTTTTAAAAAATTAATTTTTAAAAAGTCGGGTGTTAGGTTCACATAGCTCTTATTTCGTTACAGGTATTATATTCTCTTCTTTAACGTCGGAACTTTTTTAAAAGTTTAATCAAGATCTTGCTAAAAAAGCAAATAAGGAGGATATTGCTCCGTAAACTAGGTATTCACACGTTGTTTCAGACAAATTCAGCATCGGTTGACTCAGGTCAATCGCCCTTTTTCGAGGACGCATTTATAATATGCATATCCATGCGACAATCCACGGCGTTGAATTTTTCATTCACAGCGAATAAATTGCCTCAGAACACGTTCTTTCATTATTCCCGGGACAGGTTCAATTACCGCAGCGAAATATCGATCATTTAGCGAAGTTACATCGCGCCTGAGGGGACGATCGTTATCTTCTTGAAAAGTATCCGAGCGTGTACTCTTAAAATTGTACTTTGTATTAACCAATCGCCAACGGCAATCAAGTAAAATCGAAGATTCGATTAAAGTTAATTATATAGGAGAATAATTTAACGCGAATATTTCGCATATTTCGCGAAACACGACATGACGCTTTATTCGTAAAGTTAGAATTCTCCACAACGTTCGAACTAATTGAACGTTTGAGTTCGATTTGACCATCGGCGATTGCCTCTTTTTATCGCGAGACATTGATAGATAAGCCTCAGCGTCATGTAATAAATCGTCTTCCCCTCAATGAATGAATCTCTATTGGGAATAATAAGGTGACGAATCATTTTCGAAAAAATCAATGACAACGACTTTTATGAAAACACGCTGGCCTCAATATCGAGTGAAAGAATCGGCGTTTATTAATCATCAGTACGATCATTTATATATCAAAATTATTATGTACATTGAATAAACATACTCAAGAATGAGAATTATTTCATTTAACTGGCATTTCTCCGTTGAACTCTTAGCATCGATCGTTATTAAGTTAAACATCAACGCGTGCTTTTTCCACAGACGATCGTTATAATGTCATTACGTTATTTATAGAGGTACTTGCATTTGTTATTCGAGGTGCATTGATCACTTTGTCGCTAATGCTTCGTCTCTGTGCGCCTATATAATTCGGGCAAGAAAAATATAGGATACTCCGCAGGCGGGCAAAGTTTTTGCGAAGCGATCGGCCTCGTGAAAGAGGCTGCTCGTTTATACTCTGGATCGTAATTCCTTTATGATATGCGCTGTGTTTTTATTAAAAATCGATGTACAACGCAGCGAGACCCTCGCTTTACTCGTCCGTGTCATTATATACGTTTTTGCAATTTCGATCGATCGCACCGCGGGAGTTTCGCTGGCGACCGCGACAGGCAGATTAATTATCAATTCTCTTGGCTCTACGTTCGACCGGTCCGTTTTCGACATACGTTTTATTAGACTATTTGTAAAACGGTCCGAGGATTGCATACGCGGTCTCATGTGAATTTATACCTCTCTCCCTCAGGATCGCGGGGAGAAGGAGAGCGTGTTTTACATTACCTGTGACGCGTAAGGATAGTTTGTAAAATTCCAGCCTGTCAAAACGTCCGATAATTCCCGCGAGCGTGATTTTTATACACGAGAATCGAGTAAGTACAACCGCTCCAATACTCAGATTAATTTATGCGAGAGAATTTTCAGATTTTTCCGAGGTTTTTTTTATCTTTCTCTGGTTGTCTGAATTCCAAGCCAGAGATCTTGAAATGCGCATGTATTTATTTAAAAACTTGCATTTATTATAATGTTTTAATAACGCACATTATTAATATACAATTTTTTTTAAATTGATATAATATGCATGAAATTATTCGGTAAAAGATAAGATTTAACGTATTCAGTGGATACATACATTAAGAAATATCGTTACATATACATTAAGAAAATATTTTATGATCATTTATCTGAGCGAAATTTGATTTGTCAAATTTGTCAAAAATACATCGCAAGTACTCTTAAGTTTGATGTAAACTTTAAGAAGTATATTAAAAGTATTTCGTGTCGCCAGTGAAGACAAATTAAGAGGTGAAATATTAAAACGACCCAACTGGCTAAGATGATCCTTATTAATTCGACATAAAACAATAAAGACTACGTTTCGACCTTTGGTTCAGGTCCTTTTCAAGTCTAAAATTAAATAAATTAATGATACAAAAATATGAAAAATAACGGACGAAAATATTAATTATATAATTTTGTAATTTTTTAGAAATTTTTTTAGAAAATAGCGCAAACCTCAATTATATTTTAACAAGCATACCTTAATTGTTCTTAATTAAGGTATGCTTGTTAAAATATAATTGAGGTTTGCGCTATTTTCTAAAAAAATTTCTAAAAAATTACAAAATTATATAATTAATATTTTCGTCCGTTATTTTTCATATTTTTGTATCATTAATTTATTTAATTTTAGACTTGAAAAGGACCTGAACCAAAGGTCGAAACGTAGTCTTTATTGTTTTATGTCGAATTAATAAGGATCATCTTAGCCAGTTGGATCGTTTTAATATTTCACCTTTTAAGAAGTATGTTCTCTGTATTTATCATAATAGCGCATTTATATATATATATATATATATATATATATATATATATATACTTTGTGCGCGGTTTTAATTGTTGATAATATAATTGATATATATATAATTAGAGCCCTTATACTATATTATTTAAAGACAAAAAGTATAGTTCACCATAATGCTCTGTTAATCAGCAGAAGTCAAATTGCGAAGATTCAAGATACTGTTCCTTAATAAAGTACTAAGATTTATTATCGCGCGTTATATTTATATAATTTTCGGTTAAACAGATTCATCAAGAATTATGTCATTTAAGATTTGACGATAAATTAAAAAATGATAAGTTTTTTCTTAAGAAGATGCTCAGATGCGTAGGATAAACAGAGAATTCAGATGACATATGTTATAATTCAATAAGTCGATATACTTACGAAAAACTGTTATTTTATTTTCGTTGACTTAAAATTGGAAAAACTAATACCTCGATACATTTCTGGTAAATTTAATTTTAATATGCGTCACTTTTTGATGCTTGCTGAAATATTCCTAAAAATACTCTCAAATATCAGAAAACTATTGTTATATATTTCTAATTTAATACTTTTTGTGTATGTGCGGCGTACATTTTATTCACTCTCCGTACATATACAATGGTTAATGAGAAAGCTCATTTACTAGCCAGTTTTGTTGATGACATGCGGCAGCGATGAAAGAAAGCGGATCCTGGAAAAGCCGTTTAAAGAGCTTCTTGCTCGTACGTAGCGGAGATAATTATCCACCTCTTAAGCTCGCGAAAATGCCAGGCATGAACAGAGCGACGGACGGATTCGGGGTTTATCGATCCCAAGCCACGTTGCAGAAATAACTTTCGGATGGGAACGAAGAGAACGTGAAGTTTCCTAAACGATTCTGGAGCGAAACGCGACAATAATCCGAATACGTGCTCGCCATTAAATTTTACTTATTAATCAAGCCTATCTCTCGTATACTTGTTCGATAATTCTCTTTCGTTTATCTTGTACATAAATTTTAGTTTGAAGAAATATACTTTGCAACATCTCTCTCTCGCCGATCAATATTATATTTTTTTTTGCACAGATTATCTCAAAAAGTTGAATAACGATACAAGATAGTATTTTTTGTAATCAAATTTCAAAGAAATTATTTTTTAATGAAAATTTTATAACATTTCATGTTTTTAACAGCAAATATATTCATGATCAATAAATGAAGCTATCACAAAAAGAGAATAATTTAAATAAAACAAACGTTGATGCATTCATCGACCATGCAATATACGACCGTTGATGAAGATCCGACTGTTATATTGTTTTCATTGAAAGCTTTTCAGATTTTACACGTAGATCGAGTTCGATTGCGCATCGATTAATAGCCTGTCGAGTTTTCATTTCGTCATACATCGCAGCGAAGTTTCTGTTATCTATTGTAAAATCTATCTGTGTATATATACATATATGTATACATGCATGTTGTCGCAGTTCTATCGAGGCACTTTTTACACGCGGATTTGTTGGTCAGTTTTTGAAACCGATTTTCCTCAACAAAAATATCTAAGAATCAATAATAAACAATTTATAACGAAGAACTTTAAAAGACAATCTTTAAAGAAATACGAAATTTTTCATTTAATTTTAAATAATATTTTTTTCAACAAATTTTCAATTTGTGAAATTTGAAAAATTGATGACAAATAGTAATTTTTCTCTTCTTCGACATTTTCACCAAAAGATAAAAATTGGCTCGAAGAATCGGCGAAAAAATACAGAAAGAATAGTGCGAGTTTTATACTAGGTCTCTTGTATAGTCCGTATACAATATGCTGAAATTTTATTGTATGCGACTCTACAGCGATATCACCGAACAATATCGGGTTTTTGGAAGTGGAAAAATGCAACCCCGATCGGTTGGCTAGTTGACTGCCGCGCGAATAATGGATGCAGAACGGACAAGAGGCGACCGGGTGGCGAGATGTGTTGCCGGCCAGCCAGTCCGGTCGCGCTAGACTGACGCACGGGGTTGCGCATAACAGAATATTGGCACTCGCGGAACCGGATAACCGATAATAATAAGTGCCTGCCACTCACACGGCCGCCGTACACCCGGCCCATCATCTATCTCTCTACCAGAAACGCCCGTTTCCCCGCGATTTGCGAACGATTGCCAAACGTATGGATTTCCTGATTTCCAAAACTCTCCCTCTCTCGACCTATACATATCATTTGATCTGTCAAAGAGATGGTTGAGAGCACATTGATATTTAACAATTTTCCCAAATTATTCTCGTAAAGTATCGTCCTTAAATAAATCTTATATAATAGAAATATGATTTTATAAATTTTATTTTTTCGACCAATTATAAAAAATATTTAATAATGAAATAAATTGTAGGATATGTCGCAATATGTGTATATAATCGTGTAAAAACAGAATCGCTCTTATCACGGCTAATTACGTTAATACGTTCGATGAAAAATACTCCGAAATTTACTCACAAATTATTTCGTAATCTCTATGTTGCACCGTTTCTTCGAGGATTTTTGTTTTCCATTCTTTCCATAGAATTCACGATAAACGGGTCACGAAATGCTCATGCAACCATTCGCGAGTGACAAAACGATCGCGATGTAACGAGTAGAACAGAATATAAGGGTAAAGAGAGAAAAATACGTGTATGTGTGCCAGTAAGAATAAAACGGTGCAATGCGCATGCTTCCTGCGGGAAGGTAGATAAATACAATAGATAAATAAGAGGAAAAAACAGATAGAGAAAGAGATATAAAAGGGAGATTCGCTTTTCGCCAATAAACAACATTGTCCGCGCGTGATTTTTTTGCAATTTAAAGTACACGAGTCGGTTTTACTTCGGCCAGATCCACTTGCTGGATAGGGGATGTACACGAGCGACATTACTGCAACGCGCGTGTTATATAAGCGGATAAACGAAAAAAGTACTGTAGAGCAGGATCGGGCAGCAACTCAGCTGGTCCGTGTCATGTGCGCGACAGGACGGCGACACTTGTATCGCCATTCTCCTTTTATTCTGATTCAGTGCGACATTCTGTCATGATCTTTTCCGCAAGTTAGGGGAGACATTATCGGCTAAAGAATACAATAACTCTGAATTCTTATACTGTAGCGAGACTAATTACATTGTGTAGCATACAAAAGTGTGCTTGACATTTGAAAGACGAAGATTTTATTAATACAGGTATAAAATATATGTTTACAATAAAATATAAAATATATTTGATTAATTTTACTATGCAGTTCAGTAAAATTAATCAAACATGTTTTATATTTTATTGTGATAGATATTATTATTTTTATTGTGATAAATATTAATCAGAGAAGTTCTCATAAAATTTTTTCCATAATGTCCCACGATTACCATGATTTTCAGGGTAAATTCTAAGAGAAAATTCTCTCAGTGCATATTATATGTATATACATACATAATATCGTATTATAATAGAAAGCTCTGACTCTGAGAAATGTCGGAAAATTGATCTGAAAAAAAGCGGAGATAATTTAAAAGATTCGTGACCACGATTGCACCATTGGTTTGCATCGAAAGATTAGAATATTTGCGAGAGGAGAATTATTAGAATTCAGAAAATTCAAAAATGTCAGAATTGCAGTAATAATTGGCGTCTATCCTTACGTACCACCTGCAAAAATATCAAAATGCAGAAGGAGTTCGACATCGCGTAATGCGATTCTTATGACTGCCATAAATTTCCTGGCGCGAAAATTGGCACCGATAACGGCACGTAAAACTCAGGCCCGCTCGTAAAAACCATGAATCAAATATCTATTTCGCACAAAGAGCAAACACAGAAAATTATGTGCCGTTGTTGCGATCGCGGTGGAGCGTAGCTACGAAAGAGTTTAGATCGGCAATGATTGCTTCGAATATACAGATCGATCGCTGTTAAAAATCACCAATTTTATTTTGACAATTGGAGATATTGATACAAAAAAAATTAATATAACATTATTATTAACGTTGTTATATCGGAATTCGAGTTATGAATTATCTGAAATAGGTTCCAGTATTCGACTCTGAAAATCAATCGCGATTACATCTAAATTTTTTAACAATATTCGAATTTTGTTGCAGAATTATCATCGCATTTTTGCCTGTAAGCGAATGCCGTAGTTTATCGCATGTTTAATTGAATACTTTGCACGAAAATGATTATAAGTTTTCGCGATGACCCTATAATTACCTGCACATTCCCGAACCAACGTTATCCATAGTCTGTACTTTACACATTCATTATCTTCGACCGGCGTTGCGATATTGTAATAAATGACAAATTCCACTTTGCGCACGGCCAGGAATAATTAGACTCATTTAAATTTCAATACTCTTGTTAATCGAAATTGCGGATTCCCAATTTTTGTTGCAACATAACAATTATTAGCTGCTTCCACCGAGAAACGAAAAAAAGATATTGTACGAACATAAATATATAAACACAGATATGTTTATGCATATATATGTATACTAACACTGGCGGATCCTGGGGGGGGGGGTAAACCCCCCTCTTGCAAATTAAAAGAAACAGTTTTGCTGAATTTGTTTAAAAAATATAAATAAAGAAAAACAAACATTAAAGAGCTATCGACGTCAGGATCCGCTAGTGTATATATATAAGTATAAGATACACTGTAAATTATACTCATTACGCATTCAAGGAGTTATAGATTAAGTCAGACATAGGACGAAATGATGAGATAATTTCATTGCACGAAAATAATTAGGCGAAATTCTTTATATCTATATAATATATATTGTATAGATATAATATATATTATATAGATATAAAGAATTTCGCCTAATTATTTTCGTGCAATGAAATTATCTCATCATTTCGTCCTATGTCTGACTTAATCTAAACTTAACTCCTTGAATGCGTAATGAGTATAATGTACAGTGTATCTTGTACATACATATTGTATATATTATATATATATATATAAAGAATTTCGCCTAATTATTTTCGTGCATGAAATTATCTCATCATTTCATCCTATGTCTGACTTAATCTATACTTAACTCCTTGAATGCGTAATGAGAATAATTTCCAGTATATCTTATACTTTTATATATATATATATATATATATTTTATATATATATATTTTATATGTATATATATTATATATATATAAAAGTATAAGATACACTGTAAATTATACTCATTACGCATTCAAGGAACTAAGTATAGATTAAGTCAGACATATGACGAAATGATGAGATAAGTTCGTTGCATGAAAATAATTAAGCGAAATTCTTTATATCTATATATAATATACATATATATATATATATATATATATATATATATATATATATAAAAGTATAAGATACACTGGAAATTATATTACGCATTCAAGGAGTTAAGTATAGATTAAGTCAGACATACGACGAAATGATGAGATAATTTCGTTGCACGAAAATAATTAGGCGAAATTCTTTATATCTATATAATATATACAATATGTATGTATAAGATACATTGTAAATTATACTCATTACGCATTGAAGGAGTTCAGTATAGATTGAGTCAGACATAGGACGAAATGATGAGATAATTTCGTTGCATGAAAATAATTAAGCGAGAAATTCTTTATATCTATATAATATATATATATATATATATATATATATTGGCGGATCCTGGGGGGGGGGTAATCCCCCCCCTCTCCTTGCAAATTAAAAGAAACATTTTTGCTGAATTTGTTTAAAAAATATAAATAAAGAAAAACAAACATTAAAGAGCTATCGACGTCGTTGATCCTGAAATAAAAGCTAATCATGAAACCAAAAATATTAAATAAAATAATTTTGCAACCCCCCCCCCCATTATCGACGTCAGGATCCGCTAGTGTATATACTAATATATATTATTATAATATAATATATTTACACATTTTTCAAAACGATATTTTTTCTTACAAGAGTTTATTATAATGTGAAAATTATAAGCTAGAGCTAGAACGAAAAAACCGAAAGACCATCTGGGTTTTTATACGATCGGTCTATCATCTTTTTTTTTTTATTACAGTGCAAAAACTGAGGGGTCTGGAGCGCACGAAGGCGAGAAGAAATGAGGTGGACGTGACACAATGACATGATGAAGAGCCTGGTGGGGATCATGTGGATAGTGTTGGTGCTCATATCAGGTACGTATAATCAATCTAGAAATCGCATGTCTTTGATCTATATTAATCCACTGATATTAATTGTCTAAAAATTTCATCATATCTTTCCCGATATTAATTGCACCGAAAAAATCTACATCTTTCACGTAACATAATCATAATATACTCATCTCCTTTCCAAATTATGAATTACATAATATAGATTTATAGATATTTTTAATTCAATTATTTTCAATGTAATGAACTAGTCATTTTGAATTCTACTTATATTAATTTATAATTCATTTAGAATAAATTTATAAACGTCGAACTTCAAATCATAATTAATTAGTTATAATTTTAATTTTTAAAAAATTGGAAAATTTTCTTGTCTTTTTATCTTTTGTCTTTATTTTATTACAAGATATTTTATATTAAAGTATATAGAGAATGCGTTCTTTTAATTATACCATATTTGTTTGAAAAAATGTTTAATAAATGAATATAGTATATAGCAAATGTGTGTTTGGATATAGATATCGTATAATTCGTCAATTTAGGTCGTCAATTTCATTTTTCTTCTTATTTCTGGTAAACAAAAGCATCCTTTATCAAATATTTTTCTCTCCATTTCGCGGGAGAAATACGCATACCATGTGAAGCGCATACATATAGACATGGGCGAATATTACTCTCGCGTGCATGCGCAAATAATGACATGGACATCGTGAATAAAGACGTGAAATCCGTTAGTTGAGGCTCGTAAAGCGTTTTCCCTTGTCCTGAGGGTGTATTTGCGAGCTCGAATGTCGCCATAATCCACGAACGCACGCGTCGTTACATGCGTTCGCATATATTATCCATGCATATGCCTGCGGAGATGCGTAACACTATATCGTGAGTATGGACCGTACATATGGACCACGTCGTTCGTCTTTACGATCGCATTTTTGAGCATTTTTCTTTCCCGCATTTATACGAAATTGCACTGTGCTGTAAAGTACATTTGCCAAACGGCCGTAACATGTTAGTTCTTATCGGGGAAAAATGCGCGCAAGTACAATTGACCTCAGCAAATGATGCGATTACCGAAAAAAGACCTTTAAGTAAAATCCTGTTTGAACAATCAGTGTTCGCGTTTCATGGTATCATACGCGTAATATTAATTAACTTATTGCTTAAATAAATATTATTAATTATATAAATTATAGACAAGTTTGTTTATACTTGATTATTGAAGCATCCTCAATTTTTGCGATTAAAATTTTGACCATAAAATATTCAAGATAAAACATACGTATATATCATTAAAATATATTTAATCGAAAATGTATCAAATAATTGTATAAATGTATAAATCAGAAATGTTTTTTCCATCGTTCATTAAAGATTTCTCGCAAAATTTAAATATCAAAATCGGTACAAAAAGAACATTACGATATAAAGGTCTATCGAAATGTCTTTTTAAATTAAACATTACAGAAATTTTTAATATATATATATTAGTTTTAGCGTATCGCTAATATTAGCATTTGGAAATTGTTATTTCAGGGAATTGTATATATTTTATTTATACATTTTATTTGTATTAAAAACGGAATAAACTCGAAATATCTTCGGAGAGAATTCTCGGGACATCACTATATCGATATTCTTACGGGCGACTTCAACTCTTCGTCTCACGGGGTTAGAAGTTTTCCAGCTTGTCTTGAATCCAGTTTCTCGACTACCGTCCGACGTACGACGAGCCGGAAGAGCCTGCGGCGTTCCATGGCTTGGTTTCAAAATTAAAATCACTCTGGCGACGTTGCATCGTGCACGCGTTACGAGGTAGAGCTCGTAAAAAGGCGATAAAGTGACACGCGAGCATAATAAATAATATAATGGCGAGCCTCGAATCTATCGGCGACTCTATCATAATGACGAAATATCGATATCCACGTCTCGTTGAATAAACAAATGTTTTTGGCGCTTCTATATCGATTCATCGTTGAAGAGTGAAAGTTTCTTAGTTGACGGGGTAGGGGGATGATATAAATAAATTATAATTCGTTGTATAGTTTACGTATCGAAATAAAAAATAAATCAATAATGTAAGGTAGCACAAAAACATGGCGAAACTGTTTTAGCGAGATATATTGCATTTTTATTTCGTTTAATCTTAGCAGCGCTTGTGTTTCCGATATAATCGTCGAATACAGATTGAAGATTGACATCTATATTGAATTTTACAATGTTCAGTTATTTTTGCTCTCTCAATTTCTCTCTATTTTTTCAAGCAAAGCAAACGAAAGGAAATGAGCAGGAGAAGATAGGTAATTAAATGTTAAACGCAAGAGTAAAATACTCTTTTCAAATCGTACTTTTGTGTGCATTTTAAGATTAATGCGAACAATTTGTGCGAAAATCCAGAAGGTTAATATTTTACCTTGAAATTGCAAATGAATGGAGAACAATTCGAACGGTAGCGCGTTATATCCAGTTCGTAGCTCTTGGCTTAGTGTGTTGGTGTTTATAATGACGGCAATACTTTATGTACTGCCGTACGGCAAAGGGTTAAATATGCGCAAAGCGGAATCCACACGGCACTCTCACATGAGCGCGGATAATGGGAAAACTACGAAGCGGTATTACCGAGCTGTCCTGTTACGTGGATAAACCATCCACGGCTGTCTCTCTTCCTTTGATATCTGCTCTCGGGTATAAAATATTTCCCGCTTTTCCTCTCTTCGCCTCCCTTCGGAGCCGTATTTTCGCTTCGTTTATTTATTCGTCCAACGCGATATTAGCCCTAAACTTCGCACCAAAACCAACCGAAAAAAGAAACTTTGAGAGATAACAATTAAAAATATAATAAAAATATATAATACATCTTTTTTCTCTTATAAATATGTATTTTAGAAATTGACTTAAAAATTGTGTTTGAGATAAAAATAAATAACATTTTTGAATAATATAATTATTATAGTAATATATATGTTACTGTAATATTGTGTTACTGTAATATATATATATGTTACTGTAATATTTTTATAAACATAACTTTGATATTATATTTGAGATCCAGAGTTTTTTTTTTACTATTGAGTTATTTTAGTGTAAGGAACTTTTTTTTTAACGATCGAGTTTAAAATATTAACATGTTTTGTTAAATGTAGGATTGGGGCATATTTTTTTCTGTATTTTCAGGATGCTCAGGAAATCCAGACGCGAAGCGATTATACGACGACCTCTTGTCGAATTACAACAAGCTGGTTCGTCCAGTGGTCAACGTCACAGACGCCCTCACCGTTAAAATAAAACTCAAGCTTTCGCAGCTCATCGATGTGGTAAGCGATGATATATTCTCGCAATGTTGTTCGTAAAAAAATACAAAGAAAACCAAGTAGGAATTACAGAGATTTCGAGAAAGAATTTTAAATATAGATATTTATATTTTATATATATCAATATATATAAAATATATTTCAAAATATTATTAACACTGTTGTTTGAAGACAAAAAGAATTTTTAGCTGCATTTTCGTACTTTATAATATAATTAATATTATTATATTATAGTATGACAGATGCCGTTGACGCGTATACATATATACCGCGCGTAATATATTTTTTAATTATTTTGGATATGCATGAGATACAGCGGTTTGTAACGAAACGTTGTAATACATTTTCAGAGCAGCAGCGATGTATTTTCACAAAATTATTCTCTTACAGAATTTGAAGAATCAAATCATGACGACGAACCTCTGGGTCGAACAGGTAAGATATTTTGCAATCATATAATAAGAATTACGCGATAAATGAAAATATCGAGGATTATTAAATATTGTTAAATACATTTTTTTTTAAATATTAAATAACACAAAATTTATATTGTGAAAAAATATAGCAATTACTGAATATCGATGCATTTGATTTCAATACATTTTCAATTTTTCATAAAAAAATCTCAAAAGCAATCATGTGAATAACTCTCGAAATAATAATGTAACAATTTTCGATCACATAACGATAACTTCGAAGTCCGTTGAAAATTCCACCGACGGTGGCCGTGCTTCGTCCAGGTGGAAAATAAATATCCGCTACGGCCCCTGTCGATGACACTTTTAACGCGCGCGGATTTTCGTATGCGTATATGGACGAAGATCGGACAGAAGCTTCCGTCCGAAAAGCCAGAAAATAACTCCGGTGAACCGTGCAACCCACTTTCAAATGCTGGATTACGTAAGATAGATAGATTCGTCATGTGTGCGCGACCGTTTTTCCATATATCGAGCGAAATAGATTCGTGTAATAAATACGCGACTCACGACGGAGAATCGGGTCATTAAAGGATAGATATGTATATGTACCTTGTAACACGATTACAAGCCGTCACCTGATAAATTTGAAGATCTTGTTATGAACTCAAAGAAGACCTAAACGAAAAATACTATACTACTAATATTTTTAATTGCAATATTCCGAGATAAATTACACGGAATTGTATTTTGGAATTTTAGTATACATTGCGAGAGTTACTTTAATTTCGTTTATATGTGCATATACATCATTTTTCTAGTACATTTTTTCCTTGCCATATATCTCTTGTCGGATACTTGTCAGATATCGAGATTTTTTAATTATTATATTCTACAGTTGAAAAACAATCAGAAAAAATAAAATAGGATGAATAACGAGATTGGTAATAGAAATAAAGTTCGAATAAATTGAAATTCATGCTGAAATTGAAACGTACCAATTTTATTACAAATTTCGATTTATCCTGACTTTATTTCGAGTCCTCGATGGCTCGTGTTCATCTCATCGAGATTTTGTTCGATGATCATAGAAAGATAAATAAATCCATAAATTAAAAAACAAAAAAATAACAGTATTAATAAAAAATAATGATACTTAGAGTTGCGCAGTTTGATTATATCGATGAAACGGACGGGATAATCCTTTGATCCGAGTCAAAATTAAACTTTACAAGCTGTTACGGGAGTTCTCACGATCCCGTATCTGTGGGCGACTTCTATCAGTTCATTATATATGTGTTGTCTAACGAAACCTCATCGGCGCGCGAAAGGACACCAAATATTAGTGTTAAGCGGTAAACCTAAGCACGTAACATCGTTGATGTTCATGCATACATTTCCGAGATTCGAACAAGTTACTCCCGTGCTACCAGACGAAGAGAAAGTTCAGAGTATCCGCTACGATCCGTCACGCATTAATGTTATCGCGAAGTTTGCTCACGAAAATGTTAATTTCGCCGCGATTTATCGACGGGATTAATCGGTTCGTGTTGGCGCAACTCGGCCGAAAATGTCCGCATTGCGAATAACGTGTCCGTCGATTTTCGTACAACGACTTTTCAAACGTAACTTTATAATAATTGTTGTTCTATATCTCTCGCGGTGGCTCGTAATAACATTATTGATCGGCGTAAAATAAGTTTAACGAGACAAGTATCGTGTCGTATCTGTCATAACTCGCGTTACGTAATAATATCGCGATTATATAATTGTCGCGGAGAAGCATTTACACCGTCCGAAGAATCCGAGATCGATACAAAATATCGTGTTGCAAACACGAGAAAACAGAACTCGCAGAATCCATTCTACGGTTAAATTTAATCCCCGACTTTACGGCAAGTCGGAGCTGCAAATATCGAGGATCACGAAAATTTCGCCGTGTGTACCACATTTCGCGATGAATATTTAATTAGTTACTTCGCGGAGTAGAGCAGCACTCACTGTTTAACTAAGCGTTACCGTCGGTTCAAACGTACGACCAAATTTTGCGTACACGTCATATCCGGTTCTATGCAACGGCATAGAAGTAAGTAATATTCTATTCGGCAAATATACACATTGTAAGCGGAGATACTTCGGCTCCGGGCTAATATTCAATACGCATAATGCTATATATGTGTTTACGTATAAGAACGTGTATTTCCAGTGAGAGACTTTAATGTCGGCATTATTCTGCGGACATTCCGCTAAATGAAAAGGTGTCAGTAATAAAAGCAATCTTATCAAGGCTTCACGAGGTGTCAGGAATAAATTTGCGAAATTTTTTTCTTAATAATAATGTCGATGACAATTATCGATTGAAGACAAAAAGCTTTGGAACTGTTATTGTTAGCAGGGTCATCTTTTTAAATCCACAAATATTAAAATATTTTATTTAAAAAAATTGAAAATAAAAAAATGCAGTATTCTTCAAGTATTCTTCAATTATTGCTTTAACGAGATGTTATTTCGAAACGTAATTACGTAAAATGGTACAATTTTAAAAACTGCGATGATTTTTGTCGTTTTTATTGAGTAAGAATTAGCTTTGGATTCGCGTCCAAGAATCCGTCAAGAAAATTTGACCCATATATCTTACGATATTCTTTCCAAACGTTGGATATCACGGACA
Organism: Prenolepis imparis; assembly: GCF_030444845.1. NCBI lineage: Eukaryota > Metazoa > Arthropoda > Insecta > Hymenoptera > Formicidae > Prenolepis > Prenolepis imparis. Next base: position 15,644,232 of record NW_028141163.1, on the reverse strand, counting down.
AAAGTCTTTGCTCCTAAATTTTCATAATACGCAGTGAGTCGCTATATAATATTAAATGTTTATCTCACGCATATTCTTTAATCTTATCGCGAAATTTCGATTAAACGAGCTTTTAATAATTTACAAAATATACTAGATCAACGATGTAGAAATTTTTTTAATAAAGCGCGCGCGATACAATTTTCAATCGAGCAGGAGGGTTGGAAGAAGTTTGGTGCACCGTATGCAAATCTTCGCGTTTCAGCCTTAACTCTCAATGAGGAAAGTTGCAAAATATTGCCTCGATGTCACGGTCTAGTGTTCGTAAAGTAATTTCAGCCTGATTCTCCCGATACCATGATCCTTTGTCGCTTTCCATTTAAATACATGAAGTAGGATGCGATAGTTAAATCTGTTGAATAAATCACGGCGAGTTTAAAAGAAAAGCATTTGCACATTTACGCGCAATGAAGAACCGTGAAAGATGTGTAAAAAAGATGTGTAGTTTCGCGTTATTTATTCACTGCAACACAAAATCAATATTTAGCACTCTTAAATAAGGAGAATTAAATCAATGATTTTATCTATATAATAATATGATTCTCGATAGTCATACACGTTCTGCTTTTATATAGATACACAATCATAAAAATATTCTGCCAAGAACAAATAGAGCATCGTATTGCGATATAAAAAAAAGAAAAGTTTTCTGATCACTGCGCAACGTAAAGCAAAGAACGATGCGATGCAGTGCCAATTCGAGTTGTCGATATAAGAAAAAGTATAACAATAACGTATAAATAACATGAGAAAATAATGACAAAGGATAACGCGATAACATGTGGCAACCCTCTGTTCGCAGTCATGGTACGATTACAAGTTGAAGTGGGATCCGAAGGAGTACGGTGGGGTCGAGATGCTGCATGTGCCGTCAGATCATATATGGAGGCCCGATATAGTTTTATACAACAAGTAAGATCCCATCCAACGATGTCTTGTATTCGCGCCTGTATTTCTCTATGTTTAACATTTAAACGCAGAACTGTGGATTCAAAGAGAATCATGTATTATGTTCGACAGCGCCGACGGTAATTTCGAGGTGACGCTGGCGACGAAGGCAACTTTAAACTACACGGGTAGGGTCGAGTGGAAACCGCCTGCGATTTATAAGTCTTCCTGCGAGATTGACGTCGAATATTTTCCTTTCGACGAGCAGACGTGCGTAATGAAATTCGGCTCGTGGACTTACGACGGCTTCCAGGTGAGAATAGATATTCTTCGGGGGGGATGTTTTAAATTGATCCAATTAATTTCGGGAACTCAAAGACTTCGTTTTGTTGATGTAACAGAAAGATCTCGCGGATATCTTGTTAAGGCGATCATAAATATTCTGAAAATGACGATTATGACTTTTGTAGACATTACGACGAAAAGAATATTAGCGTCGTCGGTTATAGACTCGTCGCGTAGCGAAAGATCGTGTTGCTTGTTATCTTTTTTTTTTATTGAGAAAAATGTCGCTTGTTAGAGACTCACGTGCGACTTCACAATCGCGAGTATAAATGGCGACCGTCGCCGAGTATAAACGAGACGTCGTGATGGAACCGATAAGGAGTCGCCAGACGAATTGTCTGATCTAAATATTAAATGTTATATAAATTACATTATTTCGTCTTACATGAGTTTTACGTCTGCTTGGTTGCTGACTTATATTAGCTTCAAATATCTTATTACTTATTAGTATATTAGTAGTCTTATTATTTATTAGTAGTGTACGTAAACATAATTCTCGTCGTGAGAGAAACAGGGTCTGCAATAAGTATCGATTAATTATTGGACATTAAGCAGCGCGATATCAACAATGCATTGTAAATTTTAGTAATTTACTGTTAAGGTCGATCTTAGACACATCGACGAAGTCCGAGGCAGCAATATCATCAACATCGGCGTCGATCTGTCGGAGTTTTATACTTCCGTTGAATGGGACATACTGGAAGTCCCTGCTGTAAGGTACGTATATGGCTTTAATAATTTCCTAAATTATTCGCATCTTATTCTCAAGTATACAGATATATGGATACAGCGTTCTATTATAAATAATTGTAGAGAGAACTTTGACTTTTATATACCATGTTTTAAGCTATTACTTTTTAATTGAAGATTTTAATAATAACTTCATTAATAATCAACATTAATATTAATAATACTTCGACTCTTTCGTTCTGGATCGAAGAAGGTTGTGAGAAATGTATGAGATACACGATTAATGTATAATATCGATCGTTAAAGCGAATCTTGCAAATATGCAAATTACAGAAACGAAAAGTTTTACACGTGTTGCGACGAGCCTTACCTCGACATCACTTTCAACATCACCATGAGACGGAAGACTCTGTTCTACACCGTTAATCTCATTATACCGTGCATGGGGATATCATTCCTCACGGTGTTGGTGTTTTATCTGCCAAGCGACAGTGGAGAGAAGGTAATTAATTCAATCGACGCAGATCCCTCTTAAACCCTTTTCTCTTTTAATTTAATTTTATTACGATTTGTGTGTGTTTTGCACAATTTATCTTGTCTGTGTTTTTTCTTTTCTTCATATTGAAGAATTCCTGTCGAAAAATTTCATCTTGTCGCTCCAGATTCCTGAAATGGCACAAGAATCAAAGAATTTATTTTAGGAACAAGAATAATAAAAAAAAATAAATCTAAAGACGCAAATATTAATCATTCTCTCCTCGTCAGCATTTCATCGCTAAATATTTCTAGATATTTTGACTTAAGATTAAAAATTAATCAATTCGAAAATGTTATCGGATTAGATTGGAAAAAAACTCATGTCATCGTAGTTTAATCCGTGCTCGACTTTCTCACCGCGATATACATTGTATTTTTAAAAGCCACGTTAAATTAAAAAAAAAATTTGCTGCTGCATTGAAGTGCACGCATTTTATTCGATTATATCGGAATAGAACGATATAGTTTCCACATTACAATTTAATTCGCGATCGATCTTGTCCCTTATCGTGGCATTTCTCTTTATACGCCCTCGGAGACTTTGCTTCATCTTGTCGCGCCACAGATGGCACGTGAATCAAATAATTTATTCTTTGTAATCTCTATGCAAAGAGAGTTCGCGGTTCAAAATTAATTTTGCAAACGCAACAATTTGACTCGATTAGATCATAAGAATGGTATAGCGTCATTACAGTTTAATCTACGATCGCGACCTTTTTATCTCGCCTATGTTGTGTGTCTTTAAATTCCCTGTAAGACACACTCGACCTCGAGCATCAGTACATCCACGCTCAACGGTTTATATAATTCAAACATATTGTTCCACTTTGTCGTCGGGCGGAAGCTATAGAGAGATCCTCTTCGCGACAGGAGGGTTGAATAAGCGGGGAAAAGGGAGAAAAGGTTATCGGGTTGCCGGTCGTTTAACAATCGGCGAATACGCAATGGGAATACGGAGGAAGATAGAGCAAAGCGGCTTTAAACCGTGTCTCGTATGTTTGGCGCGCAGGATCAATGCGAAAGGACGGAGAGATAATACTCTCTCTATAATCGGCCCCATTCCCTTCCAAGGTGTAGTCCAACATCTCTCTAGCTTCGCTATTAAATCCTCCTGTTATAAATAAAATAATGTAAAACATAGGACAATAATTATACAATCGTTCGGAATATGTTATTATATATGTTTAAGCGACAGAGTACAAATTTTAAAATGCAGATTTAAATTATTCTATTGCACACTTTATTTTTGATATTTGTGTAATATTTTTAATATTCAGAAAAATATATTTATAAAAGAGAACGGTTTAGATGTCTAATAAAATTTTCAGCGTTTTCTGCAGATAACGTGATTATATCATGATATGCCGAGAAAATAGGTTTCTCTCTCTTATTGTAGGTCAGCTTGTCCATCTCGATTCTATTGTCGCTGACTGTGTTCTTCCTCTTGCTGGCTGAAATCATCCCGCCCACGTCGCTCGTGGTACCGCTCCTCGGTAAATTCGTCCTCTTCACTATGATCCTCGACACTTTCAGGTATGTAATAGACAGTAATTGCTACGATTGATAAGAGACAATTGTAATAAGAAACACATCGAACGCGACATCAGTTACGTGTTATATAGCACAGCTATTTCAACATTATTCAAATAAAATACGTGGGAGAATTTAATGCTCCTTTCTGTTGGCGTATCGCAATATTCACGAATTTACTGTTCTGGCTGCCTTGTGAAAAAAAATAATAACTTGTACTAATTAAATTTAAAATTAAGTACTAATTAAATTTAAAATTAGTACATTATATATATGTGGAAAGAGAGAAAAGGAGAAAGAGCGAAAGAGAGAGGACGTTTTTTTCGACATTTTTACATTGTTTCTTTTGTCTTGCAGTATATGCGTAACAGTGGTGGTCCTCAACGTTCACTTCCGTTCACCGCAGACCCACGTAATGGCTCCGTGGGTCCGACGCGTGTTCATCCACGTTCTGCCAAGGTTGCTGGTAATGCGCAGGTATAATACGCCATCGCAGAGAACCGATTACGATTCCAGGCAAGATATGTTCTTCCGGCATTTGTGGCCCGGTCATTGGAAACGCGCCAGAACGGGCATTAAAGCACTTTATTAGCGTTTGCCTGTGCACGTGACATTAGTGTCACGCCATACCTGCAAGCATTTAGCACCGCGGTGCATCGCGTTGCATTATGTATGCCAATCTCTAATCGCATCTCCTCGCTCTGTTGTCATACAAATAAAATTTTCTGATTTCTGGCGATTCTCTCATATCAATTTTGTTGGACGAAACAAGTGTCATTCATGTCATCTTATTATAGAGATGGAATAAAATTAATATAATTGCATTATATATTTAAATGTCGCATGTGTAAATTTTTCCAAAAAAAATAAATATATATATATATATATTTTAATTAATATTATTAAATTGAAAATAATGTGAAATTATGAGTTGAATCTCTTTGAAAATACCAGGTAACGAAATTGAATTTTGACATGTTCTAATCACGTCTTTCTTCAGCAATTTTATTTTATGTACGACATATTTTTGTAATATGTTATCTCGCGTGGCACTCTTCTTACATATATTTATACAACACGCAATATGAAACATTCTGCTTTATCAATATTGCCGCCGAATTAGGCACTATCACATGCAATGGCTATACTGTCTGTATTACTGTCGTATATTTATATAAAATCATTAGACTTATTTCTTATCACTTAACATTAGTGATATATCTCGAAACATTTGCAACTCTGCCAAACTAGAAATTAAGAGCATGTATAGCTACAAATATCGTGTGCTAAATTTTACGAAGCAATAATTCATTCATCGCTGTAAGCTCTGAGCTTAACTGTTATAATTAAGAGAATATAACAAGCGGAGATTCTGTTTAATTGTTCACAGAAGGATGTCGACTTTAGAACTATGGAGACAGAAAATCAATTCACATGCGATCGAAATAATTTATTAGTCTAATTATTAGTCAAAAGCTTAAAAAATACGCGTGAGAGATGCGTAATACATACAGTCACTGAGAGACTGTATTCGAATCTCAATCCAATTACTTTCATAGTTCGGGAGTCGGATTTGATAAAACGGAAATGAATTTCTGTGTCAGGTAAACGATATTGTTTTTCCATTTCAGGCCGCAGTACCAGATAGACAAGCGTAGCATGGGCGGGCATCATGGGCATCGCGTGATGGTCAGAACATGCAATGGTCTCGAATTGCGAGACCCATCACTGTTCGTCGAGTCCTCGGCCTCGGAGTTGGTCGAGTCCTCTGTGCTTTTTCCTAGTGTCGATTCACGGGACGAGCTGCATCCTAGGTGCGTTTCGCCGACAATATTCTCGAAACGATTTGTTTGCAAAATAATACATATGTTTTATACATAACGCAAAATAAAATACAATATTTATTTTATTATAATCTCGCGCTTTAAATACGATATATCGTATCTTTATTTTGTCCTTCAAATAATCTAAGAGATAAAAATATATAATAATTTCTCCCCATTTTACTCTAGTAAGAATACATCTTTTTTAAATCAGATTTAAATCGGTGTTACGCGAAACTGAGTAGACTTTTCAAGAAAAAGGTCAACGATATAAAATTCTTCATGATAAGATGATTTTTTTACGAATTCAGTGAAGTCAAAAATACTCCAACGAACGAATGCTGTCTGCGAGAGGTGTTAAAATAACTTTCAAAAAAATTCGGAAAAGAGAATATATTGAAACTGTGGAGCTAGAATGGATAATACTCATCTCTTGATATACTAAAAATTTCTTGTAAACAATTATTAACTCATTTTTGTATAACACCGTTCAATTCCTTTAAGATTTTATATATAATAACATATGATATCTCTATATGATTAATTTTTATTTTAAATTAGACGGTGATTTATCATCTTGTTTTACTAACTTAATTATTATCTACTTAGGGAATTGGAGGCAGTAAATTTAGGAAGCACATGCCGTATCCACGGTTCACCAGCGGCAACGGCAGCACCACCTCCGCAGCTCCCGACAGAGGAGAGCGTCGATGCTCTCTGCAACACGCTTCACCATTGGCATCACTGCCCAGAATTGTACAAGGCCATAGAAGGCATCCGCTTCATCGCCGATCATACAAAGAGAGAAGAGGATTCTACTAGAGTAATTATATTACTTCGCGAATAACATTCGCGAATAATTCGAGAATAACATTCAGGAATGCAATATTTTGAGGTATTCAGAATACCTCGTGATATCAACATAATACATATCCAGAGATTCGAAATAATACAGAAGTACGAAAAATTAAAATATCTAAAAAATTTTCAAAATTAATAAACTGGATATTTTTCGATATTTTTTTTTTATAAGAAATGTGTCTTAAATATCTCTTACATTGTATATTTTTATTACATGTTATATATTATCTAAAAAATTACGACATACGTACATGAAATGCTTAGTTTAAGAAAACGCATTTACTTGACATATTTTAATCGTCATCGATGATTGGCCTAGGTCAAGGAGGACTGGAAATACGTCGCGATGGTGCTCGACAGACTATTCCTTTGGATCTTCACGCTAGCCGTAGTCGTCGGCACGGCTGGGATTATATTGCAGGCGCCGACCTTGTACGACGATCGCATCCCCATCGATGTACGACTCTCCGAGATCGCCTCCACCACTGCCAAGCCACACATCGTCACGAGCCTCTGAGGGACAATTACTAATTACGTTAATGCCGCGCGCGTAAAGCCATATGCGAACACATACATAACAATCTATTACGACAAATACGACTAACGAAACGTATTAACGTCCGAAAGAGACTGAAGCCTCGCCAAGTCTTTGACCTTTGCGTGAATGTATATCGTTGTGTCGCTGCCGAACAGAGAATTCTTATTATTAAGGCACAATATGTGTTCTATACTCCTCTTTCTCTCTCTCTACTTCGCTATAAAATTTGAATATATGTATGTTCATTAAAATATACGTTCTTTTCTGTATAGATAAGTGAATTAAAAGAATTAAAATATTTTCTCAACTTTAAGTTTCTGATCTTCGAAATTAGAGATTTGATTTTAGCGATGTTGCGTTGATTACCTTGGAATTCTTTTCAATTATTTAATAGTAACATATTACTGTTTACGAACGAGATATACTTGCGCTGATATATTAAATAATTGTAGGGACCTATAATATAGGGGATAGGGATCTGCCATTGTATCCGTGCGTTGATTTTGTCGTCTTAGTAAGAATTCTCAAAACACTTCTCGAGCTACAGCGGAGAATAAACTTTTTGCGTAAACGCATAGAGGGTGATAAAGAAAGGAGTATCACGACAACAAATATGTCAACTATTTGCACGCTGATCGCGTTTGATTCCGTGTAGCACGTGGACGTAAGAAGTTCATAATGTATAGATAATACACAATCCGATGTGTACACAAGATATATCTTCTTATTTCTCGAATTAAATAGGAAATTCAAGTTGCGCATAAGTCGATAAAGTAAAGTATGCAGTTTCTCTTTTTAATGAGATCCATTTTTTAAATATATGTTGAAATATAAAATTTTTTATTTTACAAATTCACAATATGTTTACGCAATTATTGCCGGCCAAGTTAATCACGAATTGTTTAGGATACTAAATAGAATCTTTACTAATATAATATGCAATAAGATAATAAAATTCGAGCAACAAGAAGAATTTATCTTAACATCGTCGGATTCAGATGCGGCCTGTGTTTCACGACTAGGGAATTATAATGAAGTTTAATAAAGGAAATGAATATATATAGTAGGTAAAGGGAGGATAAACACGTATATATATATATACTGTAGAATTAATTCAGAAAGATCTTAACAGTGCATATTTTGTGTCAGTTGCATTTTTCTAACTCTTTCGATAGACACAGTAACATTTATTATATAACACTACTTTATTTTGTCAGTACATTAGAGAATCCTTTGAGAATGCGAAAAATTCGAGCAATAAGAAAATATCCCGAATACATTGCCAGATTATTTTCGTACAAAAGATACGTTTATAAATGTAACGAAAAGAAAAGAAATATCGACAGATGAAGGATGCAAGTGGCACAAAGTTGTACGAAGCCTGTTGCAGACTCAGGAACACACAGAAAATAAAAAAGGAATATTACATTTCCCAACACACTACATCGAGCCTGTAACAATGGGGCCATATTTTCACAAAGAACGAAAGTGCGTGTTCTCTCGTATTAAAAAAGTAAATAAAAAAAATGAAATTCTAAATATATCTGCATCGATAACACGACGCAGAGAAACAGGTTGGGCCTAAAAGAAGAGAAGTTTAGAGGACTCAACTTTTATTGCTCATAATGTATATGTTTGTAATAAGAGTAACTTTCGTAATTATATTTGTTCCAGCACCACATATACTGGCCGATACGGTCGGCAATTTATTAAACGGATTTGACGGAATACGTAATAATATACATACGATAGCGAGAAATTGTTTGATAGCGTTTCCATGATTTATCGTCTTCCTACAGTAGCATTAAATTCCAATTCGTTTCGTCAACGACGGCGGTCCGCCGCTATTCTTGCCAAAAAGAGAAAAAGAAAACAGTAAGTACTGCGATCGATAATTTATTATTAGCGAAACACATGTAATCGGATCATGAGACAGTAGTCCGCCGTGTTTGATACTTTGTACGTTTCGATATAATTTAGTACGAAAAAAAAGACTCTTTAGATTGTATATCGGCGATTAAATAAATTAATTATAGATAGATGATTTACGTGATGGATGTAATTTGTAAGTTTTATTAACCCTGCAATGTGATGTATCATTTTGGAATCGAAATATAATAATTTTGTCGATAAATAACATAAACCTATATAATTTTTTTCATCACAAAGTTTTTCTTCCAAGTTTGTGTTATTTTCTAAATTGTTTTATGTTCAAAATTTATTATTACATTGCAAAATTGTGTTGAAGATAAAAAAAAGGCAAATAAATCTACTAATCAGAGAAAGTGCCATCATTATTTTAGCGATTATTCTTTACTTGCATAAAAATAATACAATGGTAAACTGTTTAATAGACTCGTCAACAAATATACACATTTTAATTTAAATTATTTTTTATTTTATTCAACAGACAATGCGTCAAATATGAATACGTAAGAACAATAAAGATAATGATTATATTATCAAAATGAGTGCAGTGATAGTTAATACAAGTTGCATTTCTGACTGCAGTATACATTCATTAAACATATAAATAATCCATATATATATATACACTATCCACAAACGTGATATAAAACAATATAAAATATTTTCTCTAAGAGATATTAAATTTTATCTATTAAAGTATCGTTATCTTCATTTTTATATGATACATTTATCAGCAATTTAAAAATGACAAGATAATGTCTGCATTATCTAGGACTGAAAGACACTGCGTGATACATAATTTAAATAAATTGTTTCTTTTCCTACAATAAAAAAAAAAGTACCGAGTATTCTGCTTTTAAGGCAACAATAGGCACAACATTTCGTCCACCAATTTTAAGCGCAAAACTCGTATATCAATTAAGTACATTTCTAGCATTATCATTAAAACTGCTACATTAGTTTTGTTATTCAAACACATGTAATGCAAACTGTTTGCATTACATATTTACTGCCATAAAGAAATATATCTTGAATTATCATGGATATCAAATTCACTGTATGTAGAATTTATGATGTGATCAAAATCAACCTGTTATTAGGAATTAGAGATGTCTCCTTTGGTCTATATATAATCATTGTCAAATATGTAAACTGCATAATCATTCCAATTTCGTATTAACAAGATAACTTCACGTATCTTACATATATATATATATATATATATATATATATATATATATATAATTATCTTCATAAGTTTGTCATTTCGAGAATTTAAGTACACTAGAACAACACAAGCGCGCGCTACGCGCGCGCCATTCTTCGGTTTTATGTTAAAAAAAATATTTTTTTAAAAATAATATAAAATTTGTTTAAACTCGATTAATAGTTTTTCATAGAAATCAGCTGATTAAAGCGTTAATTTATTAATTAAATTTTTAAATAATATGATAAATTTAAATAGTAATATGTTGTAAATAATATGTTATAATATCTTATTCTCGATTAATATTTTTTGATAGAAATCAGCTGATAACTTTCAAAAATATTAATCAAGTTTAAAGTATTATAACATATTATTTAAAATATATTAAAAGACATCAGGACTCTTTCTTGCGCTTATTCAGTGGCAGAATCTGCGAGAAAAATCAGTTTTCATATATTTTTGTTATTAATTTACAGATAATTATTAATGCAATTAACGTGCAATAATACGAGTCTTTTAATATCTTCGATAATTCATCTAAATTAATAGATTATATTTTGCGAAGAGATAAATAGTTAACGAGCAATAATATAATTGCGCTCGAAAAATCGTCTGAGTTAATAGGGGAACATATTTTGCGAAGAGGTATAGTGTAGCAATATGTGTCTTTTCAGGTCCGAAAAATCGTCTGAGTTAATAGGAATACATATTATGCAAAGAGGTAGATCGAAGTAACGTCGGTAATAAAGGTTGATAATTTATCGATAATAACGTCGATAATTTACCAACCTTCATTACCGACGTTACTTCGAACAACCTCTTTGCATAACATGTATTCCTATTAACTCAGACGATTTTTCGGACATATTAAAAGACATTTATTGCCACACTATCGACACTACCTCTTTGCAAATTATATTCTCCTATTAACGCGGATGATTTTTCGAATATATTTATTGCTGCACTATCGACACTACCTCTTTGCAAATTATATTCCCCTATTAACTCAGATGATTTTTCGGACATAAATGACACATATTACTGCAGAGATAGTGCAGTCTGTTCTATAGTTATACATATATATATATTTTTTTTACATAATTACTTTATATTATTTGTTATATATTTTTACATTATTATTATTTTATATATTTTATGCATTATTTAAACAGATAAAAATAAGAATAATAATTAAAATAATTAAAAAATAATGTAAAGAATAATTATATTATTTTTTTTCGAAAAAGTAAAAGTTTGCGCAATTAAGTTTTAGAACATTCTATATATAATTATAAAGTTTTTAACAAGATGATCTTGGAAATAATATGATTGATATGTTTAAAATAATCTAAATACAAATGCAATAAAAATATAAATGTGTACATAAATGTATATATATATAAATGCGTACATAAATGTATATATATATATATAAATGTGTACATAAATGTATGTATATATATATAAATGTGTACATAAATGTATATATATATAAATGTGTACATAAATTAAAAAGTTAAATGTAAAACGGTGACATAAAATAATGTAGTAAATGTAAGTAATATAGGTCAATAAAAGTAGTATAAATCAATAAAATATTAAAAGTTAATATTTATAATAATAAATAAGCAAAACTAATTAATTTGAAACATAATTAAGGGATTAAATGCAAAACAGTGATATAAAATAATGATGTAATAAATATAAGTGGTATAGGTCAATGAAAATAGTGTAGATCAATGAAAGTAACATAAGTTAATAAAAACACTATCAATCAATACATATAACAATAAATAATAAGCAATATTAATTAATTTTGACATCATAAATTAAAAAGTTAAATACAAAATGGTGACATAAAATAATGTAATAAATGTAAGTAGTATAGGTCAATAAAAAGAGTATAAATCGATAAAATATGACAAGTTAAAATTTATAATAATAAATAATAAGCAATATTAATTAATTTGGACATCATGATTAAAGGGTTAAATGCGAAACAGTGATATAAAATAATGGTGTAATAAATATACATATATATACGCGAAAAGATATAGCAGTGTTAAATTAATCATTTATGAGATATTGACGCTAAATTGAGAATAAAATAGTCCATTGATTTTAAAATGGAATCGCGCATAATTCTGTATTCGCAAGCTGCCTAAAAGTTGCCTCTTTTTTGCGATGTTGATTAGCTGCCTCAATTTGCATTGTAAATTATATTCATAACATCGAGAGGCTGTCATTGCGAGGGTTAGCAGTTTGACAGTTTGTCCAAAATAAAATAAAATAAAATAATAATATGTTTTAATACTTTAAATTCGATTAATATTTTTGACAGTTATTAGCTGATTTCTGTGTCAAAAAATATTAATCGCGGATAAAGTATATATACATATATTATAACTATATATTATAACATTATTTTATTTACAATACATTATTATAATTAAAATAATAATATATTTTAAGTAATATAATATGTTATAATACTTTATCCGCGATTAATATTATTGACAGAAATCAACTGATAACTATCAAAAATATTAATCGAGTTTAAAGTATTATAACATATTATTTAAAACATAAAAAATTATTTTATTTTATTTTGGACAAACTGTCAAACACACTGCTAACTCTCGCGATGACAGCTGCTCGATGCTATGAATATAATGCAGTAAATGCACAACGCGAATCGAGACAGCCAATTAGTATCACAGAAAAGCGACAAATGTCAATAACATGCCTTTTTTTAGAAAGGGAATCGTATCCCACAAAAAGAAAGTATTATGTCATGGATAAGAATGCCATTCGACAATAGATATATCGTATGTTATATCTATAACGTGACTAGCAGTGCTTTGAGTTGCACCAAGGCAATTAACGAGATATATAACATACAATATTTTCAGTATTAAGTATTTTTAGAAAATGCCTTTAACTCTAATATTATTGAGTTACGTTTAGTTTTAGTTTGTTGTTGAGACATCTTATTAAATTATAAACGTGTAAAGTAATTTAATTTTCTACTTAAACGGGTGTATATCTACGAAATTCTTGAATAAAACAATTTTTGCATAAAAATTACAATATACAGTCTTTGCGTTACTCTTGAACTTTTTCATTGCTACGGAGAGAAGATGTAATTTACTTGCTTTGTGTTCTGCTACTAATTTATAATTATATAAAATGTAACTATATAGATGTCTCCTCAATATAAAGTAGTAATTGTTGAAAATAACATTATATACAAAACAATTTATATATAATTCTAAAAAATTCGTACAACTCGATGTTTTAGACATCGCAATATTTACTACCTTTTCATTGTGCAATTAAATTCATCTGAGAAAAGCTCGTAAATGTAAGTCGTTGTAAATATAAGTTCTGCAAATGCTATTTTTCAGAATTGCACAAATTTGCTAATCCTGTGCTAGCTCATCGTTTAACATATGTTTCACATTCTGTTTTTTTAGGATCTTCTGTCGATTCATCTATATTATTCTTAGCTTGACGAATCCTTTTAATTTTCTTTTTAATCGCCATTGCACCTGTTTATATAATAGCATATTATCGAAACTATAATTCAATTCAGATTTCAAATCAGAAAGAATAATGAACATACTTACAAACTAGGGTTTGCCATAATTCAACTTTCTTTGCTCTATTATTATTAAATTTTCTCAAAGACTCTTTATGCCTTTTATGAATGCCTGCTAATTCAATTGCTTCTTGCGTTGGTGGTGGAAATAGGCAAATTTCGAGCCAATGCGTAGCTTTTGCATGTCCAATAAGTCTTAGCCATACCTAATCACATATTTAAATTAACATATATGTAGCTCTTAACTTAAGATGATATATAAGATATTCTTACCGAATCTAGGCATTCTGCTGCAAACCAAAGCCAACCAGGCTCTATCCTTGTATATTCAACTTCTCCTGACCAAAGCATATATGTAGGCACATAATACAAGTATAAATACATCCTGTAAATAGACATATAATTAGTTTTGCTGTTATACAATAAATTAATACTATAGAAATATTATATAACATATACTGACCAAGTTAGGCAGTGAAACAAAAATAACAGCTTGCAAATTGATCTTCCAATAGTTTGAAAAAATAGTTTGGAAATGCATAACAGGATCCGACAAGCATTAACTATCCCAATGTCAATAGTTTTATATATTAGAAAAGTACTTGTAACTGTACACCACCTATAACTGTAAAATAAACAAATATATATATAGATTGATGGATAAAATCATACAAATATGTATAATATTAATAATACAATAAAAGCAATTGTGTGAATTTTCAATATGATAATATAATTAGAAGTCAAAATAAGTTTCTAGATTCACTAAAAAAAGTCTTCAGAATGATTAGTAAGCAGAAGAAAAAATGAAAATAAGAGAGAGAATATACAAAGAAATAAATAATCGAAACAATATATCATGTCTCAAGAGGATAGTGATTATAACTGAAAGATTTACTTTTGCTGATATGGATTCAAGATGACAGATGCAAAGAGCAAGTTTGCACAACCCTTCATCCAAGCACCACAGCACAATATATCGATTCCTGCTTGATGAAAGTAAAAGCTCTTGTGTAATGCAAGCCCCAATTCCTGATATGTTATTCCCAGCTTGTGGGGTGCAAAGTTCAAGATTTGCGTAGCCGATGACTGCATGTAATATACACTACCGAAACAGAATCCATAGTTCCACGCTGCCTTGATTAGCCTGCTTCGTTGTATCAGTGGAAAGCGCATACGCCTGAATAGGGACTGTTAACAAAAATAAATATCAAATATACACATATCTTTAATAAAAGATTTTCATACGATACGATATTAATATATGAAACTCACATTAAGACACTTCTCGTACAGCAGATACAGCATCACCCAGAATAGAATAAGATATCCCACGAGCACATCGGTGTCTCGTATCTTTGTGTCGTTCGGATAACGCGAGCCTATAGCTTGCTTGTTCCATAAATTCGGTAAGAAAGGCAGAAAATTCGTTGGATCGAGCAGAGAATATAGGCCAACGGCCCAATTACTTGCCGCTTGTTCATACATATTTTACATACTTTTTATTGTCTGACAATATAACAATATTGTCAAATATGTGTCACGAGACACTAGGTATATAATTAGAATAAGAATACTTAAAATTTATGTTTTACTTCTCTTCTTATTATACATTTCTCTTATATATTTAAATATAAATATGTATGCACGTGTTTGTATATATATGACCTAGTATAACCATATGACAACTGGGACTGTGAACTGTGAACAGCTGACATTTTCCTTCTCGCAATTTTCGAGAGGTCGCGAGTTTTCGATCTTTAAACAGACTGCGGATTTTTCAAAAACTACTGAAATGAAGAGATCTATACGAAAAGATAAGTTGTAATCTTTTTTAAGCGAAATAAATATGTATTTCCAGTATTAATCAGTAGAACTATCGTTAAGTTTACTTGTTCATTTCTATTAAACTTTTACTCCGCCAAATTTATTTCCATTGACGAGTATATATTTGGGTACAAGATAGCAAACAATAGCGTGGAAATAATTAATTTATTACGATTATAAAATTATATTAGTGTATAAGTGCGCATATGTTTTACAAGTATCTCAAAAAAAGATTCAAATTATACACAATTGCGGTTTAATACTATATCTCATAGAGTCTGTATTTCTCTATACTGACAAAATTAATTATGTTTCATTAAAATTTAGCACTTCTAGCAACATTATTATGTCTATAGCAATATAAAGTATATAGCTCGTACAATCTAATTCTAGTTCAAGTATGAAAACTAAATAAGGATATTAAAATGATAGACGCATATGTATCTTCATATATTATATATATAGATAATCAATGAACGCTGTTTGATAAAATTGTACTTTATTTGATCAATCTTTTTCTAATTGTTTCACCATAGTGCAAGAAAGTGCAGAATATTATATGTAATACAATATTTAATATAGTCGGATCCCTCTATTCTGGAAGAGCTATTCCTTTTTAGATTTTTCTTCTTTGCTACGTGTTCACTATATGTTTATCACACGTGTGACTATAATTTATATACAATTTTCTTTTCAAGCGCATTTTCAAAAATCGAAATTAAAGATTCAAAATAGATGAGAAAAATCGATCTCGATGATTCCAGAATAAGCAGGTTTGATCCTCCTATAAAAATTGCGATTGTTCACATTCGCATTAAATAAATTCAATTACAAAGAACTCCCTTTTCGGAACATTACTTATCTCATAATACATTAAATGAAATTACAAAGGAAAAATAGAATTCCGCAATATTAAATAAATTAAAAAGCGGTTCTTTTCTACATACATTTCTTAGAATCAATGAGAATAGTAACTACATTTTATTTTGCAAAGCCATATACAATTGTAAAAATCAATTAATTATATTCCGAGTTCATGTATTAATATGCATTCTTTTCTTGCGTAATTATACCAAGTATCGACTATTCCTTATTTAGAAAGATCTAATTAACATCGCCAATCTTAATCAATTGTAATAACAATCTCGATTCCACGCGAAGAATGGATCATTACTGCAATACGGCGTTTGTATTCTAATGATTACATTATTACGATTCACGTATTGATATTGCGATCACATCAGTAATCATTTACGCAAGTTCAGGGATTCTCAAGTATTCAATTTTATGCAATTTAGTACATTTAATGTATCAACGAATATTATCCTCTCGCTATTAAGCTACTAAGTGTAAATATATATATTTTTAATAAGATTGTTTTTATATTCTTTAATTTTTTTAATTTAAGACGATATGTAACATTAAATAGTAAGAAACGATACGATGATGATGTGCGCGACTATTTGAGAATCCTTGATCTAGGTACTGTATCTTAGAAGAATCATAAAAAGTATACAATTCGCGATACATGGAATGAATATAAAATCATAATAAATAAACCGCTTATATACGCAGCGAGTCAATTGCATAATCATAATTTCAATATTTCGAAAGCTTGTCTTTAAACGATTCTCCTTTACTCGACAAGGCAAAAGAAATTCATTGACGCCTCGAGAAAAAATTTTAAGTCGTACATGGCGCAATACACTGGTTCAAGTTGACCGTCTAGCCAAGATTATTTCTATTGGACGTTTAAAATTTTCATAATGTTGCACAGATCACGAATACAACAAAATATAAATTTTAGGTATGGCACCATATAACTATAATTTATATTCTTTCCTACGCATTCTTATATGTATATGTATGTACATAAAATATATACAAAAAGAACATGAAAGTGATACTTTGCGCCACTTTGGTTTAAGGATAAAGATTTTCAACACAAATTATGAATATCAAACAGAATATATTAATATCCAGTATATTAAACGTAGAAAAATGTACCCTCTTAAGAATTAATCATTTTATTAAAATGATATATAGTGTGTGTGTCATTGTGATATTTCAGCAAATAATTTTTTTTTTATAGGAAAAGCAAAATATATTTTTCTATTTTTTTCTTCTTCTTTTGCCTTTTTCTATTAACATTCAGTTAAGAAACCCTTAGCATATTATGTATATATATATATATAAATCCGATACACAAAATCTATACAACTGTACAGTCGAAAATTATAATAATATCGACGCGTCAGAAAAACATCTATATGTATATCGGTTTTATATATATTTTTAAATCAAAGGTATGAATTCCTAAAATTCGGAATTCTTTCGGTTTAGAAATGTGTATCAATCGATATATCGGTGTTTTTTTTATCATTTCTTACAACTCTTATCGGATACTTAGCGAGTTACATTCACAACTCGCACAACTTAAGTTAAACAATATCTTTTATTAACTTTACTCGTAGAAATAAATAATCATATCACTACGTATATATTTACAAGTTAATGTCGATCGCCGCGGTATCAGATACAATTTGATAATATCGACAATTCACTCACAAAATAAAAAACAAAAAAGAAAATCCAAACAAGAAACAGTAAGGAAAAGAGATATTTGATGGAACTGATACAACAACTTCCAGTTAGATGCAGATTACAAGATTCATAGTTTGTACAATCTTACTTAGCTGCAACCTCCAAAATGCATTCGTTCTCTTTTGAAGTAGTATTTACAATAATTCAGAGGTAATTCGGTAATTCGACTATAGACCATTGGTCATGACTTATATTACAATAAATTTCGTTTTTCTTTTTCATAAAGTAACATCTAATAATAATATATACCACTTCTCAATGTGTTTCAACGTTTCTCTTTCTGCAATTTACAAGTAGCTTTTAAAAGTGTCCAAATTTCTAATAATACTTCTATATTTTATATATTCTCGATCATGTTGAGATATCCTTAAAGCTTGTTTCAACGTAGGATCTGTCTATATATAATTTCCAAATCAATGGAAAATTATGTGATAAACATAAACCATTAAATTAATTATATCCATTAAAGTCATTAAACCAATAAATCATATGTATCAAACATATCCTAGAAATTATCTTTTAAATATATCTATAATGTATAGAATATGTTATTGATTAATATACATATTCTAGATATTTTGTATATTATTATTTTCGTATAGAAAATCTATATTTTTTTATAAATTAAATTTTCTTAATTTTGAAAGCAAAATAAAGCAATCGATTTAAATTAACATTAATGTTTTTTAATACAAAGAATAAATATTATTGTCAATCTATATATTTTGAAGGAAAATTGTACGAGAAATTGCAATCTAGGATGCAGAGTAAGAGTGATTTAAACTAAGTAATTGCACCTTCTTTCAGTGTGATATTTCTGTTTTATATTCATCTTTGTTATATCGTTTAACCAACGTATACACCAAACCCTGTGTTTAAAATTGCAGTATGCTCCATGTGCGGCAGAATAAAGAAAGAATAGCTTAAATTGCTATACATAGCCATATTATATTCACCTGATATCTTTATGTTTACTTTTGTTCAATTGGTTTCTCTGTCGCGTGTGAAAACCGCAAAATTAGAACAGAACTAGACGCTCTTGTCTCTTCATGATATCATAAAATAAGTATCTTATCTCGCGGTATCAATTTTGTTTAGAAAATGATAACTTATTCGCGTTCAACTCTACATAACCGGCGAAAATTTATTGTCTCAATTTACATTATTGAAGAATATAACTTATTTCCATCTAAAGCACATGAACAGCATACTTTTACCCGCAATGAGTTACATAATCGAATAACGGATTGATTTTACAATATTCTTTGCAGGCGGGAAAAATCAGAGGAAGTTTTGCAACCCGCGTAATCGGCCTTTGTGAGACTCCGCTGGAGTTTTATAAAATCAAGCGAAGTCGCGGAAGTGTCCACGAGGTTGACGACGAGGAGGAGGCGAGGTCGCGACGGTATCTGCTCGTAATGCCAATTGACGCGATGACGATCGACGCGCAGATAATGGCGAATCAGACTTGCCCGCCCACGTCGGCCTGATATCGTAGCGTCAGGTATTCGGCCGCCTCCGTCATGCGGCCGATGCTGCGATGAAGGCCGCGCAGATGACGTTTAAAGTTCTGGGCGGCGATGCTCGCCAGATCGGCGCACTCCTCGCCCTCCAGTCCGCTATCGATCTCGATGCCGACCTCGGAGTCCGAGTCCGAGGTGGACGCGATCGAGGACGCGCTCTGGACGCTCTGCATCGAGGTGGTGCTTGGGCAACGCACGTGGCCTAGTCTGGCGCTGGTTACAGACGCCGGATAGTGATGCAGGTCGACGGATGGGCTGCCAATCGGATGATTCTTGATCAACAGCTGATCGTCCGCCTCGGTGCCTCTGGGTTCCTGAGACCAAAGCAGCTCGATCTTCATCTGATTGATGATATTGTAGAGGCGGTACAGATCAGTATTGGCCAGAGTGTCTTGGACCGTGTAGCCGCGCTTGCCCTTCATGCAGATCGTGTCACCGGCATCGCCCACCGATAAATCCAGCAGACGACTGGGCACCAGGATGGTGTCCTCCATCTCGCTCACGGTGCGTACGAATTTTTCCATGCTGTTCAGGATGCTGGCATTGCTGAATTCCGGCTCGTCGTGCCGGGCGATCCTCCGCAGACTTCTACAATAAAAAATTAGTCTTTAATACGATGCACTTGAGATACATGATATCTTAATTTTATGTGAGTAAAAAATTACATTTTAATGCTCTGTATAGTAAAAATAGATTAATTGATGAAGGAACGTTACATAGTTAAATAACAATCTTAAAATAACATACTCTTAAGATTCTTAAAACGAATGCATTTCGTAATTATAGTTTAATATTAGCATTCAAATCATAATTTATTTTAAGTCTTTTGGTTTTTATGGTTGAAAGGATCGTCTGAAGGAATTTCTTCACAGTCGCGATGTTTTAATTATGACTGACATTGAGACTGTCTCGTTGAGATTAAGATTAAGGTAGAATATTCTAGTAGTAAGTGAATAGACTGATCTTTGCTCGACAGCTGGAGAAACATATATTCAATAGTCAAAACATATATTACACGATATTATTCGAGCGAATACACCGCGCGACTTGCTTCAGCGTTTTGCTGCGGAAAATCGAAGATTTCTAAATGATTGATTTGTATGCACTTCACAATCGTGGCGTAATGAATGAGTATGATGCAATGTCATTAAAGCAATATAATGTCGCAGAAGCATGTGACACTTTAAGGAATATTCAGCCTTCGTCAATTTCCATACAACTTCGTAGTAATCGTCAGAAAATACTAATACTTCTTTGTCAATAATTATACCGATTATTTATGATGTTCTAAATTATTCATCCGGTTACATTTTAAATTTATTATATATAATAACTTATTGAGTGTGTATATATATATATATACACGTAGAGACATACATGTCATTAATATCATAATTAAATAATGATATTATATATTTCAGTTTCTAGATATAAATTATATATAAATTAAGATTTTGAAGTTTTAGGAATGTTACAAAGATATGAACAAATAATAGAACCTTATTTTTCAGTTGATTTTCAGTGATATTTATTTTCTCGCAAATTGAAATTGACGTTTAATTAGAGAAAATAATATTCCAGAATTTTTTCTTCAGATTTTCTCGCAATAATAGAACATATTCGAGAGGAATCGCGCGGTATTACAGATATTGTATATAATTAATACTAATCTTGACATATATTACGATTGATAGTATTAAATTCAACCAACCAATGTTTATAATCAAATATGATTATTGATTCGGATTATTATTTAATCACGCTTATTTCGATGAAGAGAATTTTGTCTATTCATGTGTGTTTCAAATTTTCAATTAGTCATGCAAATAAATTCGTAAAGATAAATGGTAAAGTTTACATAGTCATGAATAACTCTATTGTAAAAGATAGTAATTATTTTGCACAAATAAACAATTTCTGATTTTGTCAAAAATTTATTTAAATTATAAAATCTTTTTCCAGTTAATAAAACTTATATTAGAAAAAATAAAAACTTTTAGTGGATTTATTGATATTATTGTAAACAATAATAATATTATCCGCGTTATTATTGATTCATAAACAAAAATTAAGAACAGCGAATTTTTTTGGCTTCATTAATCCTCATTTTTATGTATTATACATATTGATTAAACAATTTTCATAAAATAAATACGACGAAAAACTTCTCTTGCTAGCGATAAAAATGTGATTCTATATTATAATTGGAAATTTACAATAAAGTCCAAGTCCACACATGCTCGTCCACGCATGAATAATTCAATCGTGCGCACGCACTCTTGGCCGAATTAATCAAACTTTGTTTATATTAATCGACATACCTGCATAATAAGTATGTGCACGAAATGGAAATTTTCTTATAAATGCATCGACAGGGCAAATTATAAGAAACTATACGCGCTACGTAAAGATTCTAACGAGGGAAATATTGTATATGCGGCGTCGACGATCAATTCTGCTTTCGCTTTCTTAGCTAGCACAGAGTATAAACAACAGAATTTAAAACATTATTTTATTACGGTCAATTTGCAAACGTATTTTGCATTGTCGTCGTTCAGGCTCTTCCTGCTCGAATTGCAAATTCGACTCTTATACCGCGAGCGCATATAAGCAAACAACATTATTTGAATATTCTCTGTCAAATAATGCAATATATCATTATGCAGAATGTTTTATTTATAACGCGACGATAGTTCTTTATCCCTCTCTACGACACTTAACGTACGTATGTGTGCCTTTAACAATCTTTAAGCGAAAAAGAGCTCATCGGAGAAAATAACGGCTAGTTCTAGCGTTAAATCGATCCTCGACTGATTAAGGACGCGCGCCCAACGAAATTAAGCGAGGTGTCTCAGGTGACGCGCTAAAAATAATCGCCGTGTACTGTTCTACTTATATAACTATAGGTCTATTCTGTCCTACTTGTATATATTGCAGATCTGGTCCAGTACTCGGTACCCTCAAAATCAACGATCTTTCCCGTGTTCTTGTTGACGGAGAAATCAGAACACGCGTCGTCGATCTTTAAGCTCTCTGACACTTGAAACTCGGAATCGGTAAATTCTCGACAGATGCAATTTTCGATATTACATGAAAATATATATTTTATAATACCGTACCATACATTGACAAAGAGTCGATGGTTCTCGTCATTCACAAACAAACACATATGCAAGAGTCATTTTCGTCCATTTTACCATTATATGAGATCTCAATTGACTGAGATTATAATTAAATAAATTATATTAGAAATTTTGTGAAATATTGTCATTTGAAAAGTTTTTCTCAATAACGTGAATTTTATTATTTACTTATTTTATTTCTATAAGAAAATGTCTAATGTCTCTATATACTCCATTGACAATTAAGTGTTGCTTGAAGGCCCTTGCACAATGCTAGGCGATAGCGATAGGAATAGCGATAGCGATAGAATAGTATCTAACCTCTGTTCCTATTGGTAAATATTTTTTATTCCACCAGAACAGAGAATAGATATTTTTCTATCGTTATCGCTATTCCTATCGCTATCGCTTAGCATTGTGCAAGGTTTAAGTATTATTTTTCTCAAGAAATTCCTTATATGATATAATCATGTAAAATAAGTGTGTTTATTATACGATATACATAATTTGAAATTTAAGAGTAAATTTGATTAATTATTAAAAAAAATGCAACGACATCAAATTACTAAAAAAAAGTTTGGTGTAGTTTCTAATTTCAATCTCTTGTTCGAATAGAATTTATGTTTTCCTTGCGTTTATTACATAATTTTATTATAATTTGAATAAGGATTTATCGCGTTAAATATGTCTAATCAATTGTGTGAATTATGTTATCAATTAATTTTTTTTAATTAAATCGTTTCTTAAATAGAGTTTGTGTGAAACGGAGACTACCTTTGAATCATCTTCCCTTGAGAAAATGATAGTACAAGTTTCTCAAATGCGCATTATCAATTATTATTGTATACAAATCAACTGCAGTTTAAATTCAAAAATTACATGAAATAAAAGACTGTTCCAATATATAGGAGCCATTTTAATCAAAATCCCGATTACGTGTAGAACATCCGAGAGCAACGCGCGAAGAAATGTCTGTGCCACTTTTTCGAGAAGATTGTCTACTCGAGATACCGTTGCGAGGTATCTGTTCTTTTTTACACGGTGTCTTCTTTAGGGAAACGAGAGGAACATGCTCAAAGTAAGCCATCGCCCAAGGCATCGAAGACGCTAAATTCCGCGGCTGAAATCGTAAACGCTCTAACCGCAGCCTCGGGGGGGCTTCGAAGAGAGTATGTAGTGCTTCTCGTCAATTCTCCCCCAACAATAAGATCTGCGCATTATACAACGAGAGATTGAAATTTCCACGATTCGAAATGATTTTTTATTTTTTATGAAACGCGCGCCTATCGCTACATAACGTCACATATATCGGCCTATCTCATTATATTTACGAGGAAAATTGTTACGGAACCAAGTTGAGCGGTTTCGCAACGAGCATTGCATAACTAACGAACACGGGGTCGGGATCGAAGACGACGAAGCGGAAGAAAGAGACGGTGTACACAGGGAATGTTGAAGCAATCCCATTGCCGATAATCGTTGCGCGATGATAATGAGCTATCCGATGGCTCTTAATATACGTACCGCTTAGAATGCAACATCCTGTGTCTCAACGCGATGAACGTATTTCGGGACGATCGAGAGTCGCTAAGTCGCCTATATAATCGGCAGGTTCCACTTTACCTCTCTGACGAGTCCACCGAACTGACTTGACCGATGCCGACGACGTTAAGAAGGTAAAGACCGGCGATAGTCGCTGATGAATATTCGTGCGCGGCTTCGCATTTGCCATGCAAAGCTCTCTTTACGCTCTGACCCCGCGATGGGAACGCGTATTATATGATAATGGTGAGACTGATCGTCTCCTCCATTATTCTGGTATCCCGTCATCTCTCTCTTTCATCGCCACCTTTGATCGGTTGTCGAAAAGCCAGCGTTAAAAGGCTACACGCGATTCGACCGATTCTCCTCACTTCACGCCTCTCAATGTCTCTTTTTCTCGAGCGAAGGTAAATAAAAACCACCTAACTCAATTTCCGCGTTAACTCTGACGTCAATTGGCATATGTGCAATCTTAATGACCGGTTATCATCGTCATCGACCGGTTTTTTTTGTTCAGGTGCTAGATAAAATGATCGAGTTTAACGATTAAAACTCGTACGTTTGAACATTGAACATTCGAATGTTCGAGTAACGTTAGGAATGTCGGTGCGAATAAAAAAGTATATACTGATATATTATTAAATGCTGAAAATGAGAGGAGGAAAAATGTGGAGAATAAAAAACAAATATATCGGTTACGTCAAACATCAAAGAATACGACACTCCACGAAAGTACATATCCCATTTCCTGATAATTTCGTCTTAACTATGAGTACACATAAGTGTAGGACATACGTTATTGCTTTTACCACGAATACGATATTTTATTTGCAATTTGACGCCAACTCGCTAATGTGTGTGTGTGTGTGGCGCACGATAGAAAACAATTTCAAGTAAAATTATTCTAGAGACTTCGGACTTGACGCGGTTCATATCAACATAACATTGATATTCAATGAAGAGTCAACAGTTTAGCGACGAGATTATTCGTTAATACATTGAATATCTTCGATGGAAGTCTAAACCGTAAATCATATCTATAAAAGAATATATATATATCTATATACACCGAAGCACACAATCGTCGTTTTGTTTGTTCAATTTTATGTGAAAAGAAAACAAACTTCAATGACACTGCGTGTCAAAAATTGACAAATTCTAAAGAATTGTTTAACTTTGCAAAGTCGATCGATAATTTGGATTTTTCATGTGTGTCGCAGATAAACATGAGTCGGCAAAAGATGCAATGTAACTATTCCTTTGTAAGCCATAGTCCGCTTTCTGAGTTACTATTGGCACCGGTAAACTTTCTAAGACGATTGACGTACGTAACACACTACGCACCTCTATCATTCGCCACTCTCTTTCTCTCACGGTGTGAAGCATGAAAGAAATGCAACCCTTTACATCACAATTGAAGGGTATTGAGAAGGAAGAGGCGTGTTGAATTTCTTTAGCGAAACGCGAAATCTTATCTTATCTATGTGTGCAATTACTGATCGAACATTTATAAACTAATTAATATATTAATACATATAAATAAATTAATTTTCAAGTAATAAATATTAGATCAGATTAGTGTCTTTGTGATAATTCAGAATAAAATTAATAACTCTTAATTAATAATAAAATTAATTAATTCTTGTGCAATAAATATACCGTGAAATTATTAATCATGCAAATTTAAAATAATTTTTAATGGTATATTCTGTTCGTTAAAAGAAATTTCAAAAAATTGTACTAATTTAATTGATATTTGAATATTTTTATATAATTTCTATATACCTCTTATATGTTATATATATCATACATACTATGGCCCACATTCTGAATCTTCTTTTATCGATAAAAGCACTTTTAAGCATATAGTTTCTGTTACAGAAACTGTATGGTTAAAAGCGCTTTTATCGATAAAAGAATATCCAGAATATGGGTCTGTGTGTTTCCAAATTTATTACATCTGAAAAATATTCTACTTGATTCGACCTAATATTTTTGAAAATGTTTATTTCAAAATTCACGATTTCTTTCTTATGTAAAAACTCAGTGTGCGTAAGTTTGATATTTTTATCTATCCGATGTTTTTCCCACTTACATACTTGTTTTAATATTTATTTTTATCCGCCGATATATAGCTATTATGCATTAAATAAATAATAATAATAATCGGAGACCCAATTTTAATATACGTGCAATCGCAGCATTTTTTTAAGTCAACATTATGATACCCAGAATTCGTACGTTTAAAATCACGTAATGAGTACATCGTGAACTGTGTTTATTGAAATCACACGTAATAATCAAAAACGCAGCATATTGTAGAAATTATCTCATTTAACATCTGTTTATATTGTCGATAACACATGGACCGTGCAAAAATGTATCAATATTATGAAATTTTATATATACATATATAAAAAAAGTCAAATCTCTATGATGCATATCTACATACTGATTGTATTACACCGGTTTATATTCTTTTCGAAAAGTTTATATATCGAAAATTTCTTTAAACATATATATTTTGTGCGAAACTAGCTTTAAAATAAAAAAAATCCCAAAATGTAGGAAAATATAATAAAATGCTATCAAAGACATGATTTATATGTAAACAAAAGATGAAAAAATAAATAAATAAAATTGAAATTATATATATATATATATATATATCACACACATAAATCATATATATACGTTCAGAATTTAACTATTATATACATTTTATTCAAGATTCAACTTTGTAATAGATATTGGATATGATTTCCGCGTGTTTTTGCAAGACTCTGATTATCGTTGCTACCATCTTACCGGAAAATTATATTGCTCGAGCAACAAAAGTACGGAAATATCGTCGATCACTTTCGCTAAGCGTCAGAAAGTGAGATTTTCTCTGACGTGCATTTCATCGAAAGAATTAAAATTTGTTCGTGTCATAGACCTGCCGCTAGTGACTTGATTGAGATATATATACAGTTTAGAATATATTTAATTATTTAAAATTTTTCATGAGTATGCCATTCAACAGCATATATATATATATATATATATATATCATACGCATGTTTAATCTATTGAAAATTTATAATAATTGAAACACTTTAGCTAATAACATGCGCGGTCTTCGTCCTTGTTTAAAAAAAGTTTTCCATTTCTTGAAATAAATTTTAATTTTTTTCTTAATGCTATACATAATTAGTCACACAAATTTGTCAACTTAAATGTAGTTTTTGTGCTAAAAATATATTCTTATTCATTTTTTCCCTTAAGTTTTCAAATATCAAAGCAAGTTATCAAAGCAAACAGTATTAAATTCGTTTCTAAATAATATGAAATGATATAATTATTAATCTTTAATACTTTTGAAATTTTTGGTACGATTTTACTGGTATCAAAATATGTGATTTCTTTGATAACAACTGTTTACGATACACAGCAAGCTTAACACCCAGAATTAATCAACGTTGAAAAAGGGATAAGCATGTAATTTAAGGGGCTTTATATATCATATTCAGACTTTATATATCTTATATATCTTTTTTAAAAAAGAGAGAAAGAACTTTTATATATGTTTTTCAAGAATAAAAATACACTGTTGAGTTATTGTGTATTATATTTAGAAAAAATTAATATTTTGCCTAGTCTGCCAATAGTGAATATTAAATGAAGGAATTCGGGAGAATACAGACAACATACATATTCGCAGTTTCTCAGAAAATTGATCACCGTATACATGTCATCTCAATCGCAGGTGTTAAAAATTCTCGATTACCTTGCTTGAAGGTCATTACATGGACTTTATCCACGAAAATTATCTAACTTCGTTTTTTATTTCCGCAAATCGCTCAAAAAATTTATCGTGTCTTACATCATCGTTCAACAATGACTTTCGAATATTCTTTACTGTGTCTTTGCAATCCGTGATTAAAAAAGTAATTATCAACTTCTAGACAAACATTAATTATTGCCTTAAGAAAGATTTTTGGCGAAAATAAAAAATAAAAAAATTGTAATATATTTTTTATCAACATTAAAAAAATGATTTTTTAAATTAAAAATTTTGTATATTTAATTTTTTAATTTCTTTTTAAAATCTTATACGGTTTACACCTTTTTTCTATATCGCTGCTATGTCCGACTTTGGTGAAATTGCATAAGAGTAATATAAATGTGAGTTAAAATAACGCATATAATTTGATTAACAGAAAGAAAGAGATGTATAATAAAGCGTGACGCACTGCGTAAACCATGTACTCATGCGTAGCATAAAGAGATAAAACACCATGCAAAACGTGTCATATTTTGAATAAGTAAATACATCGAAGCGTTTTACGTGCAAACTTAGTGCACGTACACTTAAAAAAAAAAAAATGCTCCAGCTTTACATTAAACATATCGAATCACATTGCGTAAAAGCGTCTCTATATATATATGTTTACATATAAATATCTGATGCATATATAATGTAAATTATATATTTTATATATATATATATATAATTATATATTTTCATATACTATTTTTTTTTTTTTTTTTTTTAACTTTGTTTTTATATGTGACGCACGAGATGCGTGTGTACAAATTAAAAATATAGCGGTTGTCACTCAAAAATATAAGTCTAATAGTAAGCATGTCAAAGCGTTTTAAACAGACTGATAACTCAATTTAATCATATTTATTTTTATATATAAATCGATATTTATATTTATCAATTCAGGGATTTTGTATACAATCTTTTGATAAGATTAATAACACACATATACGTGTGTTATTATAGACTATTTTATTATTGTTCAAATAAAAAAAAGCACACGCCATTAATCTCATCATTCTCGAATAATAATAATAAAACGTATTGGCACATTCGCTATATGTCTATGTCATCATTCGGCATTTATCTTCAAGTGACATCCATTGTACTTTTAACATAATCCATCCATATTGCGTGAACTCATCTCACGCAATGTGCAGATAAACGAAATAAATAAATAAATATACGAAAATAAAATACGAGATTGGTTGATTTACAATTACATAACAATATGGTTATGTAAGCATACTATTAACGTGTGATCTCTGATGCAACCAATCTATTTTTTTAATACAATTAGTTTTTTTCGAAACGTAAAAAATATCGTATAAGGAAATTTTAATGCTATCTTACGCGAATTAACGCGTTACAAGCATTGAAAATTTAAATGCGTGCATATATTTAAATCGGGCTACAAACAATTGTTTTTATCTACGAATAATGATCTGTTACAACTGTGACAATATTAAATGCAAAGTATAATTCGTGCAACAATTCAACAAAATTTTGCTAAAGTTTAAATGTATATAATTGTAAGCTGTAAGTCTTGATATTTATGGTTTTATTTCTTCATATTTCAAGATTGGTTTATCGGCAGTAAAAATTTGCAATAAAAATCGAAGAGACGCGATTTCTTCTATTCTTTTTTTTTTTCACAACATTATCTCGTAAAAATATTTCTCTCACTATCGTGTCTTACAATTAGCTTTACAATAGATATTATTGATCTCATATAGCTATATTCTCTTATCATTTTATATTTAATTTAATATAAAATGTGCCTCTAAAAATTAAAATTTTTAACGGATGATTAAAAATAAACGTGAATAGATTTACAAAGCTACATTTTGCATAATGTAAAAGAAGAATAGAAAATCAGTTTCGATCCGAACAAAATGCCTTTCGAAATGAATAGTCACGAGTCACGAGTAAATCTCACGCGATGACGTCGTTATCGTTCACTATCGACCTATTGCAAGTATAAAAGTTATCGCTGTTACAACCTGTCGCAATTTAGTATAAGAACTTTTATTACAATATTTCAATAAAGATTTGCTATCACAATAAAAAAGAGATGTATAAATATTGATGGAAAAAAATTGCAATATATAATAATGGAAAAATTAGAAATATTAATTATACCGACTTGAGTAAATTCGTTTTTGTCAAATTAATTTTTTAACAATTGTGTATTAATTAAAAGATTGGATAAATTATTTATATAGACATGATTTCAGTGAGACTTATGATATAAAAATTATGTGAAAACATCGATTACCAATAAATAGCATAAATGCAAGTGTAAAATTCGTTTTGTAATCTGTCGCATGTATGAGAACTTATTATAAAAAAGATATATATATATATATATATATATATATATAAATATCGACGCGAAAAAATTATAATGGGAAAAACGATAAATATTAATTGACTTGAGTAAATGTATTGCTTTTATCGAATTAATTTTTTAATAACTCCGTATTAATTAAATAATGGATAATAGTTCATGAATGATTTCAGTGAGATGTCTAAAAACATGTGCAAAAAACGATAAATAAATTGCATAAATTTATGTCGATCGATTAATATAAATTTATATTGAGCTAGTCTATAATTATTTCTAGTGCAATTTTGCAAAAAATTATATAGCTTTTCGTACAAAATGTCTGTTATGTAGCATTATTGTACCAGTAAACGTGAATTGTAGTGATGATTGTATGAAAAGATCGCGTATTTTTAGCGCGGATCGAGATGGAAATATGGCACAATGTAATATGATTATATTATATGTATTGTAATATGATTCGATAGTTTTATCCGGAAGAACCGACATTACTTTATACATGTCATTCTTCTTTTCGGAGGCCAAGATTAATCATTCAACGAACTTTTACTATTAAAAAGATCGTGCGTATCCTTCGTGAATATATTAATACATTCGAAAGTTTTCGAATAAACAACTTTAAAAAAAATGCGGACATTAAAAAAAACATTCTACACTGTCTTTTCGACTATAGTAGTTTCCGGAGAGGTCATCCAACTACTTAACAAATTTTATTCGCATTTCTACATATTTTTACGCAAGGTCAGTAACCTTGGATTTCAATGTCAAAAATGATGCCATATAGACAGGTATGGTAATGATATTAGCAATATTATCGACACTTTCAAACACGTGAGTTAGATTATGTTATATAGCGAAATCAATTGCTAAAACGTTTGTTCATATAATGTCAATTTTTATAGAGCAAAAACGTAATTTTTGCAATAATGTTCGCGTATTTCGAAAGAATAAGCTTAGAAGTGGGGACTAAGTAAGAAATGTCGTAAAGCATCTATTTACTTAATTACTTTTTGCAGCGGTTCTCGAACGGTTATTGTATTATAATAATATATAGGTATACATAATATATGAATAATTTTATTTAATGTGCACATTTATCTCTTGCTCATTATAAGTAATATAGTAAAGTGCAATTTTATTATAACAGACAATAACAGATATATGTGCAAAAATAGTTCAAGTTACATTGAAGTATGAATAAATAATAGAGTATATGTAATTTCCGGTATCTTTTAGTTAATCATTAAATTTTTATGACATACATTAAAAAGAAACTTATAATCTTGATAATGCGGGAAGTCCCGAATAATGCAAAAAACTTATTCAAGGTCTTATTCATTTTTTAAAATTATAATAAGAATATATAAATATGGAGTATGTATGGAGTAAAAAGAACTTATATAAATTTTTTTTACTTTATTCTTATATTAACTGTCATTTGTTATAAAACTGTTATTGTTATCTATATATAATTTTGATTAGATTCGCGTTATCATACTCTATTGATAAAATAAAACAGTCTGTCTATATACAGGACAATTTAAAGAATGTAATATATATATATACCTACAACAAGAAAGAAAATGATCTATGTTTTAAAATATAATCTACGAAATGATAGAATAAATTATTTTCGTATATAGTCTCGTTTTAGAGAAAATCAAATAGAATAATATTAAAAATAATCTGTGTTCTTTTTAAGCTTTGATTTAAGATAAAGTTTGATCACTCAAACTTTTATCTTATACATAATAATTTATTATCAAATTCGCATCTCACAATCAGCATAGACTATCAACATCTAAATAAACGAGTTTATTCCGCTAAAAAAATATGGTTTAAAATATTTGAAAAAAGAACTATGTGCAAAATATATCAGAATTATTTTTCTCTTTAACAAATTCCTTTTTTTATATAATATATCTTTTTACTTCACACTTCTTATATTATATAGAGTGCGTAAGTATAAAAAAGTTTATAAAAACAGCTACAGAAACATCCTAGATTTTTGCGTACATTTATGATTCATTTATGATTCAGATTATTCAGGGATACGAAAAAAAATGAAAAGTTCTAATCTATATGTGCTTCTTGCACAATTACACGCTTCACTGGCAAGCGTTCCAAACAAACTATCGCGTTTTTCTCAGGACGGTGAACTTGTCGTCGGGATAACCTTTTGACACCCATGATAAATTGCCACTTAAAAGTAATTAGTCGTGACTACAATTTTTACGATAGACATGCTACGCTCACGTGATAGGCACGCATCGATCAAGCGACTTGAAAGTGGTGTTCAATCAATGATGATATCAGCCACGCTAATAATCAATGAGAGATCAAGTGGCGGTACGTTTCATTTAATTATCATTGATCCCCGCAATAAATCATCGATCTTCACGACATTTCTCAAGTGTAGTCTTGTTATATTTCGCGATTTTGTTGTGTTTGCATTTCGCTCGCGGATGATACGGAAACGTACCGCAATAATTATGAAATACTGAATAGTCACGCGTTAAAGTTATCAAATGTTTCACATAAACTTGTTTTATTTATTTTTCCTTGGTTATCATAAAATTGAAAAAAATATCATTTTCCGTTTGATCAAGACTTTTTTTGAATGGATAGATAAGGAACTCATTTCTGAGAGAGAGAGAGAAGCAAAGTGTGTAATATATAACTTATTTTTACCCGCCAGTTTTAATAAATATTTAAAATGCGATTACGAGAACTTATGTATTATTCAAAAATTAGATAAATGCAAATATAAAAAATAAATATAAACCCTGACATTGCTTATACATACTTATATACGGTTTTTTATCTATACTAATTACTTTTTTATCTATACGAAATATTCACTTCAATTTACATGTAGTCTTGATTTTTATTCAAGTTTAATTTATTTTCTTGGTAAAACACGACAAAGTTCATGTTTTATGTAAGTTTATATGTAATATTTACTGTGTTTGAAGAGAAACAAAAATATGACGCAATTTATATTTTTCAGGACATCGAAAATATTTTATAAGCGTGAAAATATAAAAAGCAAACTTTATAGAGAATATAGGCATAAAATAACACAAGAAAAACAGCAGATTTTATTTGCTACAATATTTACTACAGTATTATGCATAAGAGGATGCAAATTTTTTTTTTTTCGATAATTTATACTTATCGTAATGTGAGCAAAGTCGGTTCAGCAATAAATTTAGTCATAAAACTTGCTGTTTTTTTGTCATGATACATGTACATTAATTGCTCTTAAAAAAAAACTCAGAAGGTTAGCCGAGAAAAGTCCGTTAAAACACAGGAAAAGTTTTTATATTGAATAAACACTAACAATAAGATTATTGATAAACTATAAGATAATTGAATGCTTCTCTTTCTCAAAACAATTCTTGCGGAAATATTCTCTCCGAAAGTGACTCCTTAAAATTATACATATGTATATAAATATTATACATATAATTCTATATATATTTGAAAAAATTCTTCACATATAATTCTATATTTGAAAATCGATTATATTGTGTTTTTCTTTTGATTACTACACATCCGCTTACTTAAATTTTCTTGCGCTTCTTGAAATTACGATAAAAAATGATGAAATTTATTATATCAAAGCATTTTTATCATCATTGAAATTGGACTACAAGTGTTACGACAAATGTACGAGAGTGACATTACATGCGGAGGAGTTATGATATATTACGACATCGGCATTTCAAATTCGTTGAAACAAATGCGATTGTTTGACCTTTTCAAAGCTGACAGCCGCGGCGCAAAAATTTCGCATAATAAAATCTTTTTTCTTCGTTAGTGACAGAAATACTTTCTATATAATGAAAAAAATAAATAAAAATAATATTCCGTTGACGTATTAAAAATTGAAAGATTAATCTCTGCACGTAGATTTCTTAATTACCCCATCCTCCTATCAATTTAATCTTAAGTAAAATGCAAATGTCTGACGCAAATGTATGACGCAAATAAAAAGAAACAATCTCTAAAAAAAGGATATCTCTTATTCGTTATATCAAAAGAAAGAAGTGTTGTTTTTCATGATATGCCAAAAATTGATGAGGACAACTTTCAAGATCGGTATGATCAGAATGATGCAAAATTAAACATGTAATCTCGAGACGCGAAATTAAACATGCACACAGAAATATGAGACGCACATTAATATTTCACGATATTTCAGAATCTACTTCTATCTGAGATGAGTATTTGATTAATAAATACTATTCTTTTCGTAGACTTCCAAAAAAAAACCACGTTTTACATACTTTAGTCTAGATATTTCTAGAGAAACTTGGAAACAATTGCGACTTGTATAGTTACAAAAATAAGATCTTCGTGTATTGCAATTTTAGAGAGAGTCATATATGAAATCTTATTTGCAATTGTTATTTGTAATATGCAACAAAGAGATTCTGTTAAATTACTTGGAACATCTTGATTAAGAAAAAACCAAAATCTTTAGTGCTAATTATATGTATCAATATAATCAAATCTAATTGGTAAAAAAAAAGTCGCTAGTTATTCGACTTGCATATGTCCTGCTAGACTCAACAGCATTATGGTTTCAGTATTATTAGGCCCTGCGCACAATAGGAAAAATATTAGGAATAAATATTAAATATTAGGAATAAAAATTATTTTAAAATAGTAAAATCGGAAAAACTCTAATATAAAAATACAAATTCGAGTATAAAGGACTAGTAAGGGCTAATAAACTATAAGAGTCCTTTATACCCGAATTTGTATTTTTATATTAGAGTTTTTCCGATTTTATTATTTTAAATTAATTCTTATTCCTAATATTTAATATTTATTCCTAATATTTTTCCTATTGTGCGCGCAGGGCCTTAGAAGAATATTTCGCAGCGGTGGCCAAGTCGCGGCAATGGTGTCACGGGTAAAGTCACAGACGTCGTAATGCCAGACTTTCTACAGACGATGACCAAGACCGAAAGGCGGGACGTGCTTCGCATAAAATTGCGCCGCGAATCTTTCCAAATTCACTTCTCCGAGTGCTACTTTGCGGATCAATGCACATATGATTGCCCCCTTCGTTAGAATCGTGTCAGTTTCCAATTTCTTTTAAACAACCGCAGTTCTATTCATGATCAATAGATTTACAAAATAGTAAAGTTACGAAATACACAAATATAATCCCAAGTAGCAAAAAAATATATACAAAATGTTTAAAATTCATTTTCAAAGATATTTAAAAAAAATGTTACAATAATTGGTTAAGTCCCTTTTTATTCATTAAAAAAAGAAACGTTTATTTTCACGTTAATGTAATATAAATATTAATTTAACGTTTATATATTAAATATTTAATGTTTTATTAATAAAATATTAATAAAATAAATATTTAATAAACGTTAAATAAATATTTATATTACATTGACGTTACAATAAATGTTTTTTTAATGAATAAAAAGGGATTCAACTAATTATTTTAACATTTTTAAAATATCTTTGAAAATGAGTTTTAAACGTTTGTTATACATTCTTTTGCTACTTGGGATGAGTAAATTAGTTTTATAATTAATATTTTCACCTAACACACATTTTCTCAATATTATTTTATTATTTGCTTTAATCATTTTATTCGCTCTTGTATGTAACAAATATATTTTTAAATACTAAAATATTTTTTTTAGTTAATAAGTGTGTAGTCCAAAAAAATAGAAATATCAATCTGTTGAACAAGAATTTGCTTTAAATGAGCTGAATCATCAGGATAATAAAATAACGCGATAAAAGTATAAAAATCATCTCATATAAAATTAATAAAAGATCTTTTGATTGTAATATCTCTAATAATAATCATCTTGTAGCATTTTTTTGCGTATAAATCAAAGTCACGAATTCTGTGATCGCACAAGATCGATTGGATTTGAAGAAAAAATCGATAAAAGCTAAATAATGTATTCTCAATCGCGTTATTACAGCTTATTTTTAGCACAAAAAATTATGATAAATTGTTTTTACCATAAAAAATTATGATAATTTCTTTTATGCTTATTATTAAGAATAATATTTATATATATTTTTTAAATAGAAGGTCTCTTGTGAAATAAGAATTCAATCTATTTGTTAACTCGTTACAAAAAGAAGAGGTTGTAAAAATACTGCTGTTCTCACTATTGCAAATATAATACTTTTAAAGATAAATACAAAAATATCGATTTTAGTAAACATAACTCATGTATATGTGCAGATAATAATACGATCACGCTATGTTAAGGAAAACCAATTATACTTAAGTTTAATCTGGTTTTATATTGCTTTTCAAAAAAAAAAAAAAACTAGACTGTATTCATTTATTTCGTATACACACTCGGCATTGTTATATTTATAATTTTAGTAATGTCGCATTTATCGACTGTTTTTTAAATCTTATGTTAAATTTATCGCAAAAAAAGATTCAAACTCTGCAAGTCTGAGCCATAGATATCATAGCTATCTATACACGATGTGTTCAACCCGGAAACGCTATAAACCGGAACCTGGAGAAGGCATTAATGACACCGAATATAATTACCAAAGTTACGTAGGTATGTGTTTAACGTTTCTCAGCGTGTGTATTCACTCAAATTACTGCATATCTTTATCATTGCATTTTGCAATATCAGTATGGCTTGTACAAATTGCAAAACTAATTATTTGAAAAGAGATCGTGAACATAAATAAATATACGCCTTTTTCTTTAAGAGATCATTTAATTTTTTAATAAGGAAAATATTATATTAATATTTTTTCATCAATTTCGTTTTCTCGAAAATTCCGATTATTATATCACGCAACATAAACATTCCGCTGGTTATAAGGAGACAAATGATATATCTCGAGAGAAGCATTGCGTAAAACGAGAGCACATTCTCCGTTGAACTAGAAAGCATAATGTCACTCTTTTATACGAATAATATAAATGTCAATATTTATTTAAAAATGGAGCGCATCCCCTAATGACACAAGAGTCGCGTTCCGTTGATTGTCGAATGACAAGGCGACTTATTTATATATAGATTGTTATGTATGAAAAAGTCTCGTTAAACCCACCATACATTCCGGGTATTGTGTTGCAACGATCAAACACGATTTCATTAGCTCACTCGTCCATATTGCACAAAAGTTGACCAATCGCTCGCGCGGTCAATCGTACAAAGGAATAAAAAAGTTATTATATTCGAGGCTATGTGTAAAACACACATCTGCTATTGCAAAATATTCTGCAAATATTTTCACCGTAAATATACACGGCACGTGAATTTGTCGGATTTGCCATTTTTCAAACGTGACAAGACAGAGATGAAACGTTAGAAATCAAACATACGAAGGACACATACGAAGAATATATCCGTTGTATATATGTGTATACATATTAAAATAACGAATTAGGGAAAGAAACATATCATACCTGGCAGGATCGGCGTTCGACATATCCCCGTAATTCATTCTCTGTCGATGTTGAAGACTTCTCGATCCTTGGCCGATGTAACTCGCGAGTGCACACGCACCTGTATAGCTGCGCTCTCACTGAGAGAAAGAAAGGAAAACGCCGACGTGGGAAGAGAGACGGCAGATCGTAAGACCGAGGGAGACGACGGATAGATCGTGCGAGACTCGCCGCTCTTTTATATCTTCGCGCGAGAGATGCACGCTGCGGAATGCGAGATGGATGGATCGAACGATGCGGCGTCGTACGATACGTTACGACGAAATTAAGACGACGAAGTTGAGAGCGGGGTGGAGTACGCTTATACGGAGCATCGCGGAGCGGAAACTGGCAAAGATTGTAGCGGCGCGTATCTCTCTCTCTCTCTCTCTCTCTCTCTCTCTCCCTCTCGCGCGCACCCCTTATAACCCCTTCTCTTTTGCACTAGGCGCGTCCGCCGAACTTCGACCGCCGCGGTCACGAATTCTTATCGCCCACCACGTGTGTTGACGCGTTAATAAGCGCGGATGCGGGTGGGATGGGCGATGCTGCGATGCACAGAGAAATGCACTTGCACACCGGGCCGAGATGTATCACGCAAACGGACAATGACGACGAGAAGAGATGGGACGAGCGGCACCGCGCCGCTCCGCTCCGCGCTACACCAGCTGGTCGTATCCCTCCCCCACCAACGCGCCCTCGTCGGACCACAATCCGCGAACGTGATTGGCTATCGCGGACCACGCGAGCTCCTCGTTTCCTCTCTGTCGGCTCATCGAGAGACCCTGCCTTCTCTCTCTTCCTATTCCGCGTTAGTTGATTCATCTCACATGTATACGCACGCACACACTATTCGCGATCACACCATCGGAAAGTAGATTTGCGTTGCACCGGCAAAAGATGATATATATATGTATGTATAATTGATATATCAAGAGTAATATAATCTTTCTCTCTCAAATCGAATGCAAAGACGATCCATATATAGATTTTA
The DNA here is from genome assembly GCF_030444845.1 of Prenolepis imparis. Classification (NCBI taxonomy): domain Eukaryota; kingdom Metazoa; phylum Arthropoda; class Insecta; order Hymenoptera; family Formicidae; genus Prenolepis; species Prenolepis imparis. Next base: position 15,605,018 of record NW_028141163.1, on the reverse strand, counting down.
CGAAATATATATATATATATGTATATATATATATATGTATAAAGATATAAAAGATATATAATATAAAATTTTCTCTATCTCTAGATCAAAGTCCTAGCTTAATCAGGCTGTTATTGTAATCAAAATATATAATACTTATTGATAATAATATAAATATATCTGTTTCGATAAATTTCATTATCGAAATTATATAGTCATTGCAATGACATAAATGTTATTTTAAATCCCCAAAACTTTTTATAAAATGTATTTTCGCGAAAAAGAATATTTTGCATAAACGCATATTAGAATTTCTCTGTTATGAAAAGAGGCTCTTACCTCGTAGAAATCGTTCATGTTAATATTTTTTATCTTTATATACATATATATATAGATATATAATTCGTATATATGACACAAAACATTTATTAACACTTTGAAAAACTTCTTCGACCTTCACAGTTTCGGCGGTTTGCAATTCTGAAATAAATCGTACAATCGCGAAATTTAACAGTGTAGACATCTATGAACGAAAATGCGAAACAACATAGCATACACGATAAGATAAGGAAAACCACAGGTTCCTACATTTTCAACGAAGTAGTATAAAGTAGCGTCAGATATTTCAACGGAAATTGAATGTTTCAAATGTTTGAGAACAGTAACAGTTTATATATGTAGTGAAGTGGGGGCGGGGGGCAAATAAATATCAAGCAAGTGTACATATAATGATAATTCTAATTCTTTTAAGTAATAATAAATGTAGTGGCATTAATTAAAACTTTATACAAGAGTTAATAAAAGAATCAGTCTTATTATACAATAAAATTGTCAAGTATCATTAGAACAATGATGCTATTTCTAACGGCGGATCAACTAACAATATTTATAAGTTATATTAAAATTCCCCAGAGCTAAAATTTATACTATGTGTGTTTCTTTAAGATGTACTATAAATTTTATAATGAATTTGATAATTTGAGAAAAAAGATAATATATTTATCCTCTTCGATGATATCCATCAGGTAAGGGTTAAAACAGTACTACAATATAATAAAATGATAATGATATATTGAACAACATTTATACATTATAAAATAGCAATCTAGAATATTGAATAATATATTACATGGTCGTGAAAATATATGCTGTGATACAAGCTTCATATAATATTATTAATTTACATATTTAAATGCTTTGTTTAAATATTGTAACTTATATATATATGTACATATATCATTTATACATTTAATATTTATATTTCAATATATACAATTTATATTTTTAATAGGAACTCTCTCTGACTCAACCACGATTCAATTCTCTTTGGATTTCGTCTAATGTTTTGCCCTTAGTTTCAGGGACCAAGAAATAAACAAATACAGTGCCAATGGCGCAGAATAAACAGAATATCCAGAAAGTACCGTAGGATTGTAAAGTTGCAGTCATGTCGCTATAAAACTTGGTCACTATGAAAGCTACGAGCCAATTGAATAGACAGGCACTGCTTCCAGCAGTTCCCTTCACTTCTGGCGCAAAGATCTCTGGCATCATCATCCATGGAATCGGGCCAAAGCCCAAAGAGAACATTATAAGAAAAACACATAATGGAATAAGTGCGAACCACTTGAGATCATCGAAAGCGTTAGTATAAACGATACAATAGAAATAAACTCCAAGGATCAGAGTTGTTAGGAACATAACTGCGATCGAAGACAGTAGCAGTATCCTTCTGCCCAATTTATCGACGATCAGAGTGCTCAAGAAAACCGATATTACTTGCACTACTGCCACAATGATGGATGCCACGCTTGGCGATAGAGAGCTTCCGGCTTTAGTGAAAATATCTGAAGAGTAAAAAATGATGGCGTTCACGCCACTCATTTGTTGAAAGAGCATCAACCCGTAAGCGATTATTAAGCCTTTTATCGCAGCTCGTGATTTCATTGCGACAAAAAACGATTGAATGATGTTGCCGCTCCTATTGGTCTTCTCGAGTGCTTCGCGTTGCGCCTGCAATTCAAGCTCGCTGTCGTACTGAGCGCCGCGAAGTTTGGTCAAGCTTTCCCTGGCGGCTTGCTCGTTGCCTTTTTTTAAGTAGTATACTGGAGTCTCTGGCATGAAGAAGAATACCGCGAAGAAGACCAGCGGCACAATCCCCGAGATAATTGACAGTATTATCATGTTTTCCAGAACGGTCCCGAGAACGTATGAAAAAAGAATACCTACAGTAAGCATCAACTGAAAATAAGAGCCAAGCGTACCACGGATCTCACTCTCGGCTATCTCCGACGTGTATAGAGGGGCAGCCACGCAGAAGGCCCCACTACTGAGACCTGTGATGAATCTACCAAAGTAGAACATGAGCACCGAATTCGAGAAGATGATAAGTAGCCAGCCGATAGTGAAAGGGATCACCATGAGTAACATAGCAGTCTTTCTGCCGACCAGATCCGCCAGTATACCAATGGGAATGCACATCGCGCCTGCTCCGAGAGTGGCGAGCGATCCTATCCAGGAGAAATCGGTGCTGCTAATAGATATGTTGTAGTCTTTCGCCAGATTTATGCCATCTGCACCAGCAGGCGATGTCCAACCCAGCACCATACCAGCGGCAAGAGCACCAAGCGTCGCTGCTATCCCTGCCAGGTATTGTGGTAATTTCTTAGCTTTTTGGCCATCAGTGGAGACCAAAGTTTGTTGCGAGATACCAATCTTCTCGGACATGCTGGCTTCGCCACCCCCTGACAGAAGTGGTGTGGTTTCGTTGGTCTGGAGAAAAAAATATTAATAATTTTTTTTAAATATATTTAATTATACTTAATTAATGAATCATATAACATATATCTCTGCTATAAATTTACTTTTCAATGGAATGTGCATAAATAGAGAAAACATGAGTTTCGAAGAACAATATTTTTCTCATATATCTTGAATGAAAAACTTCCATTTTCAAACTATATAGATAAAAAATGCAGAGATATTTCACAAATAATGTAATTTGTATTTGAAAATGACAATTCTTTATTTAAAAATAACATCAAAAAACTGTTGTTTACAACTACTTTATATCAAAACTTTGCCTTTTTTTTTTTACTTGTAACTATCAATTATAACTATACATATATACATATATCTTACAATGATTATTTTCATTTTCTCCATTTATGATTTGAAATTAAAACTGTGATAATAATGATAAAACTGTGATAATGAATGATATATATGGAAATGGAATTATATTTAAAAGATTTATTATATTATTTTCAGGAATTTCATGTTGGGAACAGCAGAGATAATTATTAGATGAACAAAGCATTGAGAGATGATGACATTGAAGGAACATATCATAATGTGAGATTACGTACACATGTTGGTACCGTATTTTCGACATCCCATGTATAATTCGTCGCCATTTTACGATAAGAGGAGCCCTTGTAATTTTATTCTACTACGAAAAATTGTCAAGGTAAGTGCAGCAAAGTTCACATTTGATATATCGTAACGTCGTATGACTCTTTTGTGAATCAGCAGATACACATGTCTATTGTGTTTTTGTTGCTTAAATAGCTGTGGCATCGAGAACGAAATGCAATATAGAAACGAAATACGACATGAAAAAATATTCGTATCTGACATCTACTGGTCAAAGCTAGAAATTAATTTTACACTTATACAAAAATACCAAACTTTCTAGCAAGAAATAGATAGATTCAAGATACCAAATAGAAAAATTTCAAAAATTCTCTATTCGATAATCAATTGCGTAATATTATATCTACTTGTACTTTCTTGCTGAAAAGCTTTCGAGAATACCGTGAAATTTCTTGTTTTATACATTTTTCAATTTTCTACGAAAAGTTTCGTTTTCTATATGTTAAAAGCAAAAAACAAAAAGATAGCGATAATATATTTTATGTGTAAGCATAATAATTGCATAAATAATTATTTCTTTAAAGATACATTTACTTAAAACGTGAATCATTGATAACATTTTTTCCGTTTCGCATTTAATTATTAATATTATATTTTTAGTTTTTGTTTATTTTTTTATCTAAAATAGCACTCTTGCACAGTTGAATATCATACTTGGAGCATTCTCAATTTATGGCGCGTTATTTCCATGTCTTGATTAGCTTTATGCTAAATACTGTACGTCATCCAACGTTCAAACATATCGCATATTCTTGTACGACGTAGTAAGTTAAATATTATATATATAATTAATTGCACATGTGAGCTTATGTATGCAATTACAAATAAGTATTGTCATTATGATAAATTTAGAAATTTATACTCATACAATTTTTAAATACCTTATTAATTCTTACTTTTAAAAGAGAATTTAATTATTTAACGCAGTTTCGAATCTCTTGCGTAAGCGATTTTTATATATATTTGTTGTATTTTATATATATATATAAAATTTTTAATATTCTTTTCTTAGAGAAAATATACTATTCTATGTAGCTCATACACAAATAACGCACACATATAAGAGAGATTTTATAATATATCAATATTCCTTGAATTCAAGAACGTATATGTAATACATACGTCATGTATTTACATTACAACACAAATCATATTATCGCGTGATCTACTTCGAGAGATATGTAGCTATCTTAGTTTTGTATCAAAGATTATTGCGATATACGCGTGTATCGCACTGTTATTATTATCTCATGAAATTCATATGATTTTACATCAATGCGATTCTTGTTAAACATTTGAAATATTTCTAATCTTATTTTTTTACGTGTTTATATTGTAACATTTAATGAACACTAGATAATTTATGATACCAGATCATTTTTTGTTTTAAACATTAATATATATAAGTAACATTTTTACAAATGGATGAATATTTAGCACATTGTTAACACACATTATATATTTTATTATGCATTATTTAGACAAGAAGATTATTACGAATATGGATTTATATTTTACAGATTTATTTATTAAAAGCTTATATTTGCTATTTTTCGACCATATATTAATGATCGCGTAAAAATTTAAAGAATACAATTATAGCAACATTTATTGCATTACATAAGATTATGTGTGATGTTTAACTTACCGAGGAAAGATTATTCCCTGTACAAAGGAGTACATTTTATTAGAAACTATTGCATTACGCGTGATATTTAATAGAAGAAAAATCGTTTAGATAAAAGTTAAAAATATAGATAATAGAGATACTGTAAAACGCGCAAGGATATGTGTATGTATGTATTTTGTATATTTTCACTCCACTCCCCTAGAAAATTGCAAATTTTTTATCGTTCTTATTTATAGATAATTATTTTATATTAATATTTAGATAGAGAAAATTAATATCTCTCAGCAATTTTATTTATTTTTTTTTGCTCTGCTTTAACTTTTGATAAAATGCTAATTTTCTTATTGCATCGTGTATTTCCATAAATATAATAATATCGTAAAGTTTCGTAAAGTTTCGTAAAGTTTATGGAATGATGACGAAATGTATTGAGTAAGAATTCGTTCAATTATACGGAAGCTGCCGCAAAAGAATTTAATATCTGCAAACACCACATTTTAAATACAACAAACGATAAGAATAAGACTTATATGGATATATAATTCCTCTAATATTGCTCTTTGATACTTCGACAAATAATGCGAATTGCATAAACAGTGTTTGACGCAATCGTTTTTAACACATATTAATTGTTTATACTGTACATGCAATTTATATGTACATACACGTAAATATTTTTCGATTCGTTAAGGATTAAAAAACAATGTTTATTCAAAAAATTATTTGTATGAAATCAAGTAAAAAATGAATTTAACGCACAACGTGTGTGAATCAACGCATGACACGTCTGTGATACTTAATCATTTGGTGTTATCAACAAAGATATAATTTTTGATAGCCTATTTTACAATGTGATATTAATAATATGAATAATATTTATTGCAGTTTTTATTTTCACATGTAATGTAGTGTAGTCGTTCATTCTTTATACATATATAGCTCATATGTCATTTTGTTATCCGAGATCGTGAACCTTCACCTTTGCACAAATGTCGCACGATTAATCTTCATCAAATTCCGTGTAAATTTCTTTTTTATTGTTGCAAACTCATGTCCTAAGCTCTTTGATGTTACAATTCCCCACAAGCCATTAAATCAACGATCGATATGTCATAGTTCAAGTACACGTATCATTCGATGTTGAAATTTTACACAAATTGAGACTTTGTAATTCAAAAATATAAATATACACATTTTTTTGTTCTTTTCTTATATAGGAACTGTAAATAATTTTCTGAAAGTTTACTTTTTTTACAAAAAATTGATTTATGTGTAATTATTTATTAAATTATTGAAATTTTTTCGTATTTACCAATTATCACGATAAATGTGCTATGTCAATATTGCCTTACAATACTATGCTTTTTAAATTTATCACGTAAAGATACGAAAATGATGAGAATATTTGCTTTTTTCGACTCTGTATTTATTCTTATTATCTAATATCTGTGGAAATTAGGTAAATATTTTCATAAAAGTTGACTTGAATAAGAAAATCTTTTCCTATTATTTTATTTTGTCTTTGAGATGCATTTTAATACAGGAAAATTCAATATAAACGTTTGCATATATTTTATAATAAAATTATAAATATTTATAATATATTTGTGAGAAAATAAATATTTATAATATTTATTATAATATTAATATTGCGACATGTTAAATATAAACACTAATATATCGTTATTACATAATATTATCGCGTGATATATCATAGTGATATCAATAGGATATAGGCAATACGACATAACGTCGAAAGAGTGCCAAGTTTAAAATGTCAGCGAGAGATTAAACGTGAATCCATAAAGTATTAACAAACTTTATTGCCACAATTTCTAACTTAATCGATACAATAAAGTTATATGAATTGATTGCGTAAAAGAAAATGCGGATTATATTCGTGAAATGTATACTCTTTTTTTCTCATATATATATTTGAACAACACATCCGTATTTCAACGTTAAAGCTCATCGTGCAAAAATGATTTATGTAATGATACGCGGTTTCTTATGTAAGTGACAACACATGTGTGAGGTCCCATCTATAATTTTTGTTTTATTGTGTTTTTTTCCATCTGTCGAAACGGCCATCGGAGCTCGTGTCACGCGAAAAATGCAGAATCGCATGTTAAAATCATGCCTGGCGAAATCGCGAGTAATTAAACGAACGTAACAATTAGACCAGGTGGTTTGCGAATTTTCCCCTTATCTCACGTATTTCATGACTGTGATAGCGTACAAATCGAAAACACTCGATACGAGTTTGAAAGCTTGCTCGCAAATATTAATCGTCGATTAATATTACAAAATTTCGAAAATTTAAAGTCACTCTATTATATATTCTCATATATTTATTATGTTAATTATCAAGAGACATTAACCATCGATTATTATCGTTCTATTTTTTATACATTGATATATCCCATTTATTCGAATTAAAATGTTTAACTTAAATATTATAATGTATAAACTTAATATTATAATGTATAAACTTAAAAATTAAAATTCGAAATAATATGTCGGTTTTTAATGAGATAAGGTTCATGAACAGTGCATAAAAAGAATATCAACGCACTAACGCACTTTGCGTTAAGCTTGCTGAGTAGAAAGAAGATGTGTAAAAATAAAAAATAATATATTAGCATGACATATGGATAATATAACGCTATCTTAAATGTTATTTTAAAGTTAGAGTAACACGACGGAGATATGCGTGTCAAACTCGCTCCGACATATGTATTTTTTTGTAAAAATGTATGAAATTTTATGGTGTGACTATACTTGTTATTACTTTTAACATTATTAACATACTATTTGTGACAAGTGACAAGTGCTTACAAAATTTTTTTGCGCGCAATGTCATTTACATATCATGTTTTTTTCCGAAAAATTCACAAGACAGAAATCTGTGGCTCTCTAATATATATTATTTTATTTTTTTATCTTACTTTATTTTTAAGCTCGAAAATGATCTGACAAAACATACGCGCACACATGTATACACATATCAATCAGGATCAAATTTGCAATATTTCGAGTTACCAAAATAAAATTTAAACGTCAATTAAGAATCGATGATGCCTAACGAATGTGAGAACCATAAAAAATTATGAGATCTGTTTCCTTTTCACTTGCACTATATTATTGCGCACACTTTTCATACATTTACAAATACATTACAATAGAATAAATATACATGCATTTGCAAAAAAAATTGAGCAGCGGGAAAATAAAAGTCCAAAAATAAAAAAAAAAGAAACTGACCTTTATGAATGAGAATTCTTTGTACCAATTGATTACGCTGTTATCGCTCGACCTTAACATTAATTTGACTATTAAATTGGAACTGATTACACACCAATCTTTCTTCGTAGTGCGAGATTTCTTCTTCGTCGTCGTCGTTGCTGCGTGCAGGAAACAGCTTCCAGACCAAGTCCGAACTCTTAATACTGGTTACCGGCGATGAGGATGGTGTGCAGGATAGCGCACGATAGACTGGATATGTAATGCTCGGCGGAGGCCTACAACGCTAATCATCGCCCCGGCAAGAATTCAGTTCTTATCAGCCACATGCAGTAATATGTCGAAACGCGAAGATATGTATGTACGTATATCTTGATTTAATCGACCGTGGCCGTTTGTTGATGCGTCGCACAAATGGGCCCGTCGTTTGCGAAATAATTTTTTGCAACATAATTTTGTTGCATGTTTTCACACGTTCGGGATCCACAACTCGGATGATCATGATTGATGTTTTCGCGGAACGGATTTTTTTTCTGCGCTTCTCATGTGTGATAATTGCATGTAATAGCGCGAAATTATCGCCGAATAGATGCAACTATAAATGAGCCGAGCATCACTATGAAGATATTGAAATGCATGTGTTTAGATTGCGTAAAACAAAATATACGAAATATAAAAATAAATATATATTTCGCATACTGTTTCGGGTACCTTCAGAAAAAATTCATCGAGTTCCTATAATAGAGCCATACTTTTGAGATTATTTAGAATCATAATTTGCATTCGAACAAATTTACCTTAAAGATCAAATGATGCATCTATCCTTTAATCTCTCTACAATGCTAATCTATATTAGTAGCATAGCAATGAAAACAGTGTAGAACAAAGTTCAAAATTAATAAAAAATCAAATATTTTTTTCATCTTTATTCTATTTTATCATATATATATATATATATATATATATATATATATGATATTTCTTCTGGTTTATTAGATTAGATTTCTGCGGGTAATAAGCCGCGACGCTGAAAGTGTGACGTATGTCTTCTGTTGTTATTTATGTCATCCGAACCACGTGCTTTGCGGTATCACCGGATATTCAACCGCAAAAAGGCGCTTAAAAAAGCATATGAAAATAAAAAGAACTTTGCATATAATGTAAAATCTATATGGCCAGATAAGAAAATATATGAAAAGCATATCTATATTTTTGTTGTAAAACGCTTGCAATATTTAATTTATACATTTCTGAGCAGCTTATTCCTTCTATCTTTATCCATATAGAAATCTGAATCTGTAAAAAAATCTAAGGCTATATTATCTTTCTACTAATGCAATTTTCTTGTGGATATGTGTGTAACTCTGATTTATTTATATGCCACTTTTAGATAATGTGATATGATACGGATATGAAAGTTTCTAGCTTATGCTTTTTGTAGTGATTAGTATATTTTTTTCTTTATCGCTATTCATAGTATTTGTATATCATTCTCAATGACTTTGCGTGATATAACTGATAAATAACTGATAGCTTCCACCTACTGTTCCCCTATCTTACTTTTGAGAGGTCTATAGACAGAAGTATAAATATCGGTTTATTATACTGAAATCGCGAGCAAATTATATACAAATAACATATTCAAAATTTGCAAGCATATCTGTGACTTTATTTAAGTGATAGATAAATAAATATTTTATTTGGATATAATGTGTTGCAATTCCTCTTTTTGTTTTGGTTAATTTAATCGCGACACTTTCCAGATTCTGTAAAAAAAATCATTACATAGTAATTTAATAATGTCATAATTTATATTGATAATTTTTAATTATTATAAATTATTATTATAATTTATCATAAATTATTGAATTCTTTTCATTGGAGACAATTCTGTAGAGTAAAAAAAGATTAACAGAGATGATGAGCAATTTCTAAAATGTCTAAGATACTTAGTGTTATGTAATATAAGAAAATAATATTTATTTAATAACACATTTATTTATTTTCTTATATGTGATAACTACGAAAATATAATACCTGAAATGCCATATTGTCCTGCATAATTTAAATTTAAATAGTCACAAAAACATCCATATAGTTTTAAGTATACCAAAATACCCTAGAAAATTTCTATTCGATACCAACCTGTGTTCTTAGTATGACGTGACGTTTAATTGACCAATCAAAACAAAAGGAGCAAAGATTCCTTTGTCCTGATTGGTCAATTGAATGCTACTCTACCCTGCGAGTAGGATTTCCGAACGCATTTCGGAACAGATTTCGGAACATAGCCTTTCATGTTTGTGGGAGATAAATTCAACCGCTTCATCTGACGGAAATTTAAATTTAAAACAACTTGTGTTTGTGTGTGTCATGTGAAAAAATTATTGATACAGCAACAAAAATAGTTTCCTCAATGCTAATGTATTCTGTTTCTTGAACGCTAATAATTCAGAAATATTTGTTAGAAATAATATATTTTATATGATACACACATCACACAATAAATATAACCTCGATATTTGTGATATATAAAAAAGTTTTGTGTTTCAAATAATCTGAAATACGTCATAAAAAAATATATACAAAGTACATCATCTCGTGTTAGTTGTTTAAGTGAACTAACAATATGGACAACGATAAGATTAATCTAGAAGAAATAATTGATAGGCAATACAAGAAATTACATGAACTCAATACGACTACAGTATTGATAAAAAGTATGTTGTTATTGCATTATTTATTACGTTGCTTATTTTATATTATACAATTTTAACAATTAGTAATAATTTATGATTGCAAAATTATGTTTTATCTCTTATAGGTAAGCACAATATAAAAGATGAACTTCAAGGAATGCGCAACGAAGTAATACAAATCTCATCTGGTATTGAAAACATGAGAAAAGTTTTGGAGGGAATGAAGAAACAGAGTGCAGATTCTAAAGTAGGTTTTTTAAATAGTTTAATTCCAAATTTGGTAATTATTCAGTTTAGCGGTCTCACCCAAATTTTTTTCTTATTAAAGAACTAAAGAAAAGTTAGAACTTTATAACTTTATTTGTTGTATGCAGGAATTATTGTCAATGCTTGAAACTTTGAACAAAAGAATTTCACACCAGAAAGAGAATGTTCCACCAGAGCTTATACAAGGTTACCAGAATGCTGATAAACAAGGATGCATTCAAATTCAAATCTCTCCCAATATACCACAAAATGCTATAAATTCAACACACAAATTGATAGAGCAAAAAATATCTGCTAATAAATACAATAGAGATATTATTGAACAAGAAACAATGAAAGATTGTAAAAGAACACTTTTTAATGAACCAGAAGTATGTCCAACGATACCATTTATCAGTGCAGAAGAATTTAATAAAGTGCCTAAATACATGATCGGGAGACACGCTTTGGAGACAATTAATAGTTTGATAAATGATATGAATAATACACTAATCACAAAGTATACAATATTATCATTGGGAAAAGTGGCTGCACAAAAAAGAGGCGAAATTAATCTATATCTACAGTATAAAAAACAAGAGTTTGATATTAAAGAAGAAAAAGGTTAGTTCTGGATCTCAACACAATTTTTATTGTATATATATAATATATATACATATATATACATATATATGCATATATTTATAACAATGTATGTTACAAATATAATACAATGTGTACATACACACACACATATATAATTTACATTAATATGATATTTTCAGGATATTTATACTTTTTCACAGCTGAAGATTATTATACGCAAACAAAAACAAAACTTGACAGAACTAAATTAAACTTAATAACTGCATTGCGCCATTGCAAACGTTTACGCGAATGCAGAATAAAAAATGAATTGCGATATGTTATAATTAATTAATATAATTTTTATTGTATATTTGTATTTTTATATCATACATATATTGTACTAAAATCTCTCATTAATTAATAATTTTTTAATTAATTATTAATTTTATGCTGTAATAGAAAAAGTTTAATTTAAATATTAATTATTATTAACATTATATAGGGGTTGTTAAAATAAAGAGTTGAAAAATTTAGAAGAGTCTCACTAAATTAAATACAAATTAATATAAATAAATTAAATGCTTGCTATTTTTATAACATTATATTGATTGGTCATAGTATGCATAAGAAAAGATGATCTTAAGCATTTAATTATGTAAATAATCAATAAACGTATTTTTGCATTTATATAATATATGTATAAATATGTAACTTTTTCTTATATATCTAATCTTAAATTATATACATTTCGAGAATAATATCGGAGACAAATTAAAAACGACAAAAAGATAGTCAATTGTTTATAGTTACCTAGCCAATTTGTTTGTCATTGAAGAAGTTGAATCGTGGTAGCACGAAAATTCGCTATTTCAAGAATATTGAGTTTGCCATGAAAGAATATTTGAATATTTGTGTTCTTTTCAAGGAAAAGGTAATCTGCTTCATTTTTTTATTGCACTATTTGATTTGCTTATCTATCTACAATGTGTAAAATAAATTTGAACAGTATACATTATAATTTTTTAATATTTTATCACAAATTAAATACTTGTAAAAATGATAAAATTATATTAAATATTAATTGTGTGAATAAGTTATAAATAAAAAACTACTCATAGTTTCCAGATGAATTTTCTAATAATATTATAAGATTGCTTTGCATATAATGTTTAATATGTAAACTTGCTTGCAATTAACAATTATTGACAGGTATTTATAAAGACTTATGAATGATTTGCAGCTATAAATATGTTCCAAGCAGAATCAATTAGTACATTAAGTGATAATGAAGATGAAATTGATGATTTGGATGGTTCTATTGTATGGTCCCAAGAAGAACCACTTTCTTCCAACGAAATATTAGAATTATCGGTCCAAGATGAAAGAGAAGACAGTTTAGCCACTTTCTGTCGATTGTGCGCTGGTCAAACCAATAATCCAATTTATATCTACTCTGAACTTGGGGAATCAATGAAATTGGCACATAAAATAAATACATGTCTAAGTGTTAAGGTATATATATAAAATATTAAAAATTTATATAATATATAATTTACAATATGTAATTTATATAATATATAATATATATAATATATTTATCATATATAATTTATAATATATAATATATAATTTATACGTATATAAAATCTTTCATTAAAATTAATTTTTATAAATATATAGCATATATGATTTGCGAATATGTATTATGTATTTTTGTAAATATATATTATGTTTCTCATATTGCAGATTAGAAAAACAGATCCATTGCCGAAACAGCTTTGTTTGACCTGTATCGAGAAAGTAAATTGTTACGATGGGTTTGACACACAATGTATTAAAGCGGAAGAAATCCTTTCAACGATGCTAAAGGAGAAACAATCTTTCAATACTTCCAATCATGAAAATCAAATTTTATCTGACCGACAGTCTTGTCCCTTATGTATAGAGGGCTACATGAATACATGTGAAAACATGTCCCAGCATGTGAAAAATGTAGAGTTAGACGAGAATGACATAATCTTAGAGAGCAGCGACGAAGAAAGTATATTTAATAATGTAAACGTCGATAAGGAAAGTGGAAATCGTTCTATTATGTTACAATGTCTAGGAAATAGGCAGAAATACTTGAAATGTGGCGCGTGCATGAATCTGTATCATACCAAGGAGACTCTAGATGGTCACAAATGCAAGCCCAGCATGCAGAGCACAATAAAGCCGTATAAGTGTCTTACGTGTGACACGACATTCAGCTTCGAGGAACGTTTGAACTTCCACGCGCAATTTCATAGAGGCGCGAAAGCGTTGTACTGCGAAATCTGCAAGATAACGTTCGGTAAAGAATTGAAGCTGTTCTACCACTATAAGAGATACCATTCCAAGGATATTAGCATCTCGTGTCTGCAGTGTGGAAAATTATTCGAGAATCAAGAGGCGCTCCGTGTGCACGTTTGCGCGGATGGTAAGAATCGGCCACACATTTGCGAGGTGTGTAACAAAGGCTTTTCCGACGGCTATACCCTGAAGCGTCACATAGTGACTCACCTGCCCGAGAAACCTTACAAATGCTCGCAATGTTCGAAGAGCTTTACGCAGAAGTCGAGATTAAACAAGCATGTCGCGAGTCATTGCATCGTTATCGAGAACAATCAGACGGTCTGGAAATGCATTCAATGCGGCGAGATATTTATCTCTTGCGACGATGCCGATGCTCATTGCAAGCTACACGAGGATAAGATCACATTGATCGAGGAGCTATCGATATCGAAATTGTATCATTGCGAATTCTGCAACAGTCACTTCACCGAAGTGGACAACCTGAAGATTCATCAGAGTAGGCACGTCGTCGAAAAACCGTATACGTGCAACACGTGCGAAACTATGTACAAATCGTTCGCGGAAGCCGTCTTACATTGGAAGGAACATCAGAGATTATTCAAGGTTCTCGTCGTCTTTCTATGCGACGTCTGCAACAAGGACATGAAGGAATTATCTCTGTTGTACAAACACAAGCAAAAGAGACACGATTATATAGCCAGATTATCCGAGTCCGGCGATGCAAAGTTCGTATGCGAACTTTGCGGAAATATATTCGGCAGGAGCGAGGACATACGGGATCACGGACGAGATCGGTGTTCCAAATTTCCCTGTGATATTTGCGGCAATCTATTGCCCACGGCAAATTCATTGAATGCTCACAAAAGGCGGCACAACGGACTGCGACCCTACGTCTGCAACATATGTGGGAAGAGTTACACTCAGTCCAGTCACATGTGGACCCACAAGAGATTCCACATGGGCGTCAAGCCTTACGCATGCGAATATTGCGATCAGCGTTTCACGATAAAGCCGGATTTGGCGGATCACACCAGGAAGAAGCATACGAGGGAGAGGCCGTTCAAGTGCGACGTGTGCAATAAGGCTTTTCTCACCGGATCCGTATTTTATCAGCATAGATTGATACACCGCGGTGATCGTAGATACAAATGCCACTACTGCGAGAAGGCCTTCACCAGGACGGAGGCTTTAAATAATCACATTAAGATACACACTGGAGAAAAGCCGCACGCGTGTGATGTGTGCGGTAGATGCTTCAGACAGAAAGGAGACATGAGGAAACACAGACGCACCCAACATAATTCTACGCAGAATGCATCTTAAAACTTTTTTCACATCTCAAATTATGCTTTTACTTTAATCATTATGCTGTCATTACGCTTGCATTTTCATCATTATGTTATGATAATAACAAATATGTACATAGTAATCTATTCATGCAACGTGATCGTACTATATACTATTGTATAATGAATACAGAACAAATTATTAATTATTACAAATTATTAATTATTACAAATTATTAATAGAACAAATTAATTTATCTGTTTTATAATAAATTACAAAGTATTGCACAGAGAGAGGAAAAAAGAGAAAAAGAGAAACGAGATTATAAAAAATATAATTAAAATATATAAAGTAACATAAAATAAATAAGGAAATATATAAGTTAAGCATATAAGTTATTATTATAATATATATATAAAATATACATATGATACATATAGCATATAAAAAAATATCTTATATAACGTAGACGTATATTATAAAAGGTACATAAAATATTGTATAGTGTCGTAAATTGTTTTCTATTTATTAGTTATTTATTATGTGTATTATTACGAAAAGAATTCTACGGCGAAACACAATTTTTTAAAGAACCGTAAATATGCTCGCAAACGAATGACAGCTGCGCGCACACGAACTCGCGCATGCGCCGGCGCGTCGCAGAACAGGTGATGTGTGCGTTGCGTTACATACTTATGACTTATGACCGCCGTCATCTAATCGTCGCGCACGGACGATCTGCTGGACGGACCTGACACACTTGGCTGTGATAATCATCGAGCCCGTCGCGCCCGCGGAATAACGCGTCGTGATGGTCTGCGAGATGACGACGGCGAGGTAGAATCGTGTTCCCGAGATCGCGGAGCTGGATATTCCTGGTACGTGAGTTACGAGAAGCTTCATCGTTAGGTGTTTCGGGCAAGTAGTCAATCGTGACGGATTAAGACGCGTGTTATCGTCGCGCAAGACCTTCCGCGAGGTCTGCCCCAGGAGAAAGATCCTCCGTCCGATGACTCGGAAAGTGTGCTCGGGCGCGACTTAACCTTAAAGCGCTTTGACATATGTATATGTATGTAACGGGCGTACGCATGTGGAGAGGATGGGACGATGTAATTGTAAACAAAGCTCGTGAGATGATGCGATCGAAAGTAACGCGCGAACGATTTTGTGTAAATTACGAAATTTATGCGTAGTAGTTTTGCGCGTTTGTTGAGTGAGTTTGTTGATAATGCGTTCGAAAGTCCGTCCTTTGCTGTGTCCTTATTAACGCGCTCGTTTTAATTTCGTCGTGGTGTTCCTATAAGGTTATGTAAGATTTTGTCGTTCTTGATGTTTCATGAAGTGAAGAGCCATGGCTTTTCCGCCTTTAGTCAGCTCCACACCTCCGCCTTTAGACAACTTCGGAGAGTCCGACGAAGATGAATTCGGAGACTTCACAGCTGGCGGAATAGATGGTATTTATGTATAAATTGATAGATCCATTAGTGTCGCGATATCAACACTCATTATCTTCCACACATAACACACACAGTAATTTTCTAATATATAGATTTATTATTACAGGCTTATCTGTTTCATCAGAGTCTCCGCTGAAACTTATCACTCCGATACAAACACCAATAACATCACAGAACGTGTCTCCTAGGATAAATGGTATTAATGAGTCACCAGTATTAGACAGTTGCTCTAAAATAAACAAAGCCTTGAAATGTGGTGTCATTGATGACCTATTGATTGTCGAGAAGGGGACGGACAACGTGAGCCACATAAGATTGAAAGATAATAGTAGCGTATTGGAAAACAATTTGGAAAACATTAGTATAACAGAACACAATGTATTAGATGTACCTAGAAATGGCGAGTCGCATAACGTTGAGACTAGTAATAGTATTGATCACGTTTGTACTCAAAATGTTTTAGCTAAGGAAAATTTTGTTGATACGGATGTAATTAGTAGCAACAATAGTAGTTTAGCTGATAGTGTAAAGACAGTCAGTGAGCAGGAGGGATCGTTAAATGATTTGGAGGCAAATGACGAGATTGAACCCGCAAGCTTGGATTTGGATGATCCTACGAGTACACCGGACATTCTACAATTGGATGATGATTTCTACAATTACGAACAGTTTAAAGATTCCAATGAATGGAACGATACTGTTTGTGTTAAAAAGACAGATGTAACGATGACAGTTTTGCAGACGGATTATGATAAGCCTAATTCCATAGATACAGAATGCAATGTAACGGATGAAATAGGAAACGCTTACACGCCATATAGCGAGAATGATGTCTGTGTCAATCATATTAATGATAAATCTACTTTTATTGATGATGAAAGGACAATTTCCAATTTTGTTACCTCGCAAGAACTTAATGTAGACAGTACTAATGTTTTTAGTCGGACAGACTGCGAATACAGTATTCAACCAAAATATATAGAGATGTACGATGTAATATCCAATGGTGAGACGAGCAAGTCGAGTAAAGCCTTAAACGATTCATTTAATTTTGATTTTACTTTTGATGATGCTCTGAGAGAAAAATCAAATTTAGATTGTACATCTATATATACCGAAGACATTTACATTCAAAAATCTAATATGAAAAGCGATGAGAGTTTTCCTAATAATGTCTGCGATAAAACCGACGCAGAAAGTATCATACAATCAAAAGAAAACGAAAAATATGGAGATGTTGAATATAATCAAATTGTTCAAGAAACAGGCATGAATGGGGCAATTGAGGAAATTTTTGCTTATGAGGAGAAAAGCTCGAGTAACGAAGAAATAAATGAACAGCACATTCCGGAAGATGACTATGACGCACATAATCCAGATAATTCCGATTTTACGGAATTTATGGAGCATAAAGGTTTTGACAGTGTATCGGAGTTGACAAGTAGTTACAATCCAATATCCATTAATAATGAATGTGAAATAGT
Source organism: Prenolepis imparis (assembly GCF_030444845.1). Lineage (NCBI taxonomy): Eukaryota > Metazoa > Arthropoda > Insecta > Hymenoptera > Formicidae > Prenolepis > Prenolepis imparis. The sequence goes on along the minus strand of NW_028141163.1, from coordinate 15,586,636 downwards.
ACAAATTCATGATTTGCATGCATTTTCATCCGATACGTCTTGTATACAAAAATTTTCATCATCTGAAGAAACTTCACTGCCATCAATTAATACATCCCTTGACTGTATAAAGGATAAAATTAATCTTACAAGTACTACAAGTGAATGTGCCACATATGAAAACGAAAATTCTGTAGTATATTTTAGCGATGGCGAATTTTATGATTTTCATTTACAAAATATGGAGCCAACAACCAGCAGAGTACAAGAAAACAATTATTCCGACTTTGAAAGCGCGGATAATGAAGATGATGATTTTGGTGATTTTACTAATTTTTCGAGTGCGACAATAGAATCGAAATTAAATGATGATGCTAAAGGAATGAAGGTACCTGAGGAGAATGACGATTTCGGAGACTTCAGCAATTTCGAAATATCAATGGATGTAGTAGAGACACAGCAGATTAGTTTGAAAGAGTCTATATGTCGGATAGAAAACAAGAACGTGAGTTTAGGAATAGTTTGTAATACAAGATAGTTGATAGTTTTTGATTAGAAAAAAATGAGTGTGTCGCTTTGGCTTAGATTTTGCACAGTTTTTATTTACATTGAATATAAATAATATAATTTAATGTACTTTTTATATATATTTCGATTAAAACAATTTCAGGCCGCGAATAAAATAGAAGATATAATAACAAATATGTTTCCAATGATTTCTGAACATCACGAGGTCGAATTAAAATCTTTAATAGATAAAACTGATAAAGTTTGGCAGAATGTGAAAAGTGTGGAGGAAACTAATGCTCTCACCTATCAATGGGCAAATAGTAATAGTAACAATGTTCTTCTAAATGCTCTTGGTATCGATTCCCGGAATATTGTAAGTATGCATACATTGCATGTATTTTAAATCTGAAAATATTTCATGTATTTATCCGAAAAAAATTTATATATATATATATATATATTTATTGTGGAAATTACAGCTATTTGGACCGAGATGGAATCCGAATATACCAAGGTTTGCTGCAAATCTTGGCTTTACTCCATTGGAACCGATTAAAGCTACCGCTGAGCCTCAGCAGCCTTCTGCATCCAACACCATCAAGATGCAGGGCACAGCTTGTTCAGATGTAAGTTGAGGCTTTATTTTCATAGGATACACATGTGAGTACAATCTACATGTTTATTAATAATTGTAATATTATATTAGGAAGTACCTGCCGCCCAATTTGATTGGAATAGTTCTGGTCTTGTAAATCCCCTAGATGCTAGTAAGTATTTATTGTAATCGTGTGTATGTGTGTGATAGTTAAGATATTACATTGAAGGAAAAAAAATCACTCATATATTTTGCTAAATCGATATAATTACATATAAGGAAAGAGAAAGAGAATATTTTCCTTTGAACAGTATTTATTCTACACGCAGTATGGTGTTGTGATATAACATGTAGATGTGTATTGAATTTTTTTCTTAAATCTTGCGAAAAATAATACAATACAGGTGGTGGTGGGTTATCCGCTCTTCTGCCTCTGGATTTGTTGTGTCCGTTTGATCCTCTATTAACACCTCATTGCTCCACACACTCCGAATCCTATCATCAGTCAGCTTGCTCAACGAATTCAGTTTATTACTGTAAGTGTTGAAGCTTTATAATGCATTTATCTTTTTGCATATGTGTATGTAATGCATGCGATGTAATGTGTGAGTGTGCGCATATTTATAATTCTTGTATTCAAATAAAAAAAATGCTTTTCATATGCGCACATATATCAAATATTCAGTAGATTCCGCTTACTTGCTTGATTTTGAATTTTTATAGTAATTATTGTGTTTGATTATATATAATTAATCACTTTATTATTATACAGATCCATCGGAAGCGCAAGAATCAAGTAGTCAGCTTGTGAAATCGCAAAATCTATCCGATTTTACTAATAGTTCGCTAAAGCAGCAAAAATCGTCTCAGACATCCAGGATAATAGAACCATTGCCAGGACCATGTACAGTAGAGTGGAAGAAGAAAGTTGAACAAGATTTCGGAGCGAAACAGAAAGGCAGCCAGTCGCATAAAACTTTGAGAAATGTTCCGTCAAGCAACAATAAGTCGTTTCCGGTAAGCAATAATATTTCCAAAGTACACGAGTATCATAGAAAGACATCGGTAGGTAGAAAAGAGAGTACGCAGGGTGCGGAACACGTGGTCATGGATCGATACGGGCGACCGATGACTGTGCAAGTCGAGACCGCAAAGATTCTGAATCAGTTACCGGACCTGTCGTTTTTAAACGCGAGAACTCTGTTGTTCAATCGTGAGCAGAAGCAGATTGTATCGGATCTAGGCGCGATGATAAATCGGAAGATGCCCGGCTGAGTAACATCGGTCTGAATGCGAGTTTGAAAGGGGCAAAGGCGAGAGAGAAACATCCCGGAGAACCTGTTGCGAATTGGACGTTTCTAAATGATACCCATACAATCAAAACGTACTTCTGCTACCTTTCAAACCTGTGTTCAGACCAATCTCTGATCCAACCTCGGCTCTTCCGTGTCTGAAAAGGATAATGAGATATGACGCGTACCTATATGAAACTGCTGTATTATTCATCTATTCGCTTGAAGGCACCGAGCAATGCACTTTGACATTCCGAACCATCATTGTTTTGTGATTCTATAGGGCTATTGAGAATTATTGTTATTGAATCCTTTGAAGGAGCTTTTACTTCGTTGTCCAATTATAATTTAATGTTGCACTGATCGTTTTGGTAAGTAAGTTTGTTCTGTTAGCTCAACGATTGCGCAATCCACTGGAGATAGCAACATTTTACACATCCTTAAATTAGATAGATTTAAGAATTCACATATATTCGGCCATGTTCTAGTCTACAGTTCTTAACATAAGTTTTATGCATTATATGTTAGGAAAGATTTGTTTAGAGGGATATATATTTTCAATAATTGCAAGCAATTGAGCAATTGAAGAGATTGTATTATATCTGTTATATCTCTCATATTAAGTTTACTATACTAACTCTTCTGAGATTACTCTCTTAGATGAGCAGACCCGAATATTAACCATATACATTTGAGATATCGCGCGTACTTTGTATGATATTCGCCTATTACAATTTCAAGCAATCGTAAATATTTCCAGTCATAATATAGAAAAGAGAAAAAATTACACATATTTAACTCTATTCAAAATAAAAACTATATACTAATCGTAAGTCAATTATCAATTAGATTGATGAGAAGATTGATATCTGTAATGAAATCGTCGAGTGATATCGCATATATCAAATTCGCTTGATGCTTTTATTGCACATTTTGAATTTCTACTATGAAACGCGTGATGTACTTAATTATGTGTAAATGTAAAAGCATTTGCATATTAAATATTAGAGTGAAACGATAAACTAATATTACCATTACCGAATTCGTTATTTATTAATGATAATATTGTAATATATATTTTATGTAAAATATTGTGGATAATATTAACACATAGGCAATCTTTGACAATTGAATCGTTGTTATCGTATCTCGCGAAAGTCCTCTATCTCTTTCCCGATCCTTGAACTTAACTTTTTGCAAGAGGGCCATACACATGTATTATATTTAATTTTATTAATTATATAATTTAAACGATAAATAATGCTACATTTCGTACAATCGTGGTTTTGATTTTACTAAATATAAGAGAATTCGTGTAAAAGACTAACTAAATTATAATTCTTAAAATATTTATTAAAAAATTATTTATTCATTATTTTATATTCATTTTTATATTTCATAAGATGCTTCTTATATCATCAATATATAAATATAATTCATTACATTAAGCAGCAATAGCTATAATGTTTATAAAAATCATATGCAATTAGAGTATATAATTAATAATACAATTAAAATTTGTATAATATATTATCACACACATAAATTATATTCTATATAATGCAATAATTTTTGTTTAACTATTTGTTATAATTTTGCTTTAGACTAGATTTTTTAATTCAAATATATAATATATAATTGATTTATATATATAGTAAATATGTGTGTGCACAATTTAAAAGAATAATACTCTATATAAGTATAGAAATTTTGAAGGAATTTCTATATATATAGAGTTTGTAAATATATTGAAATTGCACTCTCTGTTACATCTTTTAAATTAAGAAAGAGTATGCAAAAATGTTATAAATGATGTTTTTGTTAGGAAAATAGATCCTCTTGAGACTCTTCTTCTGAAAAATCAAGGACTTGTTTTGATTTTCTTGTATGATATACATCTCTATTTTGTAATGTTAACTTGTCCTTGCTAGTAGAAGGCTCAGAATTTATATCTTCACTAGAAGAGGAATTTGTACAACTCTTAAAATTTATCTTACTATTCTTTGGTGTTACTTTTTGTTCATTTTTATAATCCACTTTGCGTTTCTTTGAATTAAATGATGCAGTTCCATGCACTTTTTTGCTTTCTACATCTGATGTCTCGCTTTCGTCATCAGTAATTTCATCATATACTGATTTTGTTGTTTGTTTGTTGCTATCTAGGGCCTTCTGAAGTTCTCTAATCTTTTTTTTCTTTGCATTTAGAAGTAAAAGAAATTTCATGTAAAGATCCTTTTCCATATTATCTTTTATATTTATCATTTTTTCTATATCTGTAGTTAGCTTTATATTGTTTTCATTCAAGCATTTATTCTCTTGTTCCAATGTTAGGATCTCTTCTTGACATTTTTGATGAAGCTCCAACAATTGTTTTAAAATGTCAGAAATAGTTAGTATATTTGAAAGAGGATATACTGCAATTTCTCCACGAGTAAGAATATTTTGCTGTTTCCATGTAAATATATCATCTTGCAGAAAGAACTGTATGTCAGCATTTTTGCCAGAAAATGCGTGTTTGGTTTTCTTCAAATATATTTCAAAAGACTCATCCAAATGATTTAGAAAGTAATTGGCATTTTCTGTGTGCATCTAAAAAATAAAGATAACATCATTAGGAATATATGTAATAGAAAATATACAGGAAAATCGTCAAGAGTGACACTTTGCTTTTAAAAAATTTTTTTAAGTTTTTCAAAATTTTATATGTATATACATTTTATATATACAAGTAATATATACAATTGAATGAGTAAATATTAATCAGATTATATACCTCTCCATTCAGTGGTACCGTGCATGGTCTTAACAATATTATTTTAAAATGTGTATCCTCCCATTCTGCGTATAATGTAAAATTGCTCTTGTCCACTTGATTCACGAGCTGACTCACGCTCACATTAATCATGATTTCATTTTAATAATTCAGAAAAGATATGTAATATAAATGAAACAACGAAGGAATTGCGAAAAACATTTGATGTATGATGATCCGATAAATTTTTAATTGATTTGGTCAAAAATTATGAAAAATTAGTCAGAAAAAATACATATTTTAATATAGATTTTGTCGACTAGAAAACAATACTCTTATATTTTATTTGTGATAAAAATTGATAATGTGCATGAGCACATTAGATAAAGTTAGCGACATGTTGGAGCATGTTACGAGGCATCACATGTCATCAGCTGACGCACGCAATAACGCGCATGCGCTCGTAATACTTGACATATATATCTGCATAAAGTATGCGTTTGTATTGTTTTTTAAAAAATTCGAAAGATAAAATAATATATTTGAAAAGTTGAAATCAGATTATTACACACACATGTGCGTTTAATAACAGTTTTTCGATTTTTATGAGCAATAATACTGCCTCTTATTAAAAACGAACGATTAAGATTATTGAAGAATAATGTTAAATTTTAACTGCTCCTCTGTGAAATGTTTAAAAAATAAAAAGTATTTAAGGGGAGAAGAAAAAGAGAGAGAATCACAATATATTTTAAAATAATTTGATTATTTGAAAATGTTCGCCATTAAATGAGCGATAAAGGTTATGAAAAGTGGTAGATCATCATCTAATCAACGTAGAGTATTGATAAGACAACTCAGAAATTGTTTTGCTGAACGCGACATTTGATTTATCTTCATCAGAACAGACTGTTAAGATATATCGTGAATTATTTTTAATATTATTAACTTATATTTTTACATGTGTAATATGTTATAATTTAACAGAAGAATAACATTACAAGTTTTTATAAAACAAACTCGAATATCAATAGGGATTCTCTTGAAGTAATATATTTTACACCAACTTACATAATATATAAAAAAAGTGTAACATATGTTTGCTTGATAAGGTAAGATTGATAATTTATTAGCTATTAATTTTATGTGAAACGTGTTCTATTTAATATTATAATTATATTTACAGGTTATATATTTTGCTAACAATTAAAAATTCTCAAAATTTAAATAAAAATTTGTTAAAAATTTTAACTCATTATTTACATATATCGATATATCTGGAACTAAATAAAACAGATTGGAATCATGGAACGTTTACCATTACCAAAAGCATTAGAATCATTAGCGTGGCTAGCAGGAACATGGCGAATAGACAACTATGGCAACGGCAAATATCCAACTATGAAAGATTTCAAATATTATGAGGAAATAAGTTTTGAATGCATAGGACAACCTATGTTCAATTATACTGCTCGAAGCTACTCTGTCTCGGAACCAAAAAAACCAATGGCCATATCAACAGGTTTCTTGAAAGTGAATCCAGAGACTAATAAAGTATTTCTTATCTTGGCACATAATTTTGGTTTAACAACTATTGAAGAGGGTGAAGTAATTAACAATACCATTAACTTAAAGAGCACAGATATAGTAAGAAAGAAAGAGTCAAAACTACCGCAAGTAACACAGGTGTGTGTTTAAAAATATTTTAAACTTTTACTCATTGTCAGATTAATACATACTTAATTTAATTCATATTTATATGAGTATTGTTTGAATTATAATTATATTTTAAAAATTTTATGACTATGATTTTTTATGATTATAGATACGTAGAGAATTCAAGCTCGATGGTAATCGTTTAGAGCATGTGCTTTATATGGCAACCTCGAATACTCCAGTGTTGACTGAACATTTACGAGCAACGTATGTAAAAATGAACGAAGAGGATACAAAAAATATATAAAAGAAACGTGAACTTTTGAAATGTGAAAAATGTACGTTTTATTGTGTAGTTTTCACTATTTACTATTATAATTTTCTGTAAGTAAATAATACATTTTTGTAATAATAAGTATTACGAATGATCAAAATTTTAAAATAGCAGATAAAAACACGTGCCGAATCAATCATCTATTATGCATGCAATAATTTTCAGCGATATTATCTGTGCTCATGTTACATGACGAATCTATTATGTATCCGCAAGTTAATATTATCTGTCATTTAGATCTCAAAATTACTACAAAAAATATAGTTTACTGCTATTACATAATAACTTCATAATACATGAAGTTTATGTTACTTTGCAATCTGTTCATAATTTCTGTTGTGAGTATATCGAATGATTTACGATTTTAAAAACATTGCATGCAAACATATAATTATGTCATAATAGATGAGAGATCTCAGAAAGATATAAATACTGGATATTTTATACGGCGTATACTCCCAGTATAATTCAGCCTGTGTGCGTTTCGAGTGTGGATATACGTATTAAATATCGAAATTTTGATCACTTGCATTTGTATTATCTACCAGCCGTGAAAAATGATGCAGATTATGAAAATATTACCGTTGCACGAGTTGTTACATGTGCTGGCCTGGTTAGAGGGCACCTGGATAACGCAGGATCCCGCAGTCGGAATGTATCCGACCATCAAGTCGTTCAATTATTACGACGAGATAAATATCACGTCCCTTGGTCAACCGTTGTTCAATTACATTGCGCAGAGCTGGCATCCGGAAACGGGGACACCGATGCATCGAGAGACCGGCTTCCTGCAGATTTTACCGGGGACCAACAAGATCGCCCTAAGTTTGATTGATAATATAGGTCTGTTCACCGTCGAGCAGGGTGAATTGATGATGAACGATACCAAAACCTTTGATTTAAAAAGCACCAATATATTGGCGACAGACGCATCGATACCAAATTTTCCAACTTTAACGGAGGTACAATTTTTGTAAATGTCGCTTATCGTTAATAATCATGTTTTCAATGTTTTTAATGTGTTTTTTATTCTTGACAGACGCGTCGAGTATTTAAATTCGATGGTGACAGTTTGGAATTAATCTTCTACATGGCAACGTCAAAGACGCCAGAATTGACAGAACATTTGCGTGCGAAGTATAAGAAAATCGTATAGGACACGAAGACCCGCACCCGAGGATAGGATAAAATACTATACAAGTTAACGTTTTTCATTTTTTGTTCTAATTATCTGAGTAGAAATATAAAGTTTTCGAAAGATGCGAAATGTTAACGCATTCTTTGATGTAGTTAAATGTATACTAAAAAATTAGATCTAATTTATCAATACAATGCATTAATGCATTAATGTATTAAAATTAGTTTATACACACAAAATTATATACACGTTTTGTCTTCTATTTTACGAAGATAAATCAAGTAGACTTAAAAGGTCGGAGGTCGGCGCACAAAATACCTAGGAGAAAATTCGCGGTTGGCACGCGACGTGACCGCACAGAGAACTGCGCCACAGATATATTCTTAAGCGTATCCTTTTTCATTCGATCGATGAAATTTAGTTATATTTTATTACATTAACAGCCAATATGACTTATTGATTGTGATACATTTACGTTATGATGTCCCAATTTTTTTTTTAAATTTAAGTTGTCTTTATTTTCAGACGATTATAGAAATATAGTGAAGGGAATTTGATATAAAAAATCGAACTATAAGAATATTTTTACAATACTCTACATATTAAATGATGTGATAACGAAATTTATCAGCGCGTCTAGTTTAATTCAATTTAAGATCATAATTTAAAATCAAAAGAGAAATAAAAGAATTAATTTTGATTTTTGCCTAAAGAGTTCTGTGTTAAAAATTAGCAAGTTAAAATGAAGTGAAAAATGTTCATTTTAACTGCAAGGCTGAAAATTTTTCTCTTACAATTAGTTAAAAAAGAAAATATGAAATAGTGTTACTAAATCGATTTTTTATTTCTCTTTATAATTGAATTTAATTATATGTATAATGTATATACACAATTATTTTACTTAATATACTGTATATTCCGATTTTTTTAATGGAAAGAACGCGTGATTCATATCAATTTGAGATGATAATCGTGGGTTTAAATGCGTCGAGAATGTATATTTACGCGTTTCATAATATCATGAAACCTGAATTAAATAACCGCTACTGCTTAGTCGCAAGAATTCACTCGGCACAAGGGGGTAGGGAATGTAACACCTGCGTGTTTACCCGCTGAAATAGCCCCGACCTGCCACGGTAGAACCGATGTCGATCGTGACAGTTGCTCGCTGCATCGGCCTGACGAAGGATCATTCTCCAGCACGAGGACACGGAAATTGATCTTCAAATACCTCACATTACAAAACCACAAGTGCTTGTTACATTATCATCATCGTTCATCGTCATATGCCGCCATTTATTCGAGACAATTCGAGCATCTTGGTGACACTTAAAATACGTACGTTCTTTTGCGTAAATTTATTTTGCAATACGATTTTTAGATTGTTTTTTTTAAAATCATTTTTGAGAAAATGTGTTGTGTATTGAAATTATTATACAGAATTGTTGTTAATTTTTAACATTTCGAGAAAATTCTATATTTTTTTGCTCGATTTTTTTTTTGCATGTAAAGGACTTCTGCCTTTATTTTAAATATATATTTATGTAATAAATTTCTTTTATTTTAGACTTCAATAATAAATTGAAAAGGGATTAATATATAAATATAAAATAAAAGCCAGACGTAGATATTAGGTGTACAAATCTGTTTTTAAATTCTTTTCTAATTATTTTAAACATTTCGGTCTTTTCTTTAGACCAAAACGTTTAAAATAATTAGAGAAAAATTAAAAACATTTAAATTTAAAAACAATTTTGTTGCATCTAAATCTGTGCCTGGCTCTTATCAGTCCTTTTCATATCTATGTAATTTTGTTTTTATTTTAAATATATATTTATATATATTTTCTTTCACAATCTCTTTTAATTTAATTAAAAATGTGTATGTTTTGTATCTCTCTCTCTTAAATTTATCTTATTAAATGTATATTCCTTCGAAAGAAGTAACATATTTTACAAATAATAGATCGAAAAGGCTGTGATATATAAGTACAAAACACATTATAAGAATCAGGCACAGAGATATGCAATAAAATTATTTTTAAATTTCTCTATACTTATTTTGGAATCAACTGACTTGAGTACTATTTGTGTAATTGCGGAAGTAAGAATGTTTACTCCTGTTTTGATATGATGCTGAGGATGGATCGAAACGTTTAAAATAAGTATAAAGGAGTTTAAAAATAATTTGATTGAACCATATATTGCACAGTATCTGGTGCCCGGTTCTTATCAGCTTTTTAAATATCTTTTATATTTTGTATAATAATTTGATTTCATTCAAGGTACGGCTTAAGAACTATGGGAAGTGGAGAAAAGTAGAAACACGTTTATTTCAAGCCTGCATCATTCGGATTCATTCATTTTCTTAATGGAGATGCTAAATTATTAGCATACATAAGACTAATGATCTTGTGTTTCGAATCACATTGCATTTGATCTACGCGCAACTTGAACTTGCGTCATTGAATCGATCGAGATCACCTCTCGATGCGCTCAATCGACTTTAGACTTTTTGACTTTTGAATGGCGCGTAGCATGGCACCGCTTTACGATGGCAATGACTATTACAAGAGGATGTTTGAACTTCAGGAGAAACTGCGAAAGAGGCAAGTACACCAAGCTTTCACGAAATAATACACTGAGTGCGTCGCAAGAAAATAATTATGAATATTATGAATTTTTCAGCGAGGAAGAGAGAATACGATTGGAACATCGATTCAACGTGCTTGTGCGAGAATCTCATAACAGGTGAGCGAGTATCTTGATTAATTCGAAATTAATGAAGTCTCTGAACTTAAATTTTCAATGTTGTTGAGAGATTTGAATATGTAATAAGAACCACTGTATAAAGTCTGTACAATATGTCATATGACACGAGACCTATATTGTGATTTGATTCATAAAAATTAATAGTAATATATATTATTCTTTTAAAATTTATTTTTTTATTTTCTCTTTCAATTTAAACTTCTTCAAACCAATCTTGTTTTCGAAGAATAAGAAAAAAATATTTTTCTATTGCTTTTTAAATTTTGTTTTATGATATATTGTATGCGTAATTAACTACACTAATAAATAAGATAAACTTTAAATAAATTAAATTATAAATTACTTGATAAAATCTACTTGTTTAACAAATTTTTTGAATTTAAAATGCGGAAGTTAGAGCGAATAATTTCGTTTAATCTAATGCAGCAACGATGTAAAGAAAATACTCGATATCGATTCAATGGCAACCCGGTTTTACGCGGGATGTTACGATCAATAACGCTGCGAGCTTAATCTTATTCTCGTCATCGTCGTCCAACATATCTCCATTTGCGAATTCCGTTTTCTCTTTGTTTACGTGTCCCGATTCGTGTCTGGCCGAGACATCCGAGCACTTCATCGATCGCGGAGACAGGATAAGAACGCGCACATATTTCATGCCATACGATAGTGAGCGTCTCCGTTTTAAAGGGATACTTTAGCTAGGCATGACACGACCTTCCGCCTTCAAGGTGTCACGAAACACTCTTCGATTGTACGGAGGTCGCATTAAATTCTTGATTGATTAATATAAATAACCGAAAAGAGAATCGACTTAAGAAAATAATACATAATTTTTATTTCTAATAGTACTGTATGTCTGTAAAACTTACATATATTATGTTATATACGTATGAGAGAAAAAAATATTTCTTCAGTGAAAATACTTGTGGAGCTTAAACTGATTATTCGACGTAGCTCGACGATTTTCTGATTTCAGACACAATGCTTGCATAAATCAATTACGCATGAGATATATACAATATTTAGAGGAACAACGTACGAGAGATGAGAGGAATCATAAGCTTCTCGCAGCATTGGACAAGGTCATGAACAAGCTCGCGTTGATAAGCGCGAAAAAAGACAGACTCAATGTTTTCAGAGTGAGTGTCTTATTATTTTAATTTGCGATTTATAATTATTTAAAAAAATTACTTTATAATATTATTTTTCTATTATAAAAAAATATTAAATTTATTGCATTGGAAATAAGATAAAATAAGCTGTTAAAAAGTACCGGCAATTATATCCAAAAAATTTACCTACCGTTTTAGCTTTTTCTAAATTGGTTCACTAAAGAGAAATTAATATTTCTTCATTCATCTAAGAGTTATTCAGAGATTTCAATAAAATAAATTTTGAAAAATTTCTTGGAAAGAAAAATTTATTTTATCCATATTTATAAGAGTTCAAAATAATTATTCTTCTATATTCTATAGGTATAAAATAAAAGTAGAAAAATTGGAAATAGAAAAAAGAAAGTTAACTTAAGTTTTTAATTTTTTTTCAATATATTTTGATTACATAATAAAAAAAATATGACAAATATTTTGATATCTTAAATTTTCTATGTATTATACTGCACATATGTATGTACTTTTCTCTTATAATCACAAGATAGCTGTTAGTATCAAATAAGTATCAACCTATCCCTTCTAAGCAAAAATCTTGGCTCTATTCCAGAAGCAATATGAAGCTCATTTGCTTCGCGTTTACGCCAATCGCCAACAACCTGGTAGCGTTACCGAAGACAGCGGTATCGTCAGTCAAAATGAGGATAAATACACGAGGAAAATCGTCACGGTAATGCAATCTGATGTAGCATCCGCGGAAACGAGAGACCTTTCGTCACCGCGAGTGCATCTGTCTACTCGATTGAATCAACCAAAGTCTACCTCCACGTCCAAGTTGCATGATCAAATTGCTGTAAACGGCGCTTTATTAAATAATTCTCCGATCTTGCCAAGTACATCATTAGGTGCACCTCTCGGCGCCGATCATCATCAGACGTACGCTCTACGGGAACCGCATGTCTCACTGGTCGGTCAATCGAGCGAACAGCTCACTCAAGTGTCAGCAATTTCCTCGCCAAATGCTCGTCAATATTCGCGAACGATTTCCGCTTATGACGGGACTCTTCAAGATGTTCAGGATGGCAAATTTCGCGTATCGCACACGAAAACACCGATCTTGCAGACGACGTTCTCGGATCAGATTCAACCCGATGCTGTTCCCGTTAATCGATTCTTCAGAGAGCACGTAGAATCGGTGCAAGCGTCTTCTGGTCTCTCGGCGAGAGCGCAATTTCCCGCTGGGGATGCAGCGCGATACGAAGAGGCTGTTCCACGACGATTCGATCCCTTGACCGCGTTACAACATCACGATCCTAATATATTGCTATCTCGTCCGCAATCGCGAATAAGGGAACACAATCTGTCCGATTTTGCGGAACCTTCTTTAATGACAGCGAAATCGAGTACGTATCGAGTGGATCCCAGTATAAGTGTCGTTAATCAAGTCGGTCCGTTACCGGGATATATGGATTATACTTCAGCGAGTCCTCAGAAATCAGAGGATGAAGGATCCATTCGTTCCCTCACCAGCGACGACGTAGACGATCTGATAAGGCGTAACGAGCATCTATTCTTGAAAAGCGCGGACGGTGCCAAGACTCCACGTCGATCGCCGATCGATGTTTCGGGATTGTATAACGCTAATCTGGACGAGAACGGCAGGACGAGGACGACGGCGATACTGGAGAATGAACTGGACCGATACATCGACCAAATTCGGAAAATTCATCGGGAGCACGGGGTGACGAGTCTGGAGGAGTTGGATCACGAGCAGAACACTAGCGGTGATCTGCTGAACGTCACTCTGTCGGAGGATGCTACGGAACTTCCGGTCAAGGATCGGGCGAAAATGAAGCGAATGTCCGAGGAGATGGATAAGATCCTGGCGTTGGCTAGCGATCTCGCGTCCAGGACACCTGGACTGAAGGAGGTGACGCGAGATACAGCCGGGCAAAGCGGCAGTGACAACTTACCCGCGGAAGTTGCCGGGAACGAAATTAAACATCGCGAAGCGACGACGGACGATACATTGCAGCTCGAAGGAAAACGCGAGGCCGAAGGTTGCGGGATCTCGGCAAAGAACGAAATTAGAGAAGACGTTGCGACACACTCAACAGAATTAGAGCAAACGCGTAGAAACGCGGAGATTGCGAAAGAGAGCTGGAATGCGGACGATTCAGCCGAGTCTCGAGAGCGAAAAGTATCTGTTATGAAGAAAGACGACATGCATGAAAAGACAGCTACGTCCTCGACTAATGAATCACAGATCAATGATGCGAAAAATGCATCGGAGAAGGAACAGTTCGATCTTGTTACCGGTAAAGAATCGAATATCGAAGGTCTATTCGACATCGCCGAAGAATTGGCTCCGTGGAATCTCGCGAGCGTGCAAAAGAATGTTCTAGAATTAAATTTGGACGATTCTGACGGAGATCCAGCGGTGAAGAAGGATGCCGAAGAGACGGAGAACAGAACTGTCGATGAAATTGCGAGCGAATCGCCGTTCATCGAGCAAAGCAGCATAGATGATAAAGTGGAGAACGCGCATCTTCCGCAAGATACGCTTCCTCCGGAGACGGAATCGAAGAAGTTGGATGCGAGCGAGTCCCACGAAACACATCCCCCTATCAAGGATGCTGAAGACAGCTTTCAAATTTCGAATCAACATGAAGCTGATGAGTCCAAGATCGCATCCCAGGTAAATGAGGAACTTGGCGAATCAAGGGAAAATAACGATGAAAACCGAGATCACGACGACGGGAAGATGATCTCGAACCAGGAACCTCGAAGCGATGATCGATCTGAGAATATGATAAAAGATAATGAATACAGTGCCGAGCAAGCATACGTCGAGGATCCGAGCCAAGAGCGACAATACGAGCAAGATTCAAACGAGCAATATTATGAACAAGGTATGTCATACGAAGGAGGCAACGTTAGCAACGAGGAATACGAGAGATACGCCACGCAAGGATATGCTCAAGAGGGGCAGGAATATGTCGAGTACGTGAATGATCAATACGAACAATATCCTGAAGATCCCAATAATCCGCAATATCAACACGATCCTAACGCACAATACGAGCAGGATCCGAATCAACAGTACGATTACAATTACGACCCCAATCAAGGATATGGAGATGATCCCAACCAGCAATACGATCCTAATCAAGAATACGGGGACACTTCTGGTAATCAGGCGTACGAGTACACCGAACAAGTTTCATACGATCCTAATCAGATGTATGATAATATGTACGAGCAAGAGTATAAAGAAGAGCAGAGCAATCCTAACGATAACGTCGAAAATCGCGGAGAAGAACCGGAAGCAGAAGAAACCTCGCAGAGACAAGCGGATCCGGAGTCGGAACACAAATCGGGCAGAGATGAAGATGAACCGCAGCAAACAGATGCAAACGGGACGAAGAAGAAGAAGGACGTGATTAAATCTTTGCTGGATTCTGACACAGATACGACGATCGAGAGGAACGTCTCGAATACGGAAAGTGATTTTGATTTTAATTAAATATATGCATCAGCAACGGTAAGATATTAAATTTTTATACAGAGATAAAAGTGCAGTAATCATAAGATCTTGTTAATAAAATTAAATGCATCAAAGAAGAAGGTGACTGAATCTACGTCGAAGTTCAATATCGATTGCACCAGAAATGTCGCGAGTACGAAACAACAACGATCTTAATTAAAATATGTGCAATATCTCTCGAAGAGACTGCTAAGTTAAGTATAGATGAAGAAAAGTATAGGAATCCTCTTAATGAGACAAGTCTAGTTCAAAAAATGCTTTTGAATCTTTGCTGAATTTTAATATTTATTTCGCGAGAAATGCTTGAAATATGGATTAGAGCTTTAATTAAAGAATTGTAGTAAACGACAAAAATAATTAATTTCGTCGGAGTTCCGCTTGAAACACTTATCGTAAATATCATATTTACATATGTAGGTGCAGAATAAAATGATAAAACAGAATGCAAATGAAAATATATATTATTTCATAGACGCTTCATTATTTTTGATTGATTTAAATTTGAATATAATTAATTATACGCACATACGAGAGAACTGCACATCTATAGAATTGTAAAAAGGTTCGTTTTTGTTAAAAATAACATAGATTTAATTGTAAGAATCGATTATTATTAAAGATATATCTATTAAGTTTAAAAGAAATTATATTGGAATATAGTTTTTATATAGTAAAGAAAAGATTATAATTAATTAATTTTAAACGATTAACGATACTTCTAATATATTAGTTATCTCTATCTATAAATTTAGAATATAAAAATGCTAGTAATATCGAAGTAAAATAAACACTATTAAGATTTCTCTTATAAATAATCATTTAGAGATCTTTATTCCGTGCTCATTCAAAATATATATCTATTTATAGTTTGAACAATAGATGTACAATAAATTAGCAAATGTGACATTTGATAAGTTTACTTATATATTAACAATAGTAATAATTAATTTATATCTCTTTCTATATCTCTTTCTCATTATATTCTTTAGAACATATACATATATGTACATTATAATAGAAACAGAAGTAATCAATTTAAATTTATTCTCTTTTTAAGAACAATTTTAAAAGATTAAAAAATACTTATAAAATTAACAGAGATTAAAAGACGCTTGTTTAAAATTTAACTGAAGAGTGCAAATGTATTTAAGATTGAGAAACTGATTGTATTAATTAATTGGATTAATTAAGTGTTTTTCAGTTGTTTGCATGTAAAAGACGGTATACATGTGCGGTCTCATCGTGTTCCGTATAATTAGCGCAGCACGACGGCGGCGGTCAGTCGCGCGGTATGGATTTTCATGGGATCGACGGAAACGAGTCTGCGCCACTCGTGCGATTTTCGCAGCTGTGTCGCGTCTCCTCGACCAATCACGCTTATAGTATCACGCGCATCACACGACGGACGCAGTGCCGTAAGAGCCGCCGGTGAAGAGGTTCTTGATCGTCCAGGTCTTTCGTCCGTCCCACCTTAGATGTCTCGAGAAAGGTAAAGAATAAATTACGCTTCCTTGTATGAGTTTCTCTCTCTCTCTCTCTCTCTCTTTCTCTTTTTTCCTCGCTTTTCTAGAAATTACAAATTACGTGTAGAATTGTGCACCGTAGAAAATTAGACACGATTTATTATATATCTATAAATGAAGTGGAAGAAATTGATATGAGATAGCAATGAATGATTGAGAATTCGCGGAAGAAAGATAGAACAATTCCTATTAGAATCTAAAAAAGCATATATATATATATATTTAAAAAAAATCAATTGTCAATTCCATTCATATCAAACGGAAGATAGTTTAATATATGTGTGCATCGATATATATACGTCACTTCGATATATATCGAAAGTCGCGGACTCGCATACACGGCATACGTCATACGTCAAGAGTTCGCGATCGCACGGTGACGCACACAAGTGTGTTTACGCGCAGCTGACGGTTCTCCGGACGTAGGTCGAGCGGAAATCTCGCGCGTCGCGTCATCGTCATTTATCTCGCGTCAATTATTTCTCATCTCACATCGAACGCGACGCGAATTCGTCGAGTTCGAATTAATCGAACAGCGTGAAACGCTATCGCCCACGCTGCCGCGCGTTGCGCCACCTCTCGCGATTCGTTCTCACCTCTCTCTCTCTCTCTCTCTCTCTTCTCTCTCTCTCACGCGTTATAGCTGTTTGCTGTTTCTCATCCAGAGTATTCTGGAGCGCACGACGCATCTTCTCCGTCTCCGTTCGCAGAGCAGAAATGAGTGAAACGTAAGTGTGACGGTTCGAACAACGCGATAACTCGCAGATCCGCGACACGAGTGTATAAAGACAGCAGAATCGATAACGAGCACGAGTCAATTATTGGTGCATCATCTCGACACGCGTACGGAGAATCATTAGCGTATCGATTGGATCGGTTGGCACGACCCACGTGTGTGTGTGTGTGGTGTGCTCGTTCTCTCGCAAAAGTCGCTAATGGCGTATATAATGACGGAGGATTCATTCATGTGAGCGAGAAAAGTGCATGTTTATCGGGGTTTAACCGGCCTATTTAAATCCTACATTTGTTTATCGCTGTACACATATACCGGTAGGTTTAGTAGTAAGGTAAATATTTATTCGAACAAGACATTTTCTTACAATGACATTTTAAAGAGACTGAACGTTTATCTCTTTCTCATGTCTCTCCTTTCTCTCTCTCTCTCTCTCTCTCTCTCTCTCTCTCTCTCTCTCTCTCTCTCTCTCTCTCTCTCTCTCTCTCTCTCTCTCTCTCTCTCTCTCTCTCTCGTGTCAGCTGAGCGCGTGTTAACCTTAAATTTGGAAAGCATTTTTTGATATTGAACGTATCAGTATTAAAAAATTGAAAATTTAGATGTTAATATAACGATGATGTATAAATATATATTATAAGAAATAAATAAGCATATGTGGTATCTCAGGTGAAGATTTAATTCATTCAATCAAACGAGATTAACAAAAGACAATTATCGATTTTACACAGATATTACTCTCGTCGATTAAAATATTTAAACAAATTATAGAAACCATATAATGTAATAAAAACTTCTTTATTACAAGTCCGTATAGGCAAATAAAAAATTCTTGCACATTGTCTTTAGATACATGTATATACTTTCAAGTCATAGGTTAACACATTGAGTATGATTAGCTGGCACGCAATGTAAATTGATTGAAATGTAAATTATGATCAATTTTGAATATACACGATAAAATTCAAACATTATTATATATATATATGTCATCGAGTATATTCGTAAATTTACTGCGTGTGCATTAATTGTCAAACACATGCAGAAAAATTTTCCACAATCGCCATTTTTTAAATTTTTCGAAAATGTATCCACACCAATTACAATAACAAACACGATTAACTCCTTCTTAAATAAACGCGAGTTAAGTTTAATTAGCAAACCGAGCCCTATACTTATAGAGTTACAATTCTATTAAAAATCAAATTAATCGGAGAATGACGATGTTAATAATATGTTAATTATATAAAAATATCTTGTCAACTTTACTTAAAAATAACTTGTTTACTTTACACTTGTCAGCATCAGATCAATTGATGACTTGTTTTCGCATTTTTTTCAATAATTTCTTTTTAATAATTATATGATAAATTATGCTTATATATATATATATATATATATTTGTTTTATTTGAAGAATTAACAATTATAATTATAATAACACAAATAATAATTATGTCAAATTCTTTGTTGAAAATTGTTACAAGTAAATTTGTGCGCAGTGCAGTTTTATTTCACATTCTTCAGTATTTCTTTATCACGAGATGCAATCTCGCTGATAAGAAGCATGTTAATTCAAGTATATATATGAAAAGAACAAAGTACATAATATACCATGTTTGATAAAAACAGTACCATGAACGTAAAAAATCATTTCTATATTTTAATTGTTGCACTAAAGATGATTTAATTAATAGCGTCCTTAATATTTCATTTACTTTTATTATAATTTATGATTATAGAGTATATTAATAATTTTCAGCACATAGCTTAATTATAAAAAAAGGATAATAATCACGAATATGGAAGGAATAATGTAGAAATTATAAAAACATATAATATTTTTAATAGATTTGTACTTCTTAGAATCTCTTATTTTTTATGATTACAAAAAAAAAAATAAATTTTATCATCGAGTGCTTATCGAAAAATACGTCACCGTTGCGGATAATTAAATAAATGTGACAAATTAAGATGACGAATTTATTTGCAGAATTATGGAAGACATGGTGACTGTGAATGGAGTGAAGGAGCTGAGCAGCAGTGCTGACAGGATTTACTACGAATTGGATGGCGAAGGCGATGCCGATAGCTCGACGACTCCGAGTCACAATGTGGATCATCATCGCGATCGTGAGTACTATATCGATTGTTATTTCACAGTGTCTCTTTTTTTTCACTCTTCCTTTTTCTTTTTCTTTCACCCGCTAGTTCTAATCGATAGCGGTGCGATAAACGAGGCGTTATGCAATCATACGAAACAGTCACATACAAAAATTATGTGAGACAGGATAATAAGATTCTATGACGGACCTTTATCTATTGAAGTTTTCCTTTAATTTTTTTGAAATTTACAACTTTCAAATAGTCTTTGACGTCGAAAAGAAAAATTATTGCACAATTTCTTTTATGAATGATGATAACTTTAAGATTTTAACGATTACAAAGACATTCTTTGATTATTTTGGAATCAATGTTTTCTTAGCGAAAAATGTGTTAATTAAAAATTGATTAGACACTATTTTTTTCATAATTTCGCACGTTTTAAATCGACGTGACGGTCAATCACCTTCGTTTGGATATAATTACGAAACGAGCGCAAAACATGCTTTCGCTAAATGATGCATTATGATAGTCACGATTCGCGCATGACTACAACAATTTATCTTTCTCTCCCTCTGCCTTTCTCTGGCACGAAAGGTGAAGTTAATTAAAGTTCGCGAAAGCGGTAGAAAGATCGATATGAATTATACATATACAATATAGCAACCGCGATAAGAAAACGAATGTCTCGTCGATCTTCTGTGCGGACTATTCGTTGATTCCTAGTACCAGGTACACAAGATTTTATTACAAATCTGAAAAATAAATCAATATTATAAATAAAATATCTAAAATTGTGAAAAATCACAATTATGAAAAATCACAATTTTTTGCAGATCGGTAAAAACGAGAAAAATTGTGGAAAATTATTTAATGGATACTATTTTTGGATATGATATGTTTTATTATTGTGCCAGCATCATCATTAATCATGAAATTTGTCGCATGCTGAACCTTGTATTCCATAGTTTCGTTTCCGACCTATTTTTAATATCGAGAAGTCTTAATTGAATTTTAAAATAGATTTATTTTATACGTTCTGTCGATTGACGCGAGCGAAAAGGTTTCGGAAATTGGCAGACAGCCTAAGAGTTTCTCTCTGCAGACGGCCGATAATATTTTGGTCGTTGTTACAATGGTGCCATCGGTGCTCGTTTCTCGTCTCGTCAGTACGAAACGAGACTTTCAGAATAGAGGCAAGACAACGTGCAGATTAACGACGTAGAAATAGACCGGGATTTAACGATAGTTTTGCGATATCCTCCATTGAGTTACGTTAGTTATATAAGCATAGTTGTAAATCTTGAAGGTGATGTAATACGTGAAATTTGGAAAATCTCGAAAACACAGCTTCCGCATCTTGTGTAGTCAACGATAATCGTGAATCTTGAAAGTTGTGTATGTGAAATTTTGAAAATTCCGTGAAAAAAGCAGCCAATTTAAAGATTGGCAATAAATGGCTAGCAAAATAAGCTCCGCTAACTAAAGTCTTGTGAGTTTTGCAATTTTTGATTTAATTTAATCTCTATTCAGTTAGGTAAAGTTATAATTTCCGCGACGTTAATAACAAATACTTTTTTTCTCTGGACAATAAATAACTCAAAGCTCAGTTAATGACTTTGAATTACGCATTTCTCTAAACGATTAAAAAATTAATTATTATATCGAGATCAAATTGAAATTTAGCAAGTTCAAATAAAAATAATTTCTAATTCAATTCTATAATTTCTTAACGAATTATTTCAGCTATTCCAAATCTCTTATTATTTATTTATTATCAAATTTATTAAAATTGTTGCCCATCATATTGAAATTCGCAATTTTAGTTGAATTGCTTTCTGAGTAAATATTTACACCGCTCATATTTTATTTTATTCGGCGCCAGATATTAACAAACATATAATATTCATGCTTCATGATTGTGCTGAATAATTTGTTATATTTTGCGCTTTCGAATTCACGCGTTTCAAAATTGTTCGAGCGTTACCTCGTTGTTGGTTCGCTTTCGTGACCTTCGTAAAGTAATGTTGGCACGAGGCTTGACGAGCACAATGATTAGCGGTTATTTAGCGCGATGCCTTCGGCGTAGCTAAAAACGCGCCGCGACATCGCGCTATTAAAAGTCACTTTATCCGCATCGAGTTCGCGTTCCTTGTCGCGTTTGTATAGTCGAAAAATTTTTTCCAAATCATATAGATATCACGCGAGATGTCGCAGAAAATTTATTTATTATATAGCATACCTTGGTGAGCCTCTCGAAGATTTTTGATTATTAGGAGGGGCAGGTTCAGTCGAATATAATTTCGACTTTAGTGCAACTTACGCTGCATCGCAGAATCGCGTGACTCGAGGGCGACTTCGAGGGAGAAATGTCAATCAGGGGTGTGACCACTTCGGAGAGCGAGGCGTTCCTTGGTTCCTTGCGTCTACCGAATTTTCTAATCGATCCGGATGAATTTTATGAAGGTAAAAAGCGAGCGCGAGGGCTCGTCAGATTCTGCTGCAACGATATTATTAACCGCTTCATGTTGGAATCGAATTGGCGAAACGCATTCGTGCCAGTCTGAATTTTTTATCGCGAAACTGTCTCAGATAGCGACATTTCTCCGTCGTGCACTTTTTTATTAACGTAACGTATTGTGAATAACAGCGATGACGAATCTCTGTCCGTTGTCGAATCATTAGCATTATCTTATCTTGTCGATAGCATGACTAACAACCGCTGTATCTTAGCTTTTCTTAATTTCTCAATTTATGATCAGATTACGGTGTGTTGACAAGATGTGCATATTTCTATAGATAGAAAAGAGATGTATAACTGCGTCTCCTCGGAATTTTCCGACATGATTCACACTGCGTATCCTTCCCAAAGCGTATCTAAAACTCTCCAAATAATTCAAGATATAAACTCTCATCAGTGGTAAACAAAGCTGCTTACTAGAAATCATTAAAATAGCACTTTATTCTTGACTTACGAGAATAAAGGGAAAATGTGTTAATGATTTATAGTATTAGGCAAAAATTGTTTGGCATTGATGCAATTATTTCATCCAAATGAGGTAGCGTCTAGATAACATAGTTATTACGAGAAAATTTCAAGTAATTTATATATATATCATGATATTAAGACTGAGACATATATTATGGCATTTATCTGATGTTGCGCAATCGACAGTTCTTTGGTAGTTTACAGTTAAAATACGAAATTAATTGTAGGGAGGACAATTTTTATATTTTTATTTTATTAAATTTATATTTTATATACAATTATTAAAAATGTTAATAAAATTAAAAATTAAAGATTGATTATTAAATAAATAAAATGAAATAAACAAAGTAGAATAATATGAAATTAATTGTAGGAAGAAAAATTTATATATATTTTTATTTTATTAAATTTCGAATCAATTATTTTAAAAATTCCAAAACTTTCATTTTTAAAATTATAAAATATAAATTAATTAATAAACTTTTATTTATAATTTTTATCTTTTATAACATAATTTGTAAGCTCCATTTTAAACACAATCTACATTATCAATTAAAAGTATCATAACTATAAAACTTTTTAAGAGAATTATTTTATTTTTAAGACTTTTTATGTGCAAATTTACAGAATTTAAATACTTTAATCAGAATTTCGTATATTGCCTAGAAATCATCATAATATTATGTAAGAAACATTTATAAAGACATCATAGTGTGATATTGAAAAATAATTATATAACTGAAAATATATATGTGCCTAAAATCACAATACTTTCCTACATATCATCACAAATTGTGAAATTGCATTTAAAGCGAATCTCCCAAATCATAAATTGAATCCTTTAATTCCGAAATGTTTTATGCGCATCTACTGCAGTAAACTTTGGCAATCTGACAAGGATGATCTTTCTTTGGCCTGGGTATATTAACGTCGTACTAATAGGTATCAAAAATATCAACGTCGACTTATTTTCGTTCCGCTATATATTTATATAACGCACTCTCGTACAAACCCTCCTCTCATGCGTCAAACGAGGAAATGCCGGCGTCTTCGATGGGAAAGATTGAAGCGAGCTTTGCAAGAGTACGGTAACTGTGCCAAGAGGTGGTATTGATCTTTTCCGCGGCTACGTCTAGCCACTATGCCACTTTTCTTGGCGCGTGCAAACCCCGTACTGTTGCCAGAAATTGAATCACGCAAATTCACACGATTGCCATAAATAGACGTAACCGTATAGAATTCGATCGCTTTCTTCGACGCCTCGAGGAAATTTCCGCTGCCTACTTGTTGTTAGACCTGGTTGCGTCATAATGTCGTTTATTGTTAGGGGATTTCAGTTAATTAAATAGAAGTTATCGGTATATAGATAGTTATCAAAAATGCTTTCGTTGGCATATTAATCATCTATGTATATATATTAAAATTCTATATTCTACGAAATTTTTTAAAAATTGTGAGTATTATATATAATATATTTATCGAATATTTTTAAATTTATGGACTTATTAATGCAACTAACACTGCAACGCGTTGGTTTCAACCTTGACATTGAATTGTTCTGCGATGAATTTTTTAACACTGAGTTTTCAAAGTCTCTTTATAATTAGATCGTGATATGTAGCGTAAACACTTGTTATAATGTCGGAATCTCTCTAGTTATGCATGATAAAATCGATCGATAATCATTATCATGCTGCAAGAGATAGCGAGAGAGAATCGCAAGAATTTAATAAAATAATAAGTTTTTTACTTATTTAAAATTTTCGCCGCTTTACTTTACACAAATAAATCACATTTTCTTTTACTTATATTGGTTTTCATGATATATTTCATAATCAGATTATAGAAGGATTTTTTGCAAATTAAATCTGATTTATTCCACGAAAAATTAGTAATTACACATTCTAAGAATATATACATCATGTGATTTGTAATATGATTTGCATGATGTTAATGTCACCCATTGCAGGAAATTTTTCGCGCGAATCGAGGCCGTGAGCACCAATTAGTGCAACGCGCCGTGTTTGGTGCACGCGAAAACCGTTTGTCACGACAAAAACGGTATTCCGCAATTACATCATTAGCTATACTATACAATCATTGAGGCAGCTCATGAGTCTTACAAAAAATGTACGCGTGTATGAATTACGATAAAAAATAGCACACGAGAAAGCGTTATTGTTCATTATTTACGTCCTCAACTTTGAAATATGTATGTTTTACTCTTGGGTAATATAAAAATTTATTATCTTTTTTATGATTCTCTCTCTCTCTCTCTCTCTCTCTATTTTTCATAAATATAATATTGATCAACATAATATCGAAGAGATCGATATTTTTTATTGTACTTTTAATTGAAACATTGATTAGTGTATTATTATGTAACTTATTTTTTATCTTATTTCTCTTTATCGCGATGATTTTACCTCCTCTCCCTTCTCTCTTGTTCGTCTCTTTTGTTTGTTTGTTGCTGCTTCATGGAATTTGCAACGGTTAATTACAATCATGCACTAATCATCAGAATATGATTGGACAGTACTTTACTTAGCATTTAACGCGCATTTTATTTTATATTGTATTACGATGGGGAAACGTGAAAATCAAATGATTGTACATACAAAGCTATATCCAAAATATTTAAATTAAATTAAGGCTCAAATAATAAAATTAATGAAAACGGGTTAATTAGAGCTAAGCGCGGAAGCCGGTGCACATATGTTAAAATTAAAAGGATATGTTGATAGAATTTAATATCCTTTATTCAATGGTTTTTTCGCAATCAATCATTTTCGGTACCAGACGTAAAGGACGTTTTATTTTTTTTCGAGTTGCAGATGTTGTGAACCATTGTTTGTAAAGTCTAGTCGGACGAAATGCTTTTGATAAGAACAACAATCCTAACTCAGGAGTTCATGTCGTCCGACTAGACTTTACAAACAATAGTTCACATCTGCAACTCGGAAAGAAATAAAGCATCCTTTCCGGCTGGAACCGAAAATGACTAATTGCGAAAAAACAATTGGACGATTTGACGAAGGTCAACACCAGACACAATTGACTCATTCATGCTGAAGATGGTCCAATCCTGAGGACCGAAATGTTCATTGAATAAAGGATATTAAATTCTATCAACGCATTGTTTTAATTTTAACATATGCGCACCGACTTCCGCGCTTGGTCCTTAATTAGTCCGTTTTCATTAATCTATATCCAAAATATCCAAGAAAATACCATTGCTTTGCCGATTGATTCGCGCGATTAATTTCGATCGAATAAATCATATAAAATTCAAGAAATTACCGATCTATATAAGTCGAATTTGTATATAATACATGATGGATAAATATTAAAGTACATAATTAATAAAAGATACGCTTACATACAATATGATTCAAACGTTTAATTGCATTCAATTATAATATAATTAATGTTTATTTCGTTAATGATTAATAAATTCGAAAATGACACAATTTTTCTTTATTTTGTGTGGTAATACGCGATAATACAAGTTAACTATCATAATACAGGGTGTCTAGCGGTCCTTGAAATCCTTGAAGTCCTTGAAATGTTCTGGAATTTTGTTTGTCCTTTAAAAATCCTGGAAATGTACTTGAATTTTTTGTAGATCCTTGATTTTTTTCGTTATTTGTAAATTTATTCAGTTTCTTCAAATTCTCTTTAAGAATGAAACAAAAGTTGTTCGAGCGCTGATCGTTGTTGACCATAGAGATATAAGAATTAAAAGATTCTTAGATTCTTATATCTCTATGTTGTTGACATAAGGCTGCGCTCAGAAAACACAACAGTTGTACAACGTTACTCATATATTATATGATGATATAATATAGATAAATTTAGTAACGTTGCTCAACTATTGTGTTTTCTGAACACACCCATATATATATATACCGGCGTCGCCGGTTTCATTATATACCGGTATCATTATTAAAAATATATGTATATTTTATATAGGCTGGGAATACCTAAAAACATTCAGCTAAAAGAGTCAGCTGAAACTATTTATTTAAAAAAAATATTTAAGTCATATGTTACTTCGTATACAATGTACTAGAAGAATATATGTTAGCCTAAATATAATCTATACATAAATATAATATCTATAAAAAAAAGTTCTTGGTTCTTTGTACGTCTTGATCATACTAGAAAATCGTGCAAATGTCCTTGAAATGTCCTTAAATTTTATTTTCAAATTTTACTAGACACCCTGTAATAGAGCTTCGATAAATTTTTAGTATGGAGCAAAAGTAGCAAAAAATTTTTTAAAAGGAATAATTATTAGATATTTTTACATGTCTTTAACATATGAAGTGCAATTTCGCGTGCCGTCCTGTCATTCCATTTTGATGGAGGAGATACGATTTACAAATCGCGCTGTTGTTTACATGCTATGGCTTCGTAATCATTCACGCGGCGAGACTCGTGCGGTGAGGTAGCGGCGCGAGGTCGTTCTGTAAATCGTCATATTTATCTGTCTCGATACAAAATAAAATTAAAGATAGATATTAAAGAATAGCTGGATATGTCATCGCGCGATTGATTGCGATTGAATAAATCATATGAAACATTTCGAGAAATTGCCTGATGTATATAAGCGTCGAATTTATGATACGCGATTGATAGTAAAATAGGAAATCAATAACAGAGGCACTTATTATAATTAAACGCAATTAGACGCGCGAATTAATTTGTTTTATGTATTCATAATTTGTTTCGTTAATGATTAAAGAATTCGAAAATATGTACATATATGTATATGTATAACATCAGCAATTTTACGCTGACATTGCGTGATATTACGCGATAATACGCGAATTATATAATTATTAAGAGTAATAATTGTTTGGTTAAGAACATAATATCGTTTATTCAGCGCTTGTTTTTCGTAACATTATGTTTGTTATGAATTTTGTGACGCTTAGCGCGCAGTTGTTTATGTTTTGGTTTTGTCATTTGCGCAGCGAGCCTTGTTCAGTATCGTATTATCTTTTGAACTACCATCCATCATGACAAATAGTAAAAGATACCAAACGATTATTTATTTATTTAATTAAAAATTGGACAAGAATAATTAATCATCGCATGTCTATTGTCAAGCTGATCATAGCTTTATATTATAGTTAGGATTTTCACGTCATTATTTTCAATACAAAATAAAATACGTATCAAGTGTTATGTAAAGTACTGCGTGATTTCGCATTCTGATCATTAGTGAGCGCACGAAGGTAATTAAACGTGTTTTCGTGAGCGAATGCCATGAATAAAGAGTAGCAAAAGATAAACAAGAACAAAGGACGAGATTTGAGGAAGCATCGGAGTGACAGCAATAAAGGTTAGATGAATAATTTCCAATTTTGTTAATATATTATTATATTATTATAATATTATATTATTATAATATATAATTTTTTATATATGGTGGCGTTTTATAAGAGAGAGTTTAAAAGGCCAATGTATTATAACCGTATAATATATAATACTTATAAATCTCGTACAATTGTCAACAATGGTCACCCTTTTACACGAACGTCTATCGAACATTCCGTCGTTTGTGCGAAAGCTGGTGTTAGACACCTACGCAATTACGCAAATACGCACGTGGATCGTATGCATATTTGTTACACCGCGATATGTGGGTCATCCAGGAATAAGCATGCACGCCGATCGCGAGTGTGCATTATCGAAAAATCGTGAAACACACGTTTCACCTGTATTATCGAAAATCGGGAAACGCTCGTAAGTATCGGGCATTGCAACGTGTTTGTGCCAAATTTTCGGTATCTTTTCGCGTGCGTGCGCAAGTCAATAAAGTTGGATATTAATACATCGATGATTTGCAAAAGTGGCGTAAATGCGATTCCGAAAATCTCACCGAATTTCATCATATGCGACGTATCATAATTTTAACGTTCCTTGATACGTGATGTTAAAAATGCGGTGTATATTATTAAAATCCATTTATAAAATTAATTAATAAATTAGCCTCATTCTTTAAGATTTTATCATCGATTCGCAAGAAATCTGTTTAAAATACTTTTTCTCGAAATTTTTCAAACATTAAGTTCTTACAAATATATAAGTGATAGGCCTTAAGAGCCGAACGCGGATGTTGATGCGTATTCTAACGAAATTTAATTTTTCGCTGGAATTAAATTAATTGTACACAGGGCACGAATTTTTACTACTTGGCAACTTACAAGAAAAGACTTGGCAGTATACCAAGTAGTAAAAATTCGTGCCCTGGGCACAATTAATTTAATTCCAGCGAAAAATTAAATTTCGTTAGAATACGCATCAACATCCGCGTTCGGCTCTTAAGGCCTATCACTTATATATTTGTATTTTAATACGGAAGAGCCTTAATAATAATTCTTATTGATTAAGTTCTTAATTATTTAGAGGGTCTCTTCGGAAAGCAAAAAAAAATATTTAACGAAAAAAAATGTATATTAATTATAATTTATAATTTGTATTTTTTATGGCTTAACTACAATTCGTTAATTATAGTCTGTGATAAAGATTGAAGGATTTGTTTGTTGCTGCCTGTACGCGTGTCTCGTAGCGCGTGGGGCATATATGCACGCACGGATTCCGCGATACGACTCTGCCAAGATTCTGCCAAGTATCCCCCTTCCGCTTTTCTCTCCCTCTTCTGCTTTGTCCTACCACAGTTTATTCGACACTCACGACCAGTTGGCATGGTCAGTGCCCTCCAAAGCGTCGTCGATTAAACATATGCAGTGTAGTTTCTCTCTCGAGAGTGAACTCTCGCGCGCGTCGCAGCGCGTTTTCTCGTAAAAATAAAGTTATTGAAGCCTCACACACGACGAAGAAGAATAAAACGGACGTCGTACATTGAACGATTCTCGAGCATCTCGCGGAAAGACGCCCTGTATCGTAACTTTGTGTATTATTCAGAGAACTGTCAAATTCGAGTCTCATTGATTCGTCTAACTCTGGTATCACGGGATTCACGAGTAACAAATCGTTGAAACACTTTTTGTTTCTTGAGAGTAACTTTTAATAGCAAATTATATCAAAACATTGATAACTTATTGATATTTTTACAATATTCTTGTTTTGTAGCAGATATATTATAAATGTTTGTATGATTATTAACATCGCTTTCGATTTATGCAGAAAAATTAAATTAGAGATCGCTCACTAAATAAAATGTCTCAACTATTCTAATATTCCTAATACTAATATACAAAAGATATAAAACGATGGAATAAAGCATCTTTCTCAGAGTCTCAAAGCATCTCCCTTTAATGCAAAATTTTAATGTTTAAATTTGAAAAATCATAGCATACAATAATCTCCTTCAATTTTGCTACAAAAGAATTGGTTCTAAATTTCATTCAGAAAAAAGTAACGCCAGTATTTATTTGATGCCACTTATGGAGCAGCCTATACATAATAAATCGCTCAAGAAGACCCAGTTGACTAGAGTTAGCGATAATTAATGTTAATGCAACATAACCGGCTCTTGAAATGTGTTGATCGCCAATGCGAAAGTCGCTCGCCAAGTAAATAACATCTCGACGAGAGCATTAATTCGCGATAATCAACGCACGGCTCTCTGCTTTTCCGAAAACGCTTTGATAAAATATATCGTTAGTTCGTTGCGTGAGAACGGTATTTTTATCGACGAACGCGATGTGCGTAAATATATATATAATATATACATATATGTAACTCATACATACATACACATTGCTAAAACAAATAACAAGTTGACAATATTCTGTGCGAGATTTAATTCGGATCTCATTTCTCTTTTGCGTAAATCCGTCTCGCGTTATCGAAATCGATATCACGATATAGAGAGAGTACGAGGGAATTAAATTATGTGTTGCCCGATTAGTATTATCAATATGGATCAAATCGTACACTATTATCTAGATATCTGGTTGGTTATTATTCAAGCATCCGGCTATTTGATGTCGCGGACAATTCATCGACGATTGAAATGATGAATTGGAGCACAGGCCCCTTTATTATCATTGTACATTCAACCTTATCGCATAAATCATTCGTACCACTTATGCAAGGTGTTCCTATAACATACTTTCACGTTTTTTTATATATTTGCAAAACAAAATTTTTTTACAGGCTCTGTTTTTTAAATAAATTCAGAGTAGCTACGTTTTCTTAACAATAAAAATTGTTTGAGACACTTTTTCATGTTTAATATATATTGTTTGAGATAAATTTGAAATTAACCAATTATGTTTTAAAAACTAAATTTACAACGATTGCTGTAATAATTAATAATTTGTAATAGGAAATTTTTGAAAAATCATTACATTTTTAAGTAAATTACTACTTATTTATAATAAATAAAAGTTTTGTAAATATAGCAACATCTGTCTCATATACGTGGTTTAAATTGAATTTATATATTGGGTTGTTCGGAAAGTCATTTCGTTTTTTTTGCATGAAAATGAAAGATGAAAAAAACGAAATGACTTTCCGAACAATCCAATACAAATGTCAACAATGGTGCATTGTAAGTTTTGTGTTGCGTAGAATTCTCGTTCTTTGTAGAATCGCAATTTGCAGTCAATCCGATGACTCGTTAAGCGCGTGAATCATCGGGTCGGCATTGAAAACGATGATACCAACTTTGCAGAAAAATCAGAAAAATAATGTCGGAATTTTTCCCGAATTAATTATTTATAGTACGACCCGATGTTTTTAGTCGTTATCGATACTAGGAAAAAAAGCGAGTTGAAAATCCTCTATTGACATCGTGTCGCGATGTTCTAACTACCGACAGTTTGCTATCAATTCACGTTGAAATGATTAAACTTGTTTTGTGGTACAACGTTCTTTTCTCGACAGCTGTAAACCATTTTTTTTTAAACGAAAACTTTAGGTACGGATTGCATACAGGTGAATAATCGTAGTTTATATCCGTATAAAAAGTATAAATCAATTATTTTGTACTTTTTTGTTATTCTTTGCTTAATTTAATATATTTGTTTTGTCTTTTATTTTTGTCACAAATTTTTTAACATGTAAAAATTTTAATCACATAATCAATATAACGATTACTGTATTTTTCTTTTCTTTTTTATTATTTTATTTCTTATTGATTTACATTATGTATATTTTTTACGCATATCACGAACAATAAAAAGGAATTAGCTTGTCTCCTAGTTCGCTACACATTTGACAAGAATACGTTCGTGTCAGTTTCATGCAAATTATACGTGCAGAAACTGTGTATAGGCATAATTTAATCATCCCTGACGCAACCCCAATTCACCCCAAGTCACTCTGACGTTGACTACCGTTTACTACGCATATAATTCTCTAATAAGGTTGTAAAATCTCCTACTTCGTCATAATAACTTGTTATTTATTTTGTCTTATTGCAATAATCTTATTTGCAACATTTGCAATGTTTGTGAACCTCTTTGCTCTTGTGGTTGAACCATTGCTACGACGACGAGCTCTCTCGTCGTCGATTTGTCGAACGAAAACAACAGTCCTCGAATACCGCGTTGCGTTCTATTAATAACTCGACACCGCGGCTCTTTGTAGATTTGTCGAGGGTTACGACGAACTTGTGCATTGATCATATTGTAGCACGACGATGTGTTTCTCTTTCTCGCAGAGATGTCATCGTTAAATTAGAAATGCTTTTGTGATAAAATAATATTCACAATCGAGAATAATCGATGAAAAATCACAAATATTGATTAAAAATAATTTATAATTAATTATCAAACAATTAATGTGCTACTTTGAAATTA
Source organism: Prenolepis imparis (assembly GCF_030444845.1). NCBI lineage: Eukaryota > Metazoa > Arthropoda > Insecta > Hymenoptera > Formicidae > Prenolepis > Prenolepis imparis. The sequence continues at coordinate 15,553,824 of NW_028141163.1, read as the reverse complement.
CAAATTACACGCTTAAATTAAAAATTTAATAAATGTGTGAATTACGAACCTCGTACCCAACTAATATAGTTAACGATTAATCATTATTTGACATTTGTTACTTTTCGACACAACAGATTGTTATTTTTTAATTACATGTCTATTAAAACACTGACGTGTTTTTAATCGAGTATAATGATCCACTTATTAAACTTTTTGAGCGAGTTAGAGAGGCGATTGATCATTTCGAGCTTTTTAAACGAGGGCATCGTATAAATAAAGTAAAGCTGAAAATTGTTACAGAAACGTTAGGAATTCGTGTTGACAAAGAACGGTTGAAATTCTTGAAATGGGAAATGAGAATGAAATCCTTGCCGTGTACAAGCGCAATTCCGTTACTGAATGGTTGCAAAAAACTGGACAAGCTACAGATTATGTAAACAATGGTAAATCCTCCGATATATCCGAAAATTGTGGCTTTAACTTTTTCGTTGCAGTTTATTCCTTCTATTCTATGCTATATGCTATATATGTTTGTCTCTAAACGAAATAGAAATAGAAATTTTGGAGCAATTTATTGCAAATCTCTTATTGTATTTACATTAATAAAAAAGAAGATATACACGATAAAAGGAATTATCGATCTTATTAATCAATCTTATTTTAATAAAATTATTTTACTTCTCGTTGCAGGTAGCGAAAGTCCAGTTTTCGGTATCGAAGGTGGCGGAACCGGAACTGGGGGTGGAAGTAGCTTGAGACTTGCATCCGAGTTACCGAACGAGATTTCTGCGCCCTATGAAGTACCACAATTCCCGATCGAGCAGATCGAGAAGAAGCTTTTGATTCAACGACAACTGACTGTCAAGTAAGTAATTAATTAATTTAAAATACATGCCTTTTCGAATCACATGATTCAGATTGATTGAAGTAAGAATGACTTTGGATTTAATTTTATATTGATAATATCAAAAATATACATATGTGTATAAAAGTATTTAAAAAATATACATATTTTATTCATGAAAAATATTAAAAAAATTTTAATCGTCGTTTAATTTGAAATACAATTTCGATTTCACGTTTTAATCGAAATATAATTTTATAATAAATAATTTTAGTTTCATTCGAATCGTAAAAATCCTATTTATGTGAAAGATACTATGATATCAATTTTTAATACAGAAATCTATTCATATTATAAAAATACATTGAATATAAATTGTTAATTTTAATTAATCTCACATATTTATCGAATACTTTGCTCGCCAAAAGAAATTAATTTCGAAGAATGAAAACGACGTCAATAACTAAGCAACAATAAAATCGTGATCACGTTATTTACTATGCGGAAGGCTCTAAAGTATATCGAGGGATATAAAGTGTATATGTATGCACTCGAGTACTTGATAAGATCGAGTGCCATAAACCCTTATACAAAGTGTTTGCGACGCAAGCACTTAAGGGAACAAAAAATTCTGAATTAAAGTCTAATAAAAATCGAAAAATATATAAATTCTTTGAAAATATACATATCTCTGAAAAATAAGTTTCTCCGAAAGACGACGGCGCGTTTAAAGAGAAATATCGCGGTTCAAATATTTTTTAAGTCCATATGCATCATGACGTACCATATTGATCTAAACATTCTGGCGTTTTCGAGACGCATGATCACGCTGTAGCATGTCTAAACGTCATGATAATCGCATATCATACATTTCGAGCGACTGTATCATGATCCGATAGGGAGCTTTTATGAAAATTAAGGAACGAGTAAAGAGTCACTTATTCTTTGCACGATATACTATCACGGGATTATTAATAGTATTGAGGGATATGACATCAATTTTAAAAGCGCCCGATTCGAGAATATCTCGAACGATTGCTCTAGTTTTTGCTTTAAAAGAATATCAGAATTGCTTCAGTTTTCCAAGATTCTAATTCTCACTTAAATTTTTAAATAAAATTCGAACTTTGTAAAGATCACAGGATGAAAAAAGAATTTATTATCCAAACAGTTAAAAAAAAACTCGAGAAATATTCAACATCTAACTGCATAACAGATTCTTATATAAGAATGTTTTATAAATAGTTAAAGATAAATAGTACAATTAGAGAAAAAAAGAAAAGAAAGAGAGAGAGAGAGAGACACACACACACTGTATTTTTCAACATGACAATCGAGCGTCGATGCGACACTTATTGTTAGTGTTGTTCCACTTCCTGCGATGTGACGGAACAATAAGAAACATTTCGTATGCAATGTTTTATGTATACATACTGGTAGAATGCAGATCCGGCAACGTTCGTCGGGTCTGTGCCACGCGAACTAGTTTGGAATCATTATTAGATATCTCACCGATTTCATAATGCAATATGTAGATATGAGTTATTAAGGATGAATGGGATAGAGACTGATAAGTTATGTCGCCCACGCTTCAATTGAACAGACCGAGACGGATATTTTGAGAATTTTGCATAAGCCAAGCTGTTTTGTTACTTGATGGAGCTCTGTGTTCTATTCCTTTGTATTTACTTATTTAAGAATTTTTGTCGCGTCCATGCTTTTTATGTTTTGAAATAATTATGTTTTTAATAATGAAATGAAATACTGTACTGTGTTCTGTATTATATAAGAGATATCTCTTAAGCTCATACATGCATATACATATTTCTATACATAATGATTTGAATTTAATGCAATTTAATCTAAAGTTTGAAATATATTTTTAATAAGTTACCGAGACAAAGCTTTAACTTAATTCAATGCAATTAATTAATATTGATAAGATTATTTATAGTGTAAGTTTCATTATTCATTTATAACGATCGCAATAATGCAACATTTATCTTTCTCTCTCTCTCTTACTCATATTATATCTAATTAATCCTAAAAAGATTAATTTTTTTATATTCGATCCTTTTAAATTATTATATTCGTTTAAAATGGTAATTTTAGAAAAGATATAAAAGTTGTGGAGGGGAAAGGACAATCGTGATGAACATATTGAACATCTGATAAGCATGTACATTTTATTGATAAACACGTCGCGTTTAATTACAAATGTATACATTAGCGAGAGGAAAGCATCGGCGGGTCATTCGTACATCATTTATATTAGCTGTAAAATTTTTGTTTATCATTTATATGAAAATCGGGGATTTAATCACGAATTACCTTGGGACGAGATCGTTGATCACCGATAAAATCATCGTCGTCGTGAACGGAATTTTGCCGCTGTAGCCGATAAAGCTGCGATCAATAATTCAACGTAGGATATTCGCCTGTCTGGCCTCGAAGCGCTTAATATGTAATACGATAATTCAATTCGAAATGTGTGTGTCATAATCGTTAATAGTTACTTAAAGAATAAAGTCCCGTGTTATATATGTAAAACCGATTGAAGGGTTTTTGGCGAAAGATGATTAATAAACTTTTTCCTCAAAAAAGAAAAAAAGGATCCTCATCTTTCGTAACTTGTAAGAGTAAACCTTATTGTGCGAAACAGCCTGTATAAAGTGACCTCCACCTCAAAAATCGATCGTAGCTGGTTTTCGTTGCGAAACAAAGACGAATGAGCTTATTCAGGTAGTTTCCCGTTCATATTTCTGTCTCTCGCCATAACTGGAAAATGTTCATGATATTTCAACGATATCGAAGCATTTTCTACCTACCTTTTCGCTATTACTCAATATCTTCTATAAAAATATCAATATTCTGCGATATTGTTGATAATATTCAAAGAAAAATAACGATGTAGCAATAAATTATAGAAGCGAACTTATAAGTATTGCAATACACGTTAAACAATATATATGTCTGCATAATATATATATATGTTATTTTTTAAATTACACTTTAACAATGTATTTATGTATAAAAATGTGATATATAATATGTCAAAGAAAGTTTCGTAAGCGGAAACCATGCATCAGCTGTCTTTATATGCAATCAGAGAGTTGAAACGCGGTAGGGTGGCGAAAAGAGAGAGAGGGACAGGAGGATGAAGGGGTTGCTCGCGATCAGCCCTCCTCAGCCGCCTGTTCAGTGCTCGTGCGACCATCGTTGATATAGGACGTATACTCTGGTGTATTACGCGACTTCCGGCACGTACGAGAGAGTTGTAAGCGCGTGGAGAGTTAGACGTCATTCGCACAATAAGTTCGATGCCGTGTTGTATCGCGAAACCGATAGTAATATAATCAACGAGTTATAGATATGGAAAAATGAACCTTCACAATCGTCGCTCCAATAATTTATAGAAATTGTTTTAACTCACCGAAATTAAATCAAGTTCGATCATTGATCGCAATGTGTAGTCGTTATATCTAGCGTAGCTATGTTTTATGCCGTTCGCGTAAAAAATTGCGTAAAAAATTGCGAACACACACACACATATTTTACTTATACATATGATTAGTATTTTCTGAAAATACTCTTTTAAATTGAATAAATTATCATTAGTAAATAGCGATTTTAATTATAGCAAACAGTGAAATCTCACTGATAAGAATCAGTTAGTAATAAGCTGATTTTTCATAAAAATCATACTGCTTTAATCAGTGAAACAAAACGGAGCAGCAAAATGTTAAATCTTGTCACTTTAATCAATAACATTTTTATTTTAAGAGAGTATGGAATATATATATTTTTATAGTAAATATAGATATATAAAAATATATCGATATACATACATATATACGTACGCGATAATATTCCTCGGTAATTGCATATTAAAAAGAGTCGTTTATTTGTTTAAAAAAAAGTCCATAAACAATAAGTACAAATACGAAAGATTAGATTATATATAAAATGCTGTGTATTTAATTCATTTTAAAATCTGGAACTTTGATTTGTTGGGTCTTCCGCTGCAATGCAGTTATATCGGAACTTAAAGCTTGCATGTATCGTATGTATCGTAATGCAACGATATTATCACACGTTTAATCTACGAAGATATAGCGAATGAAAGAATTTCTCGTTATAATACCAGTACGCCTCCAACGACATTAATCTTTATGCGAACGATACTTAGACGAGATCAAACCAGATTGTTCGATATCAGCTGATTGAAGAGGGACGCCTCTCACTAGCGTTTAAATATCGCGTCAACAACATCGGGTGACGCAGAAGCATGCAATACATGAGTATTTTTCAATTGAAATCCTTCAAGAATTCGAAATTTGTGGCTTTTAATCAATATATACGATTTATTAATCTTGTATTTTTCAGAAACCTTTTTTTACTTATATACGTGTTCCTTATAACTTACACTTACATATTTATTTATAAGAGTTCAATTTTTATAGAAATATTATTAGGAATTAAAAAGTCAGAGAGATTATTAAGGAATTATTATAATGGAATCATAAAGATTAAAATTTAAAAAATAAAAAATCTTTGACAAATATATATTGAAATATATCTGTGAAATTCAAATTATTTTAAAAATATGAAAAAAATTCTGGAATTCTAGATATGTGTGTATACTTTCCGAAGAATTCTGGAATTCTTAATTTTATGAATACTTTTATCATTTAAAGAAACAAAAACACCAAAAATAATATTGTTATTGTTGAAATAATATTTATTTAAAATTTTTTTGCTATTTCAATATTTTTATAGATTTTTTATTTAGTTGTGAGCTTAGAAAGATTTGTGGTGTTGATGGCAGGAACAAAGATGTGATAAATGCTTTACCGCAGCATCGTATATAGGATGCTATTACAGAAATACTGCAGAATTTTGTCAGTCTCTCACCATATCCCTATTTGTCAACCAAATTAGATCGCATTAATGCGAAATATAAAATGTTTGACAAGGAATATAAAATAATAATATGCGTTAAAAGAGATTATTTATAATTTATATAATAGAAATTATTTATAATCACAATTGACGTTTCTTTGCTTTATATTTACTTTTCCATATATGAATAATATTTGAAGAATAATAATTATTATATTTCTCTCTTTCTCTCTCTTTATTTTTTTTTAAATTTAACACATAATATTTTGCAAAATATAAGATCCGACAAAAAATCACTTGCGACGAAACGGTGATTATTGAGACAAATGCTAGTGATAAAAGCAAACGTTAATTAATTAACCATAATATTTTTTTTAATTTAACATAATATTTTGCAAAATATATATCAAGATCCGACAAAAAATCACTTGCGACGAAACGGTGATTATCGAGACAAATGCTAGTGATAAAAGCAAGCGTTAATTAATTAGCCATAATATTATAATTAGCTAATTATTAGTTACCTTACTTACAATTAGTGATACTTGACGGAATGCAGCAGTGTAGTGAAATATATGCGTGAGACTGTGAAAAAAGTCGGGAAAGGACCACGTGGCTCCCATCGCGCCTTATTACCACCTGTAAAAGGATCTTATCGGGTATACCGGCCGACTAATCATGACAGATCATGGAAATTTTCCGACCACGTAACTGGAAATCGGATGATGCAGTCGATTTGCGATCGTGATAGTGATAGAGAAACGCTTATTAGGTCGAAACCGAAGGCGTCGCGATTCATAATCGTTTCTCGTCTTCTTATAAGCGAAAGTTATTTTTCGCGCTGGAGTTTCTGTAATGTTGTTTTCGCGCTTTTGTGAAAAATCACAAAGAGTGCCAAATGAGAATAAATTAGCACAAATTTCTTCGCGTTATTCGACTCGTATAATTTTCATTTTGCGCGAGTAGGAGCGATCGATCTGCAACACGTGACAACGATTGCGTAACATGTTCGCAGACGCGAACGAATCAAAACGATGGACGAGAGATAATAGGATTCTTCTGAGGTAATTCGCGCTTTGATACGGACTATGAGTAATAGATTATTTTTAAAAATTTTAAAAATTTTTCAGATTAGAACGTACACTTTATATTATTAATTTGAGCTACTATCATCTGTTCAATATGCAAATAGAGCGATACAATTGTGCTGATATAATTTAGAGTGCTGATTAATCTAAATGTTATATTAAATCATTAATTTTGATAATGTTAATGTTACGATAATACTGATTTTTAAATATAATACTATATTATTAATATATTAATTTTTATTAATTTAATTTAATATGATTCTTTGTACTTAAATGATCATTATATCAATATATCTAAAAATGTTTTAAAAATAAATATCTTTTATTATGCGCTGTGCACGCCTTTTGCAAACAGCTTTAACATTTATCCGCAGTCGGAGATATTCTTTTCAGTAGCAAATCTCTTTTAAATAACATTATGAAATTATGGACATGAGGAAATAAGCCGATATAAACGGATAAACATTAATAGAATGATGCATTAATTAAAGAGCGTTATCTTTCACAGAGTTGTTTTTAATTCTTCATGTGTATAAGAGAAAGAAAGAGCCTGTGTGCATATTGACGTGATATTCTTTGATAACCTCGGAGTCAAAAGTTCGCCAAGCATCACGACTATCACGACTTCGTCAAATTTAATCCCTCTCCCTCAATCATGAAATTGCACTTTATTTGTCTTCAACTCGTGTGTATTAACTCCGTTATAAATTCTCTCATATCGACGTTTGTATAATTTTAGCTACTGTTCTGTCCAGGGCACACAGTTAATGTATGATATAGAAGTATGAGATAAAATTATTTACTTAATTGAAACAAAAATAATAGAATGTTAAAGCAAATATTAGCCTTTAAAATTGCAAATTTATTACATATTACTCTTTATTTAGTTTTTTGTAAATGAACGTAGAATTGAAAAAAAATGTTAGACTTAATTACACATATGTATATACATATATTGATATATTTGATATCAAGAATAAAAAAATAATAAATACTTTTTTATATCATTTTGTTTAAAAAATTTGATTTTAAATTTAAATAAAGAATTTGCTTCAATATTTCACAAGATAATTACGAATCATTTTCTATGAAGATAAACTTTACTGCGAGATTTTATTTCATCTAAAAGAAAGGAAAATTTCTCTAAACGTTTTTTTTTTTCTTTCTTGACAGAGCTGCAAAGGATCTTGAGGAACGTCGCAGTCATTACGAGCCATCGCTCCATCCAGGAGTTCCCGATGACACCGATCATAGTTTCAAAATCGAAGAAAATGACTTTGTGCCTCACTTCCAACGGGTTTCCATATCCGGCGAGGACACTTCCGGAGTGAGTCTCAGAATATTGACAATCTTGGTTGTGTGATTGATTTTTAATACATGTAGGATTTTTTTATGATAGGATTTTCTGTTTTTTCTTTTTTTTTTCAAAGAATATGATTGCTGTATTAATTATTTAAACTAGAAGAATTGAAATTATGATGACATAATTTGAAAATGTAAATTATTACGTCGTGCTTAGCGAATAGTTAATTAATTCATTAATCATTGAAATATAGAAAAAAATGAAGTTATCTAATTATATAATATTTTTCGAGAAATAACGATTGCGCGAAATATCGACACACATCGGTATATTCAGTCGAAACGTAATTTTAACTTTATATTTCACGGATGCTATATTATGCATGACGTATCTCTCTAGAGATTTTGTGTGAAGTTGAAACCTTGGGACTGCGGAGACTTATGCGAGAAACCTTTAGTCATCTGACTATCTCTCTCGCCCGTTTACCCTTCATATGCGTTCATATTATTCTATATAAGAGACACTCTAATCTTTAATCTCTAAAGAATCGAGTTTCTTCGGTTGACCCTGATGTTAAATGTAATATATTAAAATTATTTTACATTTTTGAGCCTGCATATTTATTCAATTTCACAGTCAAATTATATTGTATGTATGTAAATCATGTTTTACATGATCTTATTGCATATGAAATGATTGTGATAAGAAAAAGTTATTTCGTTGCTTCATACGTTCAAGAATGTAACTTTCAATTATAGTATAATAATATTTGCTCTATATACTTTATATATATTTTCTTCTCTTAAAAATTGTACGTAGGTACCTCTGGAAGATCTTCAAACGGCCTCAAAAATGCTGGTGCAGGCATTGGCGATACGCGAGAAATATATGAACAACTCCAAGCAGAGCTTCCCTTCCATTACCTCTAGATTCTTACGTAGTGTCGACAAAAGACCACTTACCACGGACGATGAAGTTCATCACGATGATCGAAAAGCCATCGAAGGTAATTAATTATTGTTAATCGAGGAACGGTTCGAATCTCAAAGTTGTGTGTGAGAAATCCCATTCGATGTTCTATATCCTTGCCATACGATCCCTGTTGATCGTTCCTCATCCTTCATGCTGTCGTGAAACCAAAAAAAATAGGAGAAACAACACGTGATTGTCGTCGCGTCAAGCATTATAATGCAATTAATACTACTGTTTAGCGCTTTAAACGCTGATAATAGCAATCGACCAACGTTAAACTATCGTCCGTGTTATAGTGTGTAATTTTTTCTTTTCTTTTTCGTCGCAATGCAATGCAACGATACGCGGATATGCGTATCTAATCACGCAGCTCTTTATGCGAAACTCCATAAAGCACAGTTTTTACTTTAGCGTTATCAGACACTGCATATCCTACGTATGAGCTAATGAAAAGTATACGATATTAGTTTTGTTATATATTTAATTCTTATTAAGGGAAAGGGCTGCTGGATATTGTGAACGAAATCAGGGAAGCTCGGTCCGACGCGGACATCGACGCGCTGATCAAAGACGTCTCTCGGACAGGTCCTTCTAGTGCCTTTTAATATCCTTGCCTTAAATATCCTGTTGCACGCTGTTTTGAGTTAGCTACTTGACCATAGTAGAGTTTCTCTTTCTCTCTTCTCTCTCTCTCTCTCTCTCTCTCTCTCTATCTCTCTCTCTCTTTTTCTCTCTATATCGCGCGAGATGATTTTTTATATATCAAAATAAAATAAACAGCGCTGCGGCAACAAATAGCTACCGCGCTAAATAATGCTAATGCACATTTCGATTGATTATCATCAGATCATCCGGTACATGCGCCCGCATCTCGGGGCGATCCGTGGGAATGTGAGTTTCCACCGGCGAAGAACTATAAGATTGTACCGGTCAACGGTGTGTTCAATATGTTCGCCAACGACGAGGACCTGGCCAATGGCAAATCACTCCCGTATTCGTATCCAAATATGGCGACCTTTATCCAAGACATGAATCTGCTGTGCGCCATGATCGCCGACGGACCTCTGAAATCTTTCTGCTATCGAAGACTGAGTTATCTCTCTTCCAAGTATCAGTTGCACGTACTATTGAACGAGCTCAGAGAGCTAGCGAGTCAGAAGGCGGTGCCGCATAGGGATTTCTACAATATTAGAAAGGTCTGTACGCGAATAGTTTGGAGTGCGAGTGCACGGGGATCCTGTAAGGATCCGCTTTTAAAGATGAAACGTTACAAAATATATATAATTTTAATAATTTAATGTTATCTTGTCATGAAGTTAGAAACGGAATTATACAATTTCAAAGTAATTTTTCAAGATGATCATATTATTAATTTCAATATATTTTAGAAAAAAGTTTTTAAAAAATTTGTTTAAAGTAAAACTTATAGAGAAACAACGTGTCTTGCATACAAATATAATAATAAGACTACTTTATAGTTTGCAAAGTCTGAGAAAAAGAAATTTATTACATCGATATTTCGAGTAAGAAAAATCAAACAAGATATTAAATTTCTATTTCAAGTTGACTCTTCTCGCTTTTTATACATCAACGTAGTGCCATCGAATTACGTTATTGTACGATCGATTTCACAGGTGGATACTCACATACATGCCGCTTCGTGCATGAATCAAAAGCACCTGCTTAGATTTATCAAGAAGACGTTGAAGAATCACGCAGACGAAGTGGTCACTTGTTCCAAGAACGGGGAGACTATGACACTACGCGAAGTTTTTCAGTCTATGAATCTAACGACCTACGATCTAAGCGTCGACATGTTGGATGTACACGCAGTAAGTATCTTTCTGAGCGATGTTAAAATATATCAAGGAAACTTTCAAAGAGAGAAAATAATGAGATGCAACTACTAACTCTTTTCCTTTTTTTTCGCAGGACAGAAATACATTTCACAGATTCGACAAGTTCAACGCAAAGTACAATCCAATCGGTGAGAGCCGTCTGCGTGAAGTTTTCCTAAAAACGGACAATTATTTGAACGGTAAATACTTCGCGAGAATAATCAAGGAAGTCGCAAGCGATCTTGAAGAAGCCAAATATCAGAATGCGGAACTGCGTCTTTCGATCTATGGCAAGAATCCAGAGGAATGGGATAAGTTGGCCAAATGGGCGATCGAGAGTGATGTCTCTTCGGACAACGTGCGTTGGCTTATACAGATTCCTAGATTATAGTAAGTGTATCTATATGGTTATGCGCGAGCGCGAAATTTCCGAAAGGTCCGACAAATTTTCACCATTGCATTTCGTACATTACAGCGATATCTTCAAACTGAACAAGCTTATGACGAACTTCCAAGAGATCATCAACAATATCTTCCTGCCGCTCTTCGAAGTGACCAATGATCCCCATTCTCACCCAAAGCTACATAAATTTTTACAATATGTACGTTCTTCTATATTTCATATGTTATTCTTCTCTAAAATTCGTTTATTATATCTTTATATTTATTATCTTTCTAAATATTATTTTACATTCGCTATTTTATTGTCGTGACAGGTAATAGGTTTCGATTCTGTGGATGACGAAAGCAAGCCGGAAAATCCTCTCTTCGACAAAGACGTTTATCCACCTGCGGAATGGGATGACATAGAAAATCCTCCGTACGGATATTATCAGTACTACACTTATGCGAATATGATGGTCCTCAATCACTTTAGAGCGTACGTTGCTTGCTGCAAATCTGTTTCTGCAAGCTGTTCATCTGTATACTATTTAAAATAATTATCTCGTAAAATAAAACATCCTCGAATCTTTTACAGGGAACAAGGTTTGAATACATTCGTCCTGAGACCTCATTGTGGCGAAGCCGGGCCCGTTCAGCATTTGGTATGCGGCTACATGATGGCGGAGAATATTTCACACGGTCTGCTGCTCAGAAAAGTTCCCGTGCTCCAATATTTATATTACCTGGCCCAAATTGGCATCGCAATGTCACCGCTCAGTAACAACTCGCTTTTCCTAAACTATCATCGCAATCCGCTTCCAGAATATCTTGCTAGAGGACTATGTGTAAGCTTGTCTACAGATGATCCTCTTCAGTTTCATTTTACCAAGGTAAAATAAAAAATACACAATTATGTAATAATGTAAAAATTTTAAATAATGATGTTATTTAAAATATATTTATTTATATATTTGAAAATTATTACTACTATATATTTAATATATTTCATGAGATCTTAATATATGATGGTAATATATTATTTATAGGAACCTCTAATGGAAGAATATAGTATTGCTGCCCAAGTGTGGAAACTTAGTTCGTGCGACATGAGCGAGTTGGCACGCAATTCTGTTCTCATGAGTGGTTTTCCGCACAAGGTAAGTCATTATATATCAGTTCTCCAGCCTTTCCGCATACATACGTAAAAGGTAATTAACGAATCAAATTTTTTAATGCGCTCTATAAACTTTTTCCTATTATCTTATTATTGTTTTAATGTTTTATCTTAATCATAATATTATATCATAATATTCTTATTTATAATATTATCTTATAATATTAAGTAATTCATTCTATCTCTCGATTTTGTATAAATTTGCATAAATTTATTTAGAGAAGAAAATTTAACACGTTGACGTGATTTTGATAATGATGCGTGAACAATATCGTGCAGTTTAATTGTTTCTCATTTTGTAGAGCAAACAGTACTGGTTGGGACCTAACTATACTAAGGAAGGAGTCGCTGGTAACGATATTACGCGAACCAACGTACCGGATATACGGGTAGCTTATCGGTATGAGACGTTGGTCGACGAGCTATCTAATATCTTCAAAGTCGTAGAAAAACCGGAATCACTTCCATTTTAATAACAGATCATTATTTGAGGTATGTCTCAATTGACAAGGTCAATTATTGGACGATGGCATTCTTAAGTTTATAGATTACAAATTACTCGTACGACTTAATTCTCGCGATACTTGATTCTTCTAAATCGATCAGAGGATATTTCTATAATGTTGCGAGTTTGCCGATGAATTATTTTCTTTAGGATATGTAAATTTCCTCTTGATGTATCAAAAATATATGACTCGGATGAAACTCTAATATCACTCGAATTGTACTTTATAAACAAAGTATAATCTCAAATATAATTTTATAAATGTATCTTTTATTGTGGTCATATACAGATTTTTCACATGAGTATGTTTAAAATTGTGACCACATGACGTAAAGAAATACAAAATTAGACATCATAAGCAGATAAATGTGATTTAGCCGATTGTTGTAATTTGGTGGTAAATTGTGAATTCAGTTTTAAAACTAAAATTTACATTGATAGTAAGACATGAAATGATGCGAATGAATCTTTATCGTACATCTTACAATTTTCTTTTTTTTTTTTTTATAGAAACTTTAATTGTAAGGATAAATCAATCAGAGAAATTATATACACGTTGACCAATTTAATAATAGTTGTTAGAAGGTATTTCTTCTATTGCCACATTAATAACACACATTAGCATATGTATTGTAATAAGCTAGAATCAGATGTTATATGTTCGTTTATCTTATAATTAATATTTTAAGCATCCGATGATGGAATAAATCCGTTTTTCATATCTTGGCTGTGCTCGACAACAGCAGTACTCTTTCTTGGATTTTAGTTTATTTTCTTACATTTTTGTACATTTATATCGTGAAATTGTGACATTTCTTTCGACGAGTATTGAGACAGCTGGCTCGTATGCGGATAGTTAACTCGTGCCATTGTATACACTTTGTAATATCCTCCCCTTTCCACAAATAGATAGTGTAAATAGGAAATTAGTTTAATTAGATATAACAAAAATATTTTTTTTACGAATTATATATATGTGTGTGCCAAGCAACGGTAAAAACTATGCTGTCTCCTTTTATCTTATTATTACGTGGCTTTTCTCACTGTTTTTTCAGCTATTTTCCGAGAGAACTTTCCAAACAACGAGCCTAATTAAGCGATATACGATCTATAAACTACTCGACTATAAATATTCGGAACACTGTGCCCTCATATCGAATTTAAATTGTTGCTAGATAAAAAAAATATATTTATTGTAAAAAATATATATTACGAAAGACAGAAATATACCTGTATCGTTAAAACTGAATTTCCGAAATTATTAATGATACGCACTACGATATAATTTGATTTACGTGTACATCACCAAATGAATAGATACATCTGTAGTAATTGAAATTAAAAATACGATTCTCCATTTTATTAATTGCTTGAATTATATGAAAATATAGTATTGAGGTAGTGAAGATTATATTTCGAATATTATTAGCTATTTTACAGAAGCATATAAATTTATAGAAAACACTGGACGGCACTTATTTTTTCAATATTACATTTGTTTGAAAAACATGCAATTTTTTACATATATCTCAAAATATAACGTGATTATTATATAAAATGTTTTTAAAAAACTCGGTCAGAGCTTTATCATATATTCAAAAGAGATAAAAGATGAGTGTTTTGCCTCATATAAGTTATTAATGTTTATATATTATATATATAACATAAAAAATAATATTATACATACATCTATTCCATTTTTTTCGTCTTAGGTCTATTTTGTAAGCTTTGCATAATCTTTGGTAGCACTTCGGTAAATATGACTGTACCTATGAAGACTAGTAGCGTACCGATCCAGTGATATATAGTAAATGGATTTTTGAAGTAGATAATAGAGAATAACAGAGAGAGAAACTTTCGCAGCGTTATTACCAAAGTAACTGTGAGGGAACTACACTCTGTTGTCAAAACAAATACAGAGCTGATGCATATATATCTGAAAACATAAATTAAGGAAAATATTTCGGCAACGTGATAGTATACTCATCAGGTATATGTGTGTGATATTGCACATAACATAATATAGATGCTGCAATTAGAAAAGGATACTGCGTCACAACGTTTCCAATTAAATATGCAATTAACGATGGCACATGTATATTAAACAGTATCCTCATTGGTTCGGATGCGAGCGCGAACTTCCAATGTTCGTAAATATTAGGCGCTAGTGTTAAGAAGAATGGCAGAGGTAAAAAATGCTGTAAAGATATTTTATATATTAGTGAAAATTATACAACACACATAACGTTGATATCTAATATCAACAAGCAAGAAATTATGAAGAACTTACTGTGTAAAATAAAGCCTCCCGCGCATTTTTACCGTATCGGCTGTACAGCGTTTCTTGATAGATACCCATTCTAGCAGAAATGAATAAAGCGATTGTAAGTAGACTTATTCCCAGAATCCACCAGAAAAAGTCATCCCATGGTGTCGTGGGCACATGATCCACGTTCTTCTGTTGCAAGGACTTGATCTCTTGGCCGCTAACAATTGTGCAGAGTGCTATTCCTGTTGTAATCATGAATACTGATAAATATTTGCTAAATGCATATTTTTTCTTCAGAATAATAATACCCATAATCATATTGGCTATGAGGGAACCCTGAAATAATGCGTATATTATAATGCATATTATATACATATATGGTAGAACCAGATAATTTGTATCATTAAACTGAATTTATTGATACTTACTGCTCTAAATATCATATGCAATGGCATGGGAATATTGAAGTCAAAGGCATAATTGTTACAAACATTAGTGGTAAAAAACATTGCGACTAAAACAAAGTAATCCTTTAAGCCTATATTTGGTTTGACTTTGCCGCATTTAGATGTGAATAGAAATCCTTCAAGCGATATAAAGAAAAATTGCGAGAACGTAACAAGGTTTCCACTGCCAGGATCATCCCTAAAATCAAATAATCAACATTTGAGTGAATATATTCAAGTTAAAGCCTTCCAGTACTTCTGGTGAACTTCAGTACTTAAAATACATTATATTCTTGGCAACCTTAAAATTCCCTTTTATTAATAGAATTAGTTTCAGTTTTTTCTTATTCAAATCCGATCAATCAAAAGCTGATATGATAAAAAGTTGAATATATTAAAACCAAATATTAAGATTACAAAGAGCAGTAATTAAATACTGAATTGCGTAAATATCAGTACTTATATTGGCCTGAATAGAGCATGGAAAATGGAGGAGAAGAAAAGGAAAATAAAAATCCTTAGGGATGCGTAAGAAAAGAGAGAGTAGCATATAGAAATAGGAGATGCAATGTGTGTGTGTATATGTATAAGAAATAGGGAGAGAATAGTTAATAAATTAGTGGTAAATTAGTTGTGAGACAAAGAAAATATAATATAAAATAAGTAAAATAACTTTATGTGCATGCATAAAAGAGGAGAGCAAATTGAGGAAAGCTGTACAAGTCTTGTAATTTTAAGGGAAACTGATAAATAAAGAAATACATATGCGTATAAGATAAAGATACATGTTGGCTTGAATATTCAGATATATTCAGATTTTCCAAGTATATAATTATATCATCAATTCTAGTACACTTTTTTATTCTATAATAATAATAATTTCACCACAATATATAATGATCGCTGTACATATAGGTACTATTATCAAACGATAATAGTATATAATACAGACAATAATTATCAGATGTTAAGACGTTAATTGATGAATAAAACTATAAATGATTTTACTAAATAATAAAATGTATGTATTGCATTCTATATAGGTACACATTTATAATGTGTGTATATACATTTATTCTGTCACTAATATGTGTTATGCAATATATTAAATTGGCCGAGTCATCGATACTCACTTAACAAGCATTTCCAGGAACACGACATTGGTGCAGCAGCCAAGGAAAACGCATAATATCGCGACAGTAGCAGCCGTCTGCATCTTCTCGAAATCTTTTTTTTTTTTTATCAATCAAGTCGAGAGTTGCAATCTAGCCTACAGGCTATATATCGGTAAATACGATTCACCATTCGATAGGCGATCCATCAGCACACTGCGCTTGGTGACAAACACGAACGTGAACGATTCACTTAACAGATAACGTAATGAAGGTGCGCATGCATAATAGTCTACACAGTAGAGAACTTGTATAAATAGAATCGCTTTTCCCTCTCCTTTTCGTTTCGCATCCACACATTTATCTGTCATCCGCTACTATTGCCCGCTATTCTGAATCAGCTGTTTCTCTCTAAACTGCACTTTCCATTATTTGCACTGCTCTCCCACTACACATTTACCACGTGTTTAGAAACGTCAGAAACGTCAGAAATGATAAAATTCATAGATGCAGCTTATTCTGCGATAAGGGGAGAATTTGCTTTAAAGGAGTATCAATAAATTCAGGCTATTTTGCATGGCTCAGAATATTAAAATCATAAGTATAAAGAATCATATAAGTATGACGAGAAATATAAATACAACCGTGATGTCACATGTGATTTGTTATCGAACGAAAAAGTTCTTTAGGTAGTTTATTTATTCGATAGCCTGATTGACATAATGTCTATTTGTATTTTCTGGAGCGATAAAACGAAAATAAATAAATAAAAAGATAGAAGAGAGAGAATGATGCAAAATTGTTTTCCTTTTTGAATAATTTCGTACGTTTGTTGGAAATAACGGACAAGTGAAAAGCCTCTAATCCATAAGTCAATTTTGGACATATATGGCAATTGTACGATTACACGATTTTACGGAGTTAATATAAGGGGAATTTTTTTGTCAAATTAAATAAATATTGTAAGCAATAATGTGGCAGTTCCTTCTGAATCTCATGGAATCTCGCATCGAAAAGATGCACAAATCTGGTATGTATAGATAAGAATAATCTATTCAAAACAATATTAATTACAGTATCTGTTGAATAATCTTTTAATGTTGATTTTTAGCAGAAAGTGAAAGAGATAGAGAAGCAAGTACAAGTAAGAATGCCGAAAGTGTCAATGTTAGTGAAACATTTCTAGAAATTCTAAAGTCATCGTATGAAGTTAAATTTCTATATGAAGAAAACAAAAATTCTAAAACGGCGAAGAAAATGATAAGTGCAGTAGAAGTCAAGATGAAAGATTTATTTCAAAGTGTAACTACTTCCACAGAAACAGGATTTGATGATATTATAGTTCTTGCGATAGCTTATTATAATTTAGGGGAATTATATTTTTACAATAATATTAAGTTAGACATTGCTACAGATCATTTTACGAGATGTACAGAATTGTTGCATGGAAAAGAATTGGACTGTAAAGCTATTTTGATAGCTATACGGGTGCATCTCGACCAATGTTATGTTTGGAAAAGATTAGAGAAGTTAGAGAAGTGTTATCCATCGTTAGATAAAGCAATGGAACTATATTTAAATTATACAAAAGAAGAGGAATATCCATATCCTATCGATATAGCAACTGTTTTTCACATTCATAATATAACAGCAAACTCCAAAATTCAGCTGACTGAACTTCACATAGTAACTTTAGAATTAATAGTAGAGCAGTATTGGATTCAACCTAGAGATAAACATAAATTTGTAATATATGTACATAATTTATTAAACAAAGAATTGAATGAAGCATTAAACTTTGGTAAAGAAGTATCTATGTATTGGTCTAACGCTTCAGCTGATTTATGTATTTACTTTTTACATCATGATCGCTTTATTGAAGCTGGAAATCATCTTGGTGCTGCAGATTATATGATGGAAATGCATTGTACATCGATGATCAAAACAGTAGATGAAAATAATTTCACATCTATGGTGAATAATTATGAACTACTCTGTGCAAATATAGCTGCATTCTGGGGAGTGTATGGAGTTTTTCTTTTGCGTTTATCAACCGAAAAATTACTGCAATGTGATAAATCTTGCGAAGTAAATAACATAATATCAAAATCCCTTGCAAAATCTGAGAAGGAATTAATGAGACCCTTAATATTCATTGACTTAAAAGAAGCTTTAGAACACATCGAGATACCAAATACATATGTGTCAAATCGCAGTGATGCCAAAATAATTCTTACAAATGCTTTAAAAGGATTGGATATAGCAAAAAGATATTATACTGTAGACAAGAACATTTTAACTCATGCGGAGATAATAGTATATATTTCCTTAGCATATAAATATTATGCATATTTTGTAGAAGGTAAAAGTAAAATAAAAATAATTAAACAACGTATAAAAATCTTCAAGGATGCTGTTAATAATGTAATTTCAAGATGTAATACACTTGAAGAATATCAATATTGCAAACAATTTTATTTTGATCTAGCTATTGCTTATTCTACACTCTTGAATATAACATCTGAGAAATTAAATAAAATTGAAGAAATTACTGATGAAATGAGAATGGAAACTAAACAATTAGTGAGAAATATCTTAGACAATTTCACTTTATATTTAAAAAATACTTAAAATTTTAGCTCTTATTTCTGCATATTTGACTTTAGATTATTTTTTGAAACTTGAATGCATGTCTTCTATTTATAACATTATATTGGAAAACATCGCATGTATTGTGCTTTCTTTGCTGTACAAAAACAGTAAAAAAACACGATTCATTATGCAAAAGTCATCTATCTTATATAGTTATGTTTAATTTATTAATAACAATAGTTTAAACATAAATTATTTAATTTTTATCCTTATTTTTCTGAGAATAGATGATTTAGATGAGACAAACCAAAATAAATGTTACAAACAAAAGGCCTGAAAAGGTAAATATTCATAAAACTATTTAAAAATGGAAATTTTTATACAAATAATATTATTTTTATACAATCCATTCGTTATGTATATTTAATAAATAGTATATAATAGGTTTTTTATTATATGCTCATAATATATTGACAAAAGAAAGAAAATATAATTTCTTGAATTACAATATACTTGTGAAATTTTGTGATTTTATATGCTATCTCTTATGACTTATACAATTATATATTCATATAATATATGTATATAACTTTGTGTTTAATTTCGAAAAAATCCTAGAGTCCTAGATAATATGATCGATATTATAATATGATTTTCTTTATTATAGTTTTCTTTAGGTTTATATTTTACAGTAATAATTTAATTACCGTATAATTTAATTATTTTAAAAAATTTTATTTATTCTTAGTTATTTTGTTCGCCGCTATAAACGATAAATATAGAATTAATAAAAAATTAGTAGAATTATTAGTAATTTTTTATTAGTATTAAATGTACTTTTTAAAGCATCAGCTGATTTTCTAAGCGCATTTTATTCAGGAATAAAGCCTTGCTACGATGTGTGTATTGTGTGTGTATGTATGCGTTAAAATTATTATTGATTAATAATACGTAAAAAATAATATAATAATGTATTTTATATTTTATTTATAATATAAATATATATCTATTATTTATTTTTATTATTTATATTTTTTTATTGTAACATATAATTTAATTTATTTTTATTTATGCAAGACCGTGATTACAATAAATTGTACAGAAAACAAAAAAATATACATTTAATAATAATAAAACATCATTAATTCTACTAATTTCTTACTAATTCTATTTTTCATTTAACGGCTTGTCGATTAGCGATTTTTATTTATTTATTTGATTTATAATCTCAGGACTCTTGCGCTTATTCAGTGGCAGAATCTGCGAGAAAAATCAGTTTTCATATATTTTTGTTATTAATTTACAGATAATTATTAATGCAATTAAATTGCAATAATACGAGTCTTTTAATATCTTCGATAATTCATCTAAATTAATAGATTATATTTTGCAAAGAGATAAATAGTTAACAAGCAATAATATATGTCTTATTGCGCTCGAAAAATCGTCTGAGTTAATAGGGGAACATATTTTGCGAAGAGGTATAGTGTAGCAATATGTGTCTTTTCAGGTCCGAAAAATCGTCTGAGTTAATAGGAATACATGTTATGCAAAGAGGTTGATCGAAGTAACGTCGGTAATAGAGGTTGGTAATTTATCGATAATAACGTCGATAATTTACCAACCTTCATTACCGACGTTACTTTGAACAACCTCTTTGCATAACATGTATTCCTATTAACTCGGACGATTTTTCGAACGTCTTAAGAGACACGTGGCACATATGGGATACATAACCTACTGTTTTAAATTAAATTAAATTTATTAAATAATGCTAAATAATTTTTACAAATTGATGATACTCGTAAATTAAAAATTCATAATAATAAAAAATACAATATGTATTACTATGAACGTTGTTATTAACAATTATTAAAATATTTAGTCATGATGTGAAATATCGATGACAGCTTTTACGCGAAAATTGTAATAAAATGCCGAAATAAGGAGAAAAAAAAAAAAAGAAAGAAAATACTGCATTTTAAAAGAAAATTGATATAATAAAAGAAGAAAAATAAAATACTCAAAGTGTTATCAATTATTATTATAATATTATATTGCGAGAAAATGACGATTTATCAGGATGCAAAAGTAATTATACCTTCATTAAAAATATATATACTTACAGGGAGATAAATATTAGTAAATTTTTCGATATATTTCATATATTGTTTTATATTTGTTTATTCTCAAATATACATAATAATAAATGTTTTTTTTTTTCAGCAAATCCAAGCACAAACATTGTTATTCATTCTGGCTCTATGTATCTTCATTACATGCAGTGGCAAGGAGATATTTGCAAAGTATAATAAAGTAGAAATGTTTTCTGCTATTAGTCGTAATATTAATAAATATAAACAAGTGTGATATGGGGACAGGATTTTGTTATCAACATTGTTTTTTTATAAACGAAGGAATTGATGCAAGCAATGGAAGAGTCTCTGCTGCAGGTATCACAAGCACTTTACAATTCTGTTAATCAACTGTTATATTTTAACAAATAATTTGAAAATTAAAATATAATTTCTATTACTTTTATATTATTGATAAGATCATGTGGATGCACTGTTTGATTGCATGTTTGGATTTATGATAGGTGTTGAAACGTAGAAGATATCATATATGGAAGACGGAATTTCTCCCAAGGATACACAAGTACATATGAATTATGGCAGTGCAGATGTCACGCAGACATTTTTTTGGCTTTTACAAAAATCTGTTTCCATACAAATTGTGCAAATCCCATTAACAAATTGGAGGATGAGTTGCTTTTGGATCTCTCAAATAAAGATATATTTCTGTCATGTGGATTTAAATGTGTGTAGGAGAAAACATTTATTGTTAAAAAGCCAAAACAACAAACAGAGAAGAATACAGGTATCTTTCTTTTCACTTTTCTTATAAAAAGAGTTATATATATTTTTTCCTCCCTTATATACAAATTTATATATAAAACTGTACCAAAACTTATGCGACAGGTGGGCGATGAATGCTAATAGTATCTTTGAGCTTGTTTCAACTTGAGTTGTTCAGTATTATTGGAACCCATAATGTTCATATTCAAAAATGATCTTTAGGAGATCCAGAAGATCTTTATGATGAAAGTTATTTAAGTATTCATTTTATGCGTAAGTATTCATTTTTCAAACAAGTATATCTCTGTTTGAAGTATTATGTAAAATTTTTCTGCAAAGTATTATTTATGTAAAAAAAAGAATAGAAAGTAAAACAATTTATATAGCACAGTATCAATTATATAAAATAAAGATAAGTATTTTAAAAATGTATTTTTAATATTTATATGAAAACTTGGAAATTTATTTAGATATATAATATTTAGATATAAAATTAATTTTCATTTCTTTGGAAATATTTATTAAGTTTTTTTTGTATTATATACAATTTTATTAAGATTATTATTATATACTATTTTCAAACTTTGGAAATTTATTAAGATATTTATATTTAGATATAATTAATTTTCATATATTCTATTAATTTACAGATAATGCTGTTGACGTGCAGTAATACGCGTCTTTTCATACTCTCAAAAGTTCGTCTGAATTATTCGGAAAATATATTTCGCGAAGAAGTAAGTAATGCACTTTACACAAGCAATAATGTGCACCTTTAGATATCTTCGAAAATACACATTAAAGTTATTAGAAGATTTTGCGAAAAAATGTGAATAGTGCAAACGCAGTAATGTATCTTTTAATATGCTTGAAAATTTATTTCTGAGTTAGAAGAATAAAAGTTTTACAAATAGATCAGTGGAACTTTATAGTAATGCAAAATTTTGTGATAAATTCGTAACTTAAAAATAAAATATTTATATTTATCAGTATATAATTTTACTTTTATGCATTGACAAAAACATTTCTTTTAAGTTTGGGATTTTTAATTGCAATTTATTTAAATAATACCATAAAGAAACAAATGTAACGCGTGTTTTGTAATATTCTAGTAATAAAAGTGCGAGATAGTCTGTAGAGACTGAAAGCATTTACTTTAAAAGGTCAAAAGAAAAAAACAACAATGATCAGTAGAAACAGTAAACCGCTGAAAGCATAACGTAAAGCACTCACTGAGCCATTTCTTCTGCTGAAAGCAGCCTGTACAGTTGTGTGTGGTTTTTTCATCAAGAAAATAAAGTGATTTATATTTGAAATAAAGTGATTTATATTTGAATTGTTAGAACGTTAAAATGCCAAGCGAGGTGATAACTTTGCAGCTTGGCCAATGTGGCAATCAAAGTATTACATGTTATTTTGTCTCATATAATATAAATCCTTTTCATACGTTTTATAATTTTTTGATACAAATGCTACGATATTTCCAAACACTTGCAAATATGAAAATAACGAATATCTTTATCGTCTTTTTTTTTACATTATGCCTCAATTTTACAAACTTAAAATTTCTCTTTTATTATAATTTGTAATAAAACCTATATATTTTCTTTCTTAGAATAAAATTTATATATTTTTATACATTTTATTTATAGTTGGATTTGAGTTTTGGAAGAGATTATGCACAGAGCATGGAATCAGCCCAGAAGGAATCTTGGAAGATTATGCAATAGAGGGAACGGATAGAAAGGATGTCTTTTTTTATCAAGCAGATGATGAGCATTACATACCACGAGCTGTATTATTAGATTTAGAGCCCAGGGTTATTCATACTATTATGAATTTTCCATATTCAAAGGTAGTACGCATCTGGAATATGTATGTACATTTATGTTTATGCATATATATGAATATGTATGTACATTTATGATTATGCATATATATGAATATGTATGTACATTTATGATTATGCATATATATGAATATGTATGTACATTTATGTTTATGCATATATATGAATATGTAT